>NC_052397.1:7348932-7718552 GCF_009389715.1 Phoenix dactylifera | reverse complement strand
TCGAGGGAAAGAGACTGTTGGTTTTATATATAAAAAGGGAGATCGAATCAAATGGCCATACAGTGCTGATTATTCACCGGTCGGGATTGGTATACCTCAAACTGCCGGTTCAGTATACCTCGAATCGTCCGATTTGGCATGGTTAATTGGTTAACACAAACAGTTCTAAAGCAACACTCTAGACATTTTGAACTTAAAAATATGGCAGAACATGCTTATCCCAACTAATCCATAAAGTTAGAAAAAAGTAGAAACCTTCTAAAATCTATCAAAAATATACTTAATACTATTTTCGTCCCACAACACTTAATGCATCTTGGCCATTCAATTGATGCCTATTTGTTATTGTGCTTTAGGGCTCTCAGGACATGCTAATTATCCTTTTGAATCATATACATCACTGGAAAGCCTTTATCTACATGTGCAATTATCGACTTTGAAATCATGAATGCATACTCCTTAAAAGAACCATTCAGTTAAATTCTATATCTTGTAACAGTCGGTTCTTAAAAGCCATTTGAGTAGACAAAAAATGAGAATAATAAAGAGCTGAGCTATATAGTTGCCAAACTATGCAGCTTAAGGTGTACATTTGGAAGGAGAAACCATGTAACTGTGCGATATTTTCTCACTCTTCTAGTCCTCTTCTCTATGATTTGTTGCTTATACATGTTTACAACGTGATATCTTGGTTGAGACTACTATAGTAATAAAACTATGAATAACCTGCCAAATGAGTACAGTCTTGAACATGATTGGTGGCCTTCCCATGCTAAAGTAGAGGATGGACAATTTTATAACTCTACATGAGAATAAGAAGTGCAACACTTTTTTCCACAGGGTTTGCTACCAATCTCCAAGGTAGAACAGAGTGGGATCGCACTTGCTCCTACACTGACAATTAAGACACATTAAAAGATGCTATTAATCGTCATTTAGTGTACACTTTTGGCTTGTTTTAGTTGTTTGTATCTTTGATGGACCTGTTAGTATAAAGACCACTCCTAGTATCAGCACAATGACTAATCAACAAGTAATCAGCATTAACCAGTCATCTGGATCCTTTTTAATGGTCATTCCTCTTAATTACCATAAGTGTAAACGAATCTATTTGCCACAGATTGAAGTGCTATAGGTGCCATCCATACCACGCACATAATACTATATCGGTTAGGTACCAGTACCAGTATGCTCCTCCATACCATACCATAAAGATTTGGTTTACATCTCAATTGTGCTATATATGCTGACACTAATAATATGTACTGTGCGTATCAGTATGGTACCTTATTAGTCAGGTACCGATACGATACGAGCATTGGTACCACAACATGAGAACTTGGCCCTTATTTTGGTGGATGACTTCTATTAATATGATATTGCATGTATGATTAGATTTTGTGAACATGGAATTGTAGTTCCTTTTCGGAGATTATTGACATTTTCCTCTTCTCAATCAATTCTTGGCTGTGTGTCAGACAAGTGCTCCTTTTACATCCCCAAAAAAGTGATCCAATACACAAATGGATGAAACTTATTATTGGAGCACAAGGACGACAGACCTAGAGACCATTTGTCTCACTCTGCGCCTTCTATTTTGGGAAGTCATAGCACTTGAAGGACGGGGAAGGAAGGGAGAGAAGGAGAGAAAGAGGGAGACATTAGGAAGATAGATGAGCTTTATATACATACATGCGTCATGCAACACAAATCATAGGCTCCCCTCATTAATGAAAACCCTACAAATTGGGTCCTACATGAAGCACAGGCAAGGTGAACATCAACAGGAAGATGGTTCCAAAATGTACACTTGCATGGAGGTTTAGCATTCATTTTAGGAAAGATACAGGTAAGCCAAACCTATTAGCCTAGTTGTTCGTTGAGAAGAAAGGCCATCTAATTTAATGAGCTTACTGGAGCCATGACATGGTACAAAGCAATCCTCCTTCCTTTCGCTCCTTTCCTTTCATCTCTCTCCTGTTGTTTTAACAAAACACTTGGCATTATGTTGAACCTAAACTAAACATACTGTGTCCATGGTGCAAGAATGCAGCAGATATAGAACTCAGAACTCTAGCAGACAAGTAAATCTCTCTTCTTGCAGTCACATACTAAATTGAAGAAATCAACACTATAACCAGTCCCATAATGATAAACAGAGAATCTTGATGGCCATATGCAGCAGAGTAGTAGCCATGCGCCATAATAAACTCCTTAATTGCCAAAAATGACTATCAGTTACAGTTGCTTTAATCATAGGAACTGAGAGTGTGAACTGCACTACTAGTTGCTTTAATCATTGCAAAAGAAACAGTAGATAAGAGTAAGATTGGTATCAAAAATGCCTAATTGAACCAAATCCACTGAATAACTAATGACAACATGGTAATCATAGGACATACCTGATTAAGCTGAAAAGATTTCAGATATACTATACTGGATATTTGGTGTTCTTGGTGATCATGAGGGAGGAAGAATGCCCATTTAAATAAAAAGATGTCCATTTCTGCTATAAAGTTGCTGGTCGCCAGACTCTCTATCCATATTTGTCATCCAAACCCATCAAAGAAAATGCAAGTCATATCCTGGTAACCAAAAGGGACTTTCACCATCACAAAATGCATGCATTCAAGCTGTATTTTGCGATTGCGATGCCGACTTGATAACTTAAAAACGTTCAAAATACATCTAGCCCATAAATTTAGAATCGTCTTATCAAAACTACAACAAAATCTGAAGCTGGACCTCTCAGCCCTTCAGGAAGGAGAAGCTCATCTGGTTTGCCAAAAGGTCACCGGCAGCACCCAGCTCCACATCACAAACTATTCATTTACGACATCTCTTCGAACCCAGTCACCATTTCAGTTCTCACCATCTTCATTTATATCTATAATCACCGGCCTCGCTGCAGTCCCCTCCAAACTCCTTTTGGCAGCCTCTGAAACCAGAGCCCTCTTTCTCAGACTGCTCCCAACTGACTTTTTCGCCACCACCTTCCTGTTTGAGCCCAAAGAAGTCACCGTTTCTGGTGTTTTCATTGTCAAAGGTGTCGCCTTTTCTGGTGCATTCCCCAGCGAACTACCAGCCGGTGAATCTGGAGTGTTCATTGGCGCATTTCTCTGAACAGGTGGCTGCTGAGATTGGTGGGAAGCACTCGGGAACATTGGATAGAAGGGCTTCCACTCGGAGCTGAAGCTCGGCATGCCAACCGAAGCTGAGACACCGCTGAAGCTGGGCCCACCAGGGAATCCCAGCGGGAAGAAGCCCCAGGAGCAGTAGTACATCTCGGTGCCAGGCACGATGGGCGGCGGCGCCGCCAGCGCGGTGGCGCGGAAGGCCTGCCGGCATTTCGGACACCGAAGGTTGCGGCCCTCATAGGCGCGGTCGTACTGGTGCACGTGGCAGCAGGAGGGGCAGGCGGTCCAAAACGTCGGGTCGGGCCTTGGCGGCGAAGGAGAGGCGGAGGTAGGGGTGGCGGACGAGGATGGAGGAGGCTCGCCATGGGCGATGGCGATGTCGAGCTCGAGATCGAAAAGAGCCTTCTTTGAAGGGTCGGAAAGGACGGACCACGCGTCCTCGACGAGCTTAGAGGCATCTGAGGCGCCGCGGTGGCGGTTCCGGTCGGGGCAGAGGAGGAGAGCGAGGCGGCGGTACTGGCGACGGACGGCGGCGGGGTCGCGGCCGGCGGGGGTGGAGGAGTCGAGCTGGAGCACGGCGTACCAGTGACATTGGTTGTTGAGGCGGCGCTGGGAGGCGAGGAGGACGTTGGCGATCGCAAGGACCTCGTCGGCGCCGTCGACGAGGGGGTCGGACTCGAGGGCGCGCTCCGCGAACCGCTTGGTACCTACGAGGTCCCGCAAGTCGAGGAGCTCCTCCGCGATGCCCAGCCAGTTCTCCGCCACCGTCTGGCCACCGCCGTCGCCGCCGCTGGATTCGCGGTCGGGTTTCATGGCTTCCTGGTTCACCTTTCGGTTTCCTTTTCGCCGAGTTTAGGAGAAAAGGAGAAGCATGGCCGAGCAGTACGGGCTAGTTGGTAAAACAGCACGAAGTTACGAAAAAGATCTCAATTTGTGTACTAATGGCAGGAATGTTAAGTTAGCAAATGGAAGTCAAAGAGGGTATTTTGGTCCTTTTAGAAAGCGGGCCTATCAACCCGTCGGAATTCTGAGGTGGTGACATGCGTGCCATTGTAAAGATAGTGGAGGTTGGAAACTTAAAATATTGCCACCTGTGCCAAGGGCCGCCAAGGAAAACGCTGTTCGCGAGCAAGCTCGATCTCTCAAGAAACTAGCTAAACTAGCTCCTTGAATTAGCCCAAAATATTAATATATAAATAATTATATATATATATATATAATATTATTTTAATTATTATATATTATCATTATTATTATTTTGTATTTTTTATTATAAATTAATATAGATTATGTAAATGTATTATTACTATAAAATTATAATAAACTGAGTTTATTACTCCATATTATATAAATGTAGGTCTAAAAAAAAAAATTCTCACTAAATCTCTTAAACAAGGCACTCATGAAAAACTTAAGCTCTTGAGATTAAATAAGCTAGCTCAAGCGCAGCTCGAACATAAAATAAGTCTAGCTAGAGGTAGGTTTGGCTTGGCTGCTTTGGGCTCATAATTTATGCTTCCCTTGAGAGGAGAGAGTGTCTGCTATAAGAAAACAGAGTGGACAAATATTTGAGAGTTCAAAAATCAAATTCAAGAACTCAAAATTTGAATATAAAACTTCAAAATTTGAATTATGATTCTCCAAAGTGATTGATAAGGAAGCAAGTTGGATCAAAATTTGAGAGCTCAGATTTTTTTGAGAAACTGATAAGGAAATCGAGCTGGATAAAATTTGAAAATTAAAAGATCAAAGTTAAAAATTCAAAATTTGAATTCTGATTCTCTCAAGTGATTGAAGACAGATTTTAAGGCTGCAATCATGGTTTGTTTCCATAAAAACTGTAATATTAATTCTCTTACCAACTTTTGCATGATTTTCAATAAATGCTGTGATGTTGATCCTCTTACCAAAAATTTTTCTCTTGTATAATTACACATTAATTATGCAAGTGTGATGTATCACGCCACAAAGAAAATCATGAATGAAATTAGGAGTTCCCTAAAATTCTCTTTTGGCAAGAAAATTGAGCAATATTAAGATTCAAGAATTTAAAAATCAAATCCAAGAATAATAAATTCAAATTCAAAAGTTCAAATTTTTAAAATTTGTTTTCTTAAATGTTGTTCCAGCTGGATTTCTTTATCACTCACTAGAGAGAATAAATTCTCAAATCTTGATCCAACCAGCTTCCTTATTAATTACTTTAGAGAATCAGAATCAAAATATTAATTTTTTTAATTTGAATGTTGAATTCTTGAATTTGATTTTTGAATTCACCAATCTTGATCCAGCTTATTTTGTTTCTTTGAATTCTCAAATCTTAGTCCAGCTCTTAAGAAAACCCGAATTCTCAAATCTTGATCCAACTAGATGTCCTTATCAATCACTTCATAGAATCAAATTTCAAAATTTGAAATTTTGAATTTTATTTTTGAATCCTTCCATCTTGATCCAACTGAGTTTCCTTATCATGTACTCCTTATCATCCAAATCAAAAATCTAATACTAATCATGATTTATAGCACTAAAAGTACCTAAAACCAAAATCATATGCTTTGATGCTCTTTAACCGATGCATCAAATAGGTACAAAAATGAACAGTGAAAATGATGTCAGACCATTATGTACCAAAAAAATGATGTCAGACCATCCTCTAATTTGATTTAAATATTAAAATCTATTGATTCTCATTTGATACATGTTCTAATACATGTAGATCATGATCAATAATGTGGATTCTTAATTTAAAATCTTTATTATATATTTTAGTATACTAGCATAATTAAAATCATCCATTTTTGTGTATATATAATGTATAAGTTAGAAATCATGAAAACATACATTTTTTTTGTTTCTAGGTACATTATAGTGGTATAGATTATGACTAATGATGTCGATCTTTGATTTGGATACTTTATCATTAAATTTGGAGCCAAAACGGCCGCAAATAAGTCTGGTTGGACTAGGGCATGATTGACCCTGACGAACCCAATTTTATGTTTGGGTCTTAATATTGGACCCGAACCCAATCCAATAGCCAATTAGGTTGGGTTGAACAGGTTGGATTTATTGAACATATTTTAGACCCAATGGGTTGTTGGGGTTGGGTCCGAGTCATACATGACTTTAACTCAACTCGAAATATTTTGATCCAAGTTAGAACCAGGTCAGTTGGGTTTATATAGACAACCCAAATCTCTAATAAGAGTCCGCATAAAAATAAAATACTAGAGTTCACATAAAATTCTAATTCTAGAATCCATAAAATTTTGGTTCTAAATAAAAATAAAATTTTTAATTTCTAAATAAAATAAAATTTTAGTTCTAGATTTCTTATTAATGGATGGTTCTCTGTCATACTCCTCCAATTGAAAAGAACTTAAGTTCGAGGAGTTTGACTGCAAGTAGTACTCCAGAAGTTCAAGATCCAAGGGGTGAAACCCATCCTTTATAATCTAAGAAGCATCGGATGAAGGGTGGCCTTTCATTGAACAAGATAACGATGTAAGCTGCCATCAGAGGAAGGAACACTCTCATCATCGAAAACTGCTCAAATCTCATCTCCTCCAAAAAATGTGATGCCTTAGGAACTAAAGTACATGCAGAAACACTAGGTCGCAAAGCAGGAGGCTTTAAGGTACTTTTGTAAGGTAATAAATTCTCAGCATTAAAAACATGACAAATATGTATATAACCAGGTAAATCAAGCAAATATGAATTAGATCTAAGTTTTTTAATAATGGAGAATGGGCCAATGGCTCGGCATACAACTTCTTGAAGGAATATTAGGCTAGCATTTTGGGGAAACCTACGGTAAACACTTTAGCCCTATGACGTACATCAACATCAAGTTTGTAATCCATATAACTTACTCATTGCAAATTTGCATCTAAATTTATGGTTTAGGTACTACTGGCGCTCTTTCTGTCCCGTCTGGACATATCCGCGGGATTTGATGGTGGAGTTCCATCCTAATGGTGCAAAGAAGATTGGTGACTAGCCAAATGGTAAGGGTTGATGCATGTGGGCATGCCACTAACGTCGGATCAGCCGGAAATGATCGAAGAAAGGATAGAGAGTAGCGTGAGTCTAAGTGTCTTGATCTTCAAGAATTTTACCCACCATCAAACCACCATTTGAAGGAGGTAGATAAGAGGTGTAACACTAGAGAAGGATATAACACTAAGCTATAGTAGGGGTATAAAGCTAGATTATGATAGTAAAAACTCAGTCACTCCTACTCCCAAAGTAGAAACTACAATAGACTAAGATAAAAAAAATATATTGGACTAATTGTCAAAGCATCTTTCATACAAAATACAAATCCAATATTTATAATAAGATATAATAACTGCACATTTTTGATAGCCGTTACCTATATCTACTTTCTCTTCTGGTGGTTGTGATAACTAATGCCGATTATCTTCCACTAGTTCACGTCCTGAACTGATACTACCTATCAAGCCTATAGATCCTATACCAACTATCAAGTCGATAGTCATACTCAATCAATTGAACCCCATGCTATATCTCTATCCCACTTGCTTTTTAGCAGCATACCATCATTCCACATATTCGGTCTCTAGTGGGATGTCCTCGATTCGGCCTCAATCAAGATGCTTTTGGTTGGCTCCTATATGATATCCATTCGGTCTCAATTCTTGGGATGCCCATTATACCTGCTCTCACTCCACCATGCAACCAATTTAAGCATGTGTCTCCTACATATTAGTTCGAGCAAGAATGTGGTGTAAATAGATATCCTTTCTAATAGAAATCTAAGAGGGTAATTTATTATTAAACATAAATTCCTTACTTGAGGACTTGGTAGGAGTTACAATGATGTTCTTGCCCTTATCGTTATCCACAACAGTGGACAATACACACTTCATTACATTATTGTGGTGGTCATCTATCTCTAAATCATGCTCAAACTCTACCTCATCTCCGAAATATCCTATGAAATCTACTACTTGGTCTTCAACCTCTTGTGAATCATTAGACTTTTTTCTCTAAAGCTAAAGCTTGCTGAGGACAACGTGCAACTATTTGAACCTCTATTATGACAGTAATGACACTATACTGAAGAACTACTAGAATGAGGATCACCTGTGGAATCACTAGAACAAGTAACAGATTAAGATTGGGTTACTTAGATGTCAAGCGCCCCTCCTACTTTCACCATGGACTGAATGGAGGAAGTGAAAAATACTTAAGAGTCTCAGGTAGCATCAGGCTGTATTAACCACATGGTGGCAAGAATAGAATAATAGAATGTTCCTAAAAATGAATGCATCCATGGATGTCGTCCTTGTTAATAGGATTTATAAATTTTTTCAAGTATTGGAAGGCATCCTGTAACTCCAAGATTGCTGTAGGTGAGAGAAGGTGATCAATCTTCTATATGGGTGATGATAATGTAATATCTTTTTTGAAAGAAGTTTCAGTGTATTATTATTTAATCTTTAATTTAACAAATCAACTTAGAACCTGATCATAGTTAGTGGCACTATTGATTAGCAATTGTAAGGCGTTAATAGTGAAACAAAGTATTACCTTTTGTTATATAAGACTAGTTCGATAATTTTTGATGGATCAAAAAGAGGAGGCTGATTAGATCATGAAAGTTTGATACACTCTTGTAATCGAAATATATTTCGAAAAATAAAAACAACAATTGATTAGTAATGGAAATATATTTCGAAATATAAAAACAACAATTGATTAGTTGTTAACAATTGAGTCCTTTTGCTTCTTTATTGGTGTTTGAGTGTTAATTGCATATCTTATGTGATTCAAACTTTCTTTCCTACATATTGGTTGAAATTTTACAATATGGATAGAATGCCCTTTCCTTCAATTTGGATAGAACTTTATGATATTAGTAAAATGTTATTGCAAGACAGTGAATACTAATAATAGATACAAGTAATTATATAATGAAACTTAATTGATTATTTAAAAATTTTAAAACTTAAATTCAATAGAGACTAGCTATTTTCTATTCGAAGGTTTAAATTAATTACTTTGTTCGGTCCCCAGTCCAAACTTGAGCAATCTAAGAAATCTAATAATTTTACAACAAACGAAAGAAGATGAAATTGACTCAAATAGTATATAAATCTCACATAGAAAGGTTACATATATGAAATCTAGCTTCTCTATTAGGTAGCCTATGCAACACTAAATGAAAAATAGAATCGAAAAGAGACTCTAAATGGCTAAAATTGCTCTACAGTTAGGATGGATGACATTCTACAGTTAGAGTGGATGTCATTATCTCCCCATCAAACTACCCATTTTGTCTTTTTTTGTTCATCTTTGTGAATAGAAACTGTAGCCAGCCATGCTTATTATCATTCACCAATTTTCATGTGTTGCCCAGATAGACAACCCAAGAGGGGGGGTGAATTGGGTTTTTAAATTAACTTAGCTAATTAAAACTTTGTGGATGATTAACTAAATACTATAGCCAGTTATTTAATTAAAGCTAAGTGCTGTGAGTAATGTGTGGGAAAGAAGATGAGAGACAATGCACTACAAACACAAAGTTTTATAGTGGTTCGGAGCTAACCCTTGCTCCTACGTCCACTCCCCAAGTCTCACTTGGGAATTTCACTATAACCCCCTTGGATTACAGCCGGTTGTTTTGCAAGCTCACAACCGAACTTGTTGTTTTACGAGCTCACAACGAACTCGGTCGGTTTTCCCAGGCTCACCGACTAGAACCAACCCCGATTGTTTTACCGGGCTCACAATCAAACCCTTACACTCGTTGGTTTTAAATCGGCTCACCAACCAACCTTAATCCCCTTGATTCAATCCCCCGATTGAATCAAGTAAATACACGAGATAGAAGAAAACAGAAAATAGCTTCTTAAAAAGCAGATTTAAAACAATATAATCGTAAAGGAGTTAGAAGCCCTCAAACGCTTTTAAGATGGTGAAGAGGTGTGGCTTCTGGAACTCCGGTCTCCTCTTGAAAGAGTGATCGACTTGAAAGCAGGAGGAGGAAGCTTTGAATGCTGGGAAGATGTTGGTGGAGCAGTAAATGCAGATCTTCCCTTTTTCTCGTTGAAGAGCACTTAGAGAGCTTGAAGACTTGAATGCTAGGAGTGGAATGTGTGTTCTCTACCTTGCTACAGTCTTCTGTGGCTATTTAAGCCAACCCCCACGGAAACTAGCCGTTACTCTGCTTTTTCTGGCCGTTCTGCACACTCTGCGCAGCCTGACAATGTGACCGTTGGTGGGTTGGAGTCGACTCGCGCGATCAGGAGTCGACTCGGCTGTAGCAGGAGTCGACTCGAGCTTTTCCGGAGTCGACTCGGCAACTGTTCCCAGTTTGAATTAAAGTTGCCGTCTTGACTGGGAGTCGACTCGTCTTGACCCGGAGTCGACTCGCCAACTTCTGGCGCTGACCTGGCAATTTTGGAGTCGGCTCATCCTCTGTAGTCCGTGGATCCAAATTTGAATTTTGTCCACTCGAGTCGACTCGACTGTCCTGGGAGTCGACTCGAATCTCAGAGCCCGAACTCCCGATTCTCTGTCTTTTGGCTCATCCAGTCTTGGAGTCGACTCGAACTTCCTTGGAGTCGACTCGGCTCTCAGTTTCCGAAAGTTGGTCTTCTGCCTTTTGACGTGAAGCTTGTCTTGGAGTCGACTCGAGCTGTCTGGGAGTCGACTCGAATCTCAGAGGCAGTAACATGGTCTTCTGTCTGTCGATGGTCGCACAGTCTCGGAGTCGACTCGCGTACTGCGGGAGTCGACTCGAATCTCAGAGTCCATAAAACGCTCTCTGACTTTTTCTGTGTGTACCGCTGGGAGTCGACTCGCGTTCCACTGGAGTCGACTCGAATCTCAGACCTGAAAAACTGCTCTTCTGTCCTTCTGTCTGTTTTCAGTCGGAGTCGACTCGTACTGATCAGGAGTCGACTCGAGCTCGTGCCAGTGACCTTGATACGCTTGGAGTCGACTCGTGAAACTCGGGAGTCGACTCGTATCTCAGACATTGGTTCATGCAGACTTCTTAACTTATCCAAAATGCTATGAACCAAGTCTAGAGACACTTGGACAGGATTTTCACTGAAACACTCAATTGAATTCATTAGTAATCACAAGATATACTCCAATGCTTTGAGCTCATCAAAATCAAACGGGGTTTTAATCGATCACTCCACATCATGTCATTAACTTTTGTTGTAACATCAAATCCCTTTTTTCATTTTTTTTTCCAATGGTATGGCTGCTTTACAAATTCCTTGAATAAATACAACCACTCGCATCAATCAGTAATATATGCCGAAGATAATCCAGTAAAATAGAGGAGGTCTTCCAAAATTTAGATTCACTATAGTCGACCATATAGAAAGCCACACATTTAGTCATCCTATTAACCTTCCTAAAAACTTGTTGTGCAGCATATGAAGTGGTACTAGATTTGAGTCTCAAATATCCATCATCAAGGGATGATTGAACCCCTAATTCTGAGCTTCTGAAATGATCTAGGAGATGACTGTTCTAAAATCTCCTTCCAATATGATATGATCTCGAGATGACTGTTTTAAAATTCCTTTTAATATGATATCATCTGGAGACGACTGTTCTAGACTCTTGGATGCAACCCAGAGCTTCTATTTTAGGGATCTTGTTAAGTCTACCATTATGTTTTGAAAAAACAATAATGGTATTATACATTTGTTTGTCTTCGTTATTGTTATGCAAACTCTTAAGGCATGCCCCATGCATCTCTCTGAAAACATGCTTTGCAACATATGAAGTGATACTGGATTTGAGCCTTCAAATATCCATCATCAAGGAATGATTAGGCCTTTGATTCTGAACTTTTGAAGTGATTCAAGAAATGACTGTTTGAGAGTCCCCTTCTAGTATGATATGATCCAAGATATGACTGTTCTAGACTCTTGGATGCAATCTGAGACTTGCATTTTAGGGATCTTGTTGAGTCAAATATCTTTTTTAGAAAAAGCAATAATGAAGTTATGCATTAGTTCATATTTGTTATTGCTATGCGAACTCTTTAAAGCATGATCTATGTATATCCATCCCCTATCTTTTCATCTCAAACATCACATACTATATTTTTCCAAGAATTTATTTGTGGATCTCTTTTTCTTTTTATTTGAATGTGAACCATTTTTGATAAACACACCTACATCTACGCATTATAGAATGCATAAAAATGAGAGAAAAGAGAAAAATATATGAGTTGATTGTGTACTTTACAATGATACACCAAACAATTTTGATTAGTTGGTTCATGGCCATTCATCAAATACTTTCTTCTCTTCAATAAACTATATATATTGTGTATTTATTACATCCTATTAAAGGTCCTCCCTCCTTGTGCATCTCTCAGTCACTCCTCTCCCTTTATTATTCCATTCATCTCTCTCTCTCTCTATCGCACGCACGCTTGACCTTTGCAAACACCAATTTCCCTCACCCTCTCCAATTCCAACTCTCTCTTGCTTGCCTTCTAACACAATGTCTATCAAAAATCCTCTCTTCCTGTCTCACATGCCAATTGGTTTACCTTGTCTATTTCTCCCCCAAACTAATCCTAAAGTGACTTTGTTCTCTTTCTTTCTCTCTTTTAAATACTTTCTCTTCCCCACTCCGCAAGTCTATACCAACCAATCTCTCTCTCTCTCTCCTTCCCTCTTTCCCTCGCTCCCTCTTTTCCCCCTAAGTTGATCATATATTGAAAAAGAAAACCTCTTTGTGCTTTCTAGGACAAGGAGTGAAGTTAATTCAATATGTTAAAACAATTTGAATTGCTATATGTTAAGCTCTAGAAATTTTAGAACTAAATGAATCCAATATTTATCTAAGATAGGCAATTTATGAGGCATATGTGATATTACTCCTATCTAAATTTAATTTTCTAATGCAGGGAGATTCTTGTATTTTTTTTTTTCATGCACAAATGATCAAGATTTAATCTTAAAAAGATTAAGCACCGTGAATCATGGATTTATGAGCCAAATGTTAGGCTACATTTGGATACAATATAAGTTAACCTAAATAAATAGGATATAGCATCCTCTCCTCTTTACTATAGAATAAATTACCCCACCATGTAGGATGGAATAGTTATTCATGAAGTAGTTTGTTTGGGGTTAAGTGAACAAAGTAGTTCAAATTATATTTTAAAATAGTAGTTTTTCAAATAAATATGTTACATTTTTTTGGTGTTTGACAGGTTAAAGTGCATTTGGTGGAGAAATGTGGTCTTTGTTCCATTTAACCTCTAACCCGCAACCAAACACAGTTCAAGGAATTATTCACAAGCCCATTTAAATTGCGTTTACAAAATTTTTAAATGCAAGGCAATAAGAAATTAAAAAAAAAATTACATGAAAGGTTACACATCTCCACTCTGCAGCAATAGCAAGATCTCAATGGGAAACACAGAAAATTATATAGCCGAATATATCGGCATCGACGCTCCCCGGGTCCCGGTCGTTACCGTTGGAAATAGCCCCCCAGCCGGCGCTCATTGGCTCTTGGTCTCCTCTCCCCGAGCAATGCGCCGACTAGCCGTTGGTGGGACCCCTTTCCAGCTGAGCGGGCTGGCCTCATGGACGTGCACTAACGGAGGTCTCACGGTATAAAAATCCTACGAGTCGCGTGATCGCCCTCCAGGCTATGAGACGGACGAGCGCGACTGCTATCAATTTTTTTTCCACGCTCCCTTCTTTTTGAAGCCTCACTCCCTTGTTCTCCTTCTCCTCCTCCTCCTCCTCTCGATCGTCTCTCCCATCTCTCCCCTCTCCTCTCTAGAAGTCTTCGTCTCTCGAGCTCTCATCCGCCGCCCCTCCTCACCGATCTCAGCGGTGATCTGATCTTGGACTTCGGAGGCAATCCGGTTTCACCCTCCTGAGGCGATCCGATCTCGGCCCGGGGCTCCGATCCGCCGCCGGGTGAGTTATCTGACCACTCTCATGCCGGAAACCTAACCCTAGCCTAACCTCGTCCGTATGCTTGCTTGGTTGAGGCCTCCGTCTCTCTCTCGCCCTTCTTCTCTTCTTCCCTGATACAAAGATCGCTGCGTCACCCTTGTGTTTTGATGCGACTGTAGGTTTCTTTGTACGATTAGTTTTATTTTGATTTGAGATCAGACATGACTTATATCTCAGAGAATTTCTGCTTCTTTTTTTTTTCTAGACATGAATTCTCTCCTTGCTTTTGAATTACAAATGCTGAATTGGCAATAGCTTTGATATTTTCGACTTCTTGATCGGGATCTTGAAGATTAATACTTGATTGTTTAGTTAATCTATGACCTTGTTTTATTGAATTTTGTTTGAATCGTGTCGTTCGCATTAGAATTTTTGGATTGCTGGAAATAGGTAATTTTTTGAGATCAGCGATTTTATAAATGAATTGAGAGTTTTTATTTAAAATTTGAATCTTATTTAGTGGATAACTGTATCATTTTGCTACTTTTTCTGGATTGGAAGGGGAAATCTGTGTTGTTTGGGGAAAATTTAGAATAATTTTGTGGTGGGCAAAATGAGAAATTGTGGTAGATGTTGCATTAGAGGACATTGAGAAGAGTAGGGTTTTAGATTAAAAAAAAATTATTGTTTTCCTTTTTCTCTGTCTTTGATCAAATAAAGACAATCTTATTGATATGTTTTCCAATTTATATTGGTGGAAGGCATCCGTGCATGTGCACGGCACGTACCTTTCAGGAGGTTATTAGCTGTTATAGTGGGGAACTAAGCTGTTATAGTGGGAAACTATGAATAATAACTGAATGGTAATGGTGTTGTTTGACAAAAAGATTATTTATCAAATAAACAAATCATTTGTTCAAGCTACAAGGTGATCTAAATTTCAAAAATATCTAATATAGATGCAATGGTGGAACCAAGATATTACCTTTTTTTTTCCCTGGGGCGGGGGGTGTTGAGCTGCAGGCAGACAGGGAATCATGTGAGCTTGTTCTCCTTTTTTCTAGAAACGTAGCATTATAAAAAATTATCATTCATTAATGTATAACAGAGAACTTAGAAAATCTGTTAAAGAAAATTGAGAATGTTATTCAAACTGCTTTCTGATCTTTGTTAAAAGCTTGCAAAAGCTATTATTTAAGAGTATTAAGATTGTAAGAACATTATAATCTTCTCATCAAAATATAGTGATACATTTAATTTGCAAACAATACAAAGTAGATGTATAGAAGTATAAAGAAGAAGATAAGTGATAACTTTGTTCATTATGGAAAATGGTTTTTACGTATTGACCCAATCACTATTTCTACTATGTATAACATTTTAATCTGAAGCTCTAACCAAAAACCAGCACAATAACTATAGATAGAAAAAAAGCTAACAGTACACAAAAGGAAACAATAATAACAAGGTAAACTGAAAACAGACCTGAGCTTTTACTCTTTTGTCAAATTTGGGGCTAAAAACACATAGCCTCTTCCCAATTGTTTGTTTTATGCCCTTTAATCCATGATTGTTGCTAGGCAATTAGATATTCTGGAGTACAAGAGTAAAAAGCAAATGATATAAGATCATGATTGAATAGGAGAAGAGAGAGATAAAAAGGTTAAAGGTTTTTTTTTTCTTTTACAAAAATACTAAACCAGGTTGCTTTTGTCTTCCCACCAAAAACACAAGCACCCAAGCTTTTGCCCAGCATTAAAAAAAAAAAAGAAATCATGTTGTCACATGGTTCTTCTTTCAAAAAGAACCGGTCAAGCTTTCTGCCCAAGGCCCAAATTGCAGGCTCTATAGGTTTGCATGATCTTTGTAGATCATGCATATTGAAATGACTTTGAATTGACAGTAATGATTTGAATAGAAAAATTTCAATTAAATGATAAACAAAAGAGTAATTTGTGGAGTGGTTACAGCTATTCCTGAAAAAAGAAGTCTGGTTACCCATGACAGGAGTCATGGCAACATTTACCAATGATACAGAGTATTAGCCCTTTCATGTATTTATGATATTTCTTGGAGCCAGAGGGGGCAACTGTCCCCCTCTCTCCACCCATGTATTGATGAACAGTGAGTAAGATAATGACAACCGTCTGTTTTATTATATAATAGCTGGTATCGGAGGATGAGAGCTAAATAGCAGCCCAGTTGTCATTTAACAGCTTGTCTTTATTTTGTATAATATTCAAGGCTTCGGAAACTGTTCCAACACTAATGCCCATTAAAACCTTCCAACAGATATTATTTTAAACCATGGTTGTTGCTAAATATAGTTTATAGATTTTATTAGGATTTATTTTTATATAATGCAATATTGTTTTGGATCAATTTGGG
This sequence comes from Phoenix dactylifera, assembly GCF_009389715.1. Taxonomy (NCBI): domain Eukaryota; kingdom Viridiplantae; phylum Streptophyta; class Magnoliopsida; order Arecales; family Arecaceae; genus Phoenix; species Phoenix dactylifera. Next base: position 7,702,105 of record NC_052397.1, on the reverse strand, counting down.
ACTGGGCGGTGATGGTGTTTTGGATTATGTTATCCAGTCGAATTGGTTGTGAAGAGTGAAAGCTATTTGCCATTTGTACTGTTCACCTGGATAAAATAATTCTAAATTCAAACTTTCATTCATATTGCAAAAAGGAAAAATCAATTAATGAATAGAATTTTAAATAAATAATGACATAATGTTGTTATTTCTCCACTACTCTTTATTATATTCTATTTCGACTGCTTGTAACACTCATAGTCATAGTCATTAAAATTTATTTTTAGATAAATCCTATTTCATGTCTGATCTGGACATGTAATGGCTGTTGTTTCCATTATAAAGGAAAATAACAGTTTGAGGGATCATGTCATATCAGAATCTTTTTGAGTTTTGTTTTTTCATTCCTTATCTCTATACTTTCTTAAAATCCAGATATAATCCCAAATTTTCAAAAAACATAAAATTATCCCCTTATTTGTTGAAAAGCATCCAAAATGTTATGTAGGATTAACATCAAATAGAATGTAAGAAATACTCTCTCTCTCCCTCCTAACTTGAAGGCAATTATATCCTTACCAAAAATTCATCAACTGTCCTAATAGATTAGACTATAGTAATGGTAAAACAACCACTAACTTAAAACAAAGAGAAATATTATTGAGATCTAATTTAATTTAACCATAGGGGTTATTCAAGATGCTTTTAAGGGAATAGATAGATAATTTATAATTTCTTGGATGGTACCTGTCGTCGGCTCAATTGGTAAAGTCACTTGGTGTTGGATACTAGTGACCTAGGTCCAAATCCTATTGTCACCCTGATATCAGCCAGACTTCCTCCTGTCCTAGTTCTCAAAGTTTGTAATTTTTGAAAAATTAAGGATATTCTGCAATTGGTAGAAATTTAGGGACAAGTTGCAACAATCACTTTCTTTCAGCCCACAACCCTCCATCTCTCTCACCTTATCCCCACCCATAACTGCCCTTCTCTTCCTCCTCTCTCTCACTTGGCCCCAGCTCACAACCGTCTTCCTGCTCCCTCCCTCTCTGCCTTGCCTAGCCCTAATCCATAGCTATTCTCTTCCTTTGTGGCCCTGGTAGGAAGGTGGCAGGGTAGAAGAACACAGAGGGAGGAGGTTGGAGAGGAACTAAACCTATGGGCTAGTGGAGATCTGTAGGGAAGACTGGGAGAGGAAACTATTTTGCTTAGTCTGCTAGTCATTCTGACTTTCTTTTATTAAATAAGCATTTATTGGAGTAGGCAGCTGTTTAGGATATGGATGGAATTGCTCAAATTGCTTTTGGAGCCGGTAGAGATTAAAAGGCAGATAAAGTCAGGACATGCATTGAACTAAATGAGTTGTTCTCTCTTTATTTTGGTGTTGAATGAGTGTTTTGTGAACAACACCACACTTTATAGTTTAGATAGAATAGATGGATTTAGGTTGTAAGTATCACATACCAAAATAAAGTTTACCATATTTTGTTTCTTTTCTTTTCTCTTTCCTCCAATCTCTCCTTTATTTGTTCTAGTTTTGGAATTGGAATGCAGTTCTAGTTCTTTTCATATTTTAACCGATTTATGTGTTTCCTCATGTACAGCAGTGGGGTGGACTAATGAGCAATGCAGAGATCTCGTAGAGCTCTTCTGCAAAGAAGAGCTGCTTTGGAGAACAATGTCTTCGCTGGGAGGAAGCGCCTGTACAAGGTTTCTCTGTCTATTGTAATCCTTTCATGGGTTCTCTTCTTCCTTCTCAATTCCTTGATCAACAATGGCAATGGTTATATAGGTGGTGCTCTCTCCCTCCCCTTCTAGATTGTTATGATAAAAGTCTGTAGAATTAATGCTAGAACATATAAAAAGAAAAAATAAAGTGGAAAAAGGAGACCTCTTTTTCATATGAATTCATGTTTGCTTTGTTGCATCAATAAAGCTACCTTCTCTTTTCTTTTGTTAGTATTCTGTTTGTTGTGCTCTTCCTGGTTCATCAGCTGCTGTCAGGTTGTTTTCAACTCTATATCTTTCTTGATTGCAACAATGGCTTTATTACATTTTATTTCCTATTTGGATATTCTATTTATGATTTTGTTTAATTCTGATTTCATACTGTTGTTGTTGCATGTATTTTTGACATTGTGGTAAGCATCAAAAGAATATTTTACCACATGATGGATGTAATATATTTGATAAACACTTCTATGGTTTTCATTTGAACCTTGCACGAATTTTGGAATTTCTCATCTCTTTCTTCCATTCATAACATTTAATAGTGAATATCAAAAAAAAAAAAAAATTGAGACAAAAGGAGGCCATGTTCTGATGAATCATGATCTTTGGATAGAGAAATTTATCTCCTACTGCTCTTCTTTTTCATTCTTTTTTAGTGGTTCAGTAGCTGTATATGGTGTTGTGTACATGTTTTAATTCTCGAGTTTTCAGAACAAATTGATGTAGATCTACATTCCTTTGAACTGGTTTTGGTTTTTCACTAATTGTATTTTTGGCTTTTTTTTGTTCTGGTGGATTCATGTCACCTTGTGTTGATAATATTTAGATAAGTACATTTGGGATTTGCATACTGGCCATTAAATTGAATTTACTTTCAATACGTTATTCCTACATATGCATGATTCACATGGACAATTATATTCACCTACATTATGTATTTCTTCACCATTGCATGAGACAACAGCATCTTTCTGCCAAAATAACTCCGGAAAGGGGTGGACTGACTTACAAAGGAATGAAGGGAGTTGGACCCTGATTCTGGATTTTTGTTCCCTTCTTTCACTGTTGTGTATATATTAATTATTCTTGCAACGGCATGCAGATGGATTGGGTGCTGTTGTTGATGCAGCTGGCTGGCATGAAGCTACCCCAGATCCAGATGGTGGTAGAGATTCTTGGGATGAGTTGGCACTATCAGATGCCGATTTCAAGGAAAGTTCGATTTCAGAGAGTCAGGCTGTAGGGAGTAGCACAGAAGTTTTAGTTAATGAAGATGATAAAGTAAATCTGGCAACTTTTGGAAAAGAGCAGGTAACTGAGATAGTCTCTGAGTCAGACATCAAGTTGGACAAGGATGCCCCTCTTAAAAGTGATAGATTATCTCGTATTGCTCCTGGTCTTGATGAGTTTAAAAGCAAGGCAATCACTGCAAAAGAAAAGCCTATTTCCACCCAAGCAGGCAGTGTCATTCACCGAATTGAGCCTGGTGGGAAAGAGTATAATTATGCTTCTGCTACTAAGGGTGCAAAGGTCTTAGATTTTAATAAGGAAGCTAAAGGTGCTTCTAACATATTAGACAAAGACAAGGACAGATATCTGCGAAATCCATGCTCTGCAGAGGAGAAATATGTTGTTATAGAGCTTTCAGAAGAAACTTTAGTTGATACCATTGAGATAGCAAATTTTGAGCACTACTCTTCTAATTTGAAAGATTTTGAACTGTTGAGTAGTTTAATTTATCCAACTGACAACTGGGTCAAACTCAGTAATTTTACTGCTGCAAATGTGAAACATGCCCAGAGGTTTTCTCTTCCAGAGCCAAAGTGGGCAAGGTACCTAAAACTCAATTTACTGAGCCATTATGGTTCAGAATTCTACTGTACACTAAGCGTGGTGGAGGTGTATGGCGTGGATGCAGTTGAGAGGATGCTGGAGGATATGATCTCTGTTGAGAACAAGCGGTTGGAGCCTGAGGAACATAATGCTGAACAAATACCATTGCAAGAACCAACTGATAGTGATGATACCTATCAAGAACTTGCTAGAGAAACTGAGGATGAATCTCAATCTGAAAGTCTACAGACAAAACAGGAGCCATCAAAAAACAATGTGCCTGATCTAACTGATGAGACAAGGCCACCACAATTTGATCAAAAAAAGGAGACAAGGCCACCACAATTTGATCAAAAAAAGGAGACAAGGCCACTGCAAGTTGGAAGGATGCCTGGAGATGCTGTTCTCAAGGTACTAATGCAAAAAGTCCAGTCTCTTGATGTTAATTTTTCTGTTTTGGAGCAGTACCTGGAGGAGTTGAATAGCAGATATGGACGCATCTTTAAAGACTTTGATGATGATATCACTGAGAAGGATCAGCTTCTGGAGAAAATCAAATTAGAGATAAAGAATCTTCAAAGCAGCAAAGATGATTTTGTATGTTGAATTTTCAAACTCGGTAGTCTGTTGGTGATTTGTTTAATTTTTAACCAATCAATTTTTTAAACTGACCTTGCATTCCTTGATTTCAGACCAATTACATTGGAGAGCTTCTCTCATGGAAAGTCCTCATTTCCTCACAGTTGGACCAGCTGGTCAGAGATAATGTGATGCTCAGGTGTGATTTATTCCTTGCTTGCTTTGATGTTTGTATACATAGTCTATCTCGTCAAGTAGGTTTCGGATCTTTAGACACACATGCTAAACTTGTATTATTTCGTCCACAACGTTTAGGTCATGTGAGGGTATTATGTTTCTGGAAACAGACACGTCTATTTCGTTAGGGCTGTTCTGGTTAAGTGGAGAAATCAGCTTCACTGATGACCTTCAATTATGCCCCTACCAAAATTACAGACCTTTTTATTTAGTGATAAGATGCTAATGTCACTTTGGTTTTCTGGACCTATTTGTAAGAGCCCCTTCGTTGAGCCTCATTTGGAGAATGAGTTTGCTCATGAGATAGGAGATCACCCAACTTGCTTGTTGTTGGCTGTTAACCTTCTACCAATATGTACGTAGGATTATTGCTACCTTAAGCAGCAACCTTTCCCTCGTGTGACACCCTTTATGGAAAAATTGAATGAACAGAGTGAAAAAATGAATGCTTCTTGTTAATATCTACCTATTATTCACTTTCAATTGACTATCTGTACTTGTTTGTGCTGATATGCAGATCGGAGATTGAAAGGGTTCGAGACCATCAGTTTGACATGGAGAACAGGGGTCTTGCAGTGATGTTCATAAGTTTTGTCTTTGGGTGTTTAGCTGCTACAAAGTTGGTTATGGGTATGCTCTCAAGTGTTTGTAAACTACGTTATTCTGAAATGTTTTGTAGGACAAGCTCTGCTTGGCTCATCTTGCTTCTGAGCAGTAGCATCGTAGCTTCCATCCTGGTGTTATAATAGTCGTATGTAGTACATTTCCTATATTTGCGGCAATATATTACTGTCTCATGAGGTTTCATTTGGAACAAACTTTTGTAGAGCCTGTGTCATTTTGGTTGAGGTTACTGGAATACACGCATCACCAACCTCGCTGACCTAACTATTATCTGTAAATGAAGAATTAAGGAACATAACTTACATAGTGGCATATAAGCCTGCAAATAGATAATGGATGATTGAGAATATGATAAACAATTTTTAATTTTTTTTAACAATATTAAAATTAAATTTTAAACAAATGCTTTCGGTAGGTGATGAACCCACTGCATATTAAATTATGTATGATCGACTTACATATTTTCATAATTTTATCATCCTACATGGTAGCATAACATTATAGCAACTTTGAGATATGTTATTTCTCTACAAACCCATGGATAAATGCATAAACAGGGACTTCTTTCTTTACTCAAGATAAAATAACTTTCTAACGTAAACTTGACCTAGAAAGTGACTTTATCTAACTTGAATGTCAAGTTTTAACTTTATTCATAAGCAAACTCTGTTAGGGCATTGCAAAATTTATTTAAAAGACAAGGAAATTACAGGTCGGGCTATCTTGAAATTCTCAAATGCGTTGTTGGGAAATTACAGATGCAGGCTCTAAACTCGTGAAAAACAAAATGCACAAAATAAAACTCCAAACTTAAATAACTGTAGATTGTAAGTTTTTCCTTTATTCGTTGAAGTGGTCAACATCCTTAAATATTGATCATCTACATTATTCCTTAATCGCGCCCCCATAAAACCTCACATTGTTTCACATATACCCATTGAAATTGCTTTATCTGATGCTTCAGGGTGTACACGCAATTCACAGTGAGACGCCGATTTAACAAAAAAAAGAAAGAAAAAGGGGTGCTTTATCAAGTGTGTGCAAGAGGACCACTGGGAAAGGGCTTTTGCACGCTTCGCAAATGAAAAAGTTGTGGATGGGAAGGGGTAACTTTAAGTTGGATCTCCCAAGTTTTTTTGCACTCCTAAAATATTGATGCTTCATTGTGTTTGTTTTCTTCCTCCCACAATTGATGCTTCATTGTCATCATAACAATAATTACGGTATTTTTATTTCTATTCTCCTTATCCTCCCTAAAATCAGCAGTCCTGATTATAAAACTTTGACACAACAGCCTAGAAGCGAGAATACCATGGAACATGATGAATATGCTGAACTTAATGAGTCTGATATCAAAGGAAGCTTAGGTTGGATCAGGCTTATTCACTAGTAGATGATACCATCGTCCTTGCCTATAACTTGGAGCTGATAACAAAGTCATAGTTCTTGCCCTTTTCCCCCTCAATTTCCCAATCAGGTTGGCTCAAGCTATATCAGAAACGGTTTTAAAAAAGGAGTCTACATCATCAGAGAATGTTAATATAAGCAATACAGACGAACCATGCAAGGACCTGTTCCTGAAGAATTTCGGCAACATAATGCAGGGCAGAAACTAGTTTCCCATAAAAATATGCATTTGAATTCCATGCTTGTACATGCTAAACTTCTGATCTTTGAACACATCCAGATTAGAATGACTCAAGGATCTGCCATGTCAGTGTTTAATGAAAAATAGTGCAATACATTTTGGCTGACTTTAGAAATGCTCATGTCCGAACAAACTAAGGAAGCTAAGGAAACATACCAAGACCAAATAGTATCTTATTCATTTTCTCAATCACTTCGTTCTAATATTCAACATAATGAGAAAATTGCATGACCAATTATTGACCCACCACCATTACTTTGCTCAACCAAGAGTAGAATAGATTGTTGCATTGTTGCTTATTCTAACTGATTTTTTGCATGCTTGGGAGGCTAGAATAATAAATACCATAAAGCTAGTAGGTGATAACTGCCTGCCAAGATATAATGACCCTGAACATGATAATTACCAAAAGATTATGAATAACAGATTTTTCACAAAAGTAGTGGCTAACTACAAAACACCGCTAAGTTGATGCTTCAGCAGCAAACATTTAGTGAAAAAAGAACAGCAAAAGAAACGGAATACCTAGTTTTCTACGTGCCTCATTGTCAAAATAATACTGTAATCAGAAGTGATATTACAACTCAAACTTGTTGAAAACTGTACCTATCCCTTGGAAGGATGTCTTAAAATAGTGAATCTTTTTACAAGAATGAGGCAACAATTTACATGACATACATGTTTTTAATAGTACAAGACACTGCTGCGATTATGACCTCACGTCTTTAAACGTACCCCCTTTTTCCAGCTCTGCAACTAGATCTCTTAGAGCTGGAACTTTACCAGCCAAAGTCCTGTACAATCTAGAGTACCTAGCTCTGGAACCGTCAGCTGTTCGTGCAAGGGCGAGCAAGCTAACTGCCTCAGGCAACTGCTCAAATACTTGTTTGATCTCCTCAAAGCTCATATGAGCAAGAACCAAAGGCCTCGGAACAACCCTTATAATTTCACCTCCTTTTGGTTCTTGGACTCGGGCATCAGCTTTGATGACAAGCTCAGAGTTCGAGTTTGCTCCACATTTAATGATGAATGGGGTCGTAGTCCCTGTGTTGAACTGCAACACATTCCACTGAGTTACTTCAGCATCTGCAGTGGACAATGAATCTGCATATGGTTGGTTAGTTCGTGCTTCATAATCAAGGCGGCCATCCTCTTCAGGTATAGACTGCAAGAATTCATAGTCTCAAATTAAAATGGCTGAGGCCTGTGGTTAATTAATTAATTAAATATTATACTAGTACCTAACTGAAAACCAGTGGAACTCAGTAAAAATATTCAACTTTTTTCTCTTTATCAGATTTTTTTCATACAATGGGACAGAGTCAAGTTGATGAACCATGATTGCACCATCTGAGCAGCTCGATGACTTGTAATTAGTGTAAGATCCATAACTCCTAATGGGCATCAAATTATACTGGATTTCTGAATGCAAGTAAACTAAAATGAAGAAATCCTATATCTACATGTTTTGCAGATAAAAGACAATTTTAACATAGCACAATTGCAACCTATATATATATATATATATATCGGTAGGTCACATGATGTAGAAATTGTTGCATATTTGTCAGCTAATGATAAAAAAAAAAAACTTATTCTTCTATCCTCGGTATTATCTCTCAATTTCTCTTTGTATAAACATTCAATATATGAAAAAATGTTGTTTCATGGTGAATTATAAGCAAATAACATCCAGAATTCATCCAATCTTAAGAATCCAGTTCTTAATATTGTGCCATGGGATTGAAACATCTGAACAATGAGCCCATCCTGAGCTCTATGATATTCTCCAATACCAGTGAGTGGAAAAAACAGCCATGTAGATCCAGTATTTGTCATAATAGAATCAATCAAAAAGAATGATTTGGGCCCGAGGTATAACTAACATCATATTCCAGAGGTATAATTTAATCCAGTATTCATTAATATAGGTTGATATTCTGAGATCTGGAGTCGGAAGCATTATATGGCAACCTAGATAAGGGGATATGATCTTAAAGAACAAAGATATCCGGTATTCCATCTTGATAGATACTTCAAACTGATAACTTACCTCTACCAATCTCTGAGCCTCCATAATCTGCCTCTGGGCACACGGATGATCAATATCAAGAAGCGATGGCATCCGTTCTAAGAGTTCTTTCAGAGATGCTAGCATTGCTTTCTTTTTGGTTTTGGTAAGAGAGCTTACAGAGGCTTGTCTCGCTATTTCCTGTGACAGAGAGAACCTAGTTTAATGTTTCTTGTAATTTAATCAATTTATTTGACAAACTTTAAATCAAGGAAGAAATGGAACTGAGAGCGGCAGACCTTCACTTGTTTCAGGATGCTATCCAAAGATATGAGAGATGCCAACCGTGCATCTTCAGCTGCTGTTGGAGGATTCCTGATGGGCGAACCACCTTCTGTTGTTAGCAAGGCTGTATCACTCCTCATTTGTTGTAAAATCTGATGATAAATGGCAGCAGCATTAAGATGCACAAACCAAAGTGTACCAAACAATATTTTCCAGATCATTCACAGAATGTTGTTGATTATAATAATAAAAATAATTTTGATTGATAAAAATGACAAGTTTCCAACTCAATTCTCAGTTTATGAGAAAAAGGTTATGATACTGTGCTTTAGAGCCATTAGTAATTTATCAGGACATGCCTGTCAGTATCATGAGACCACATTTGTTTGCAAATTTATACAATTATCTCAGCAGCAACAGAATCTCTTAATTTTGATTGGGATCCTGCTCAAACAACCTAGAAGTATCATGTACAAAATAAAAAGACTTGTGCACTTGAAAATTTGTGTACTCCCCCCCTCCTCTCTCTCTTACTGTAATTCAGAATTTTAAGTTATAATAACTAGATGTACTTGACATATTACCCTATGAAAATTACATAGGAAAGTTGTGAGATGCTAGAATCAGGTGCAAAAATCAACAACAGGATAAAAAAGACAAACTTTCAAACATTAAAATATTTACATACAGATATGCATGCATGCATTCATGCAAGCAAGCATAATGCCTAAACCCCACATTAGTTTGATTTACGATAAAAGATGGAAGAAATGGAAACTGAGAAATAAAAACAGCATTATTTGAGCAGAACTATATCATTTCAAATAAGAATATGGATAAATAAGGCATAATTCAATACCCCCAAAATCACACTTCTGCTAACAAACACATCCTACAGGAATCTGAGGGGAGGGAGAGTTTCATTGCCTCATAGATTCCTATTCCCATGACATTCTCCATGTAGTTTCACACTTTAAGGCATGATTCCGAGATCAGACACTTTCTAATGTGTCACTCATACTAAAAACTAATGTTCGGCAACTCTATAAGCTCAAAAAGATTTACACTTTCTAATGTGTCACTCATACTAAAAACTAATGTTCGGCGACTCTATAAGCTCAAAAAGATTTCAAATATATGGACTTTAAGCATAATGAAAAACTTCACCTACTTGGACTGTTTGAATGTTCCTTGTTAAAATAAATCAAAAACCAAAGGGCAGTTTGGGAAGAGGTGAACCAATCCTCCTTGCTTCGGGGGACTGGGAACAGTAATATGAGGCCCAACCAGCATCAACCTGGTTCGCCCTGGCTCATGTCCTGGAGGGAGAAAAAAATTCCCTGCTGGTCTTTTTTCTTCTTCCTTCAATACTCAGATCGCTCCCTCTCATCACTGTGGACCCTACCCCTCTCCCTCTCCCTCCCACAATCCCATGCACATACGTAAATACATATGTTGCCCAAGGTGACAACCCAAGAGGGGGGGTGAATTGGGTTTTCTAAAAATTATGTTCCCTAATTTTTACTTTGAATAGAATGCAGCGGAATAATAAGATGTTAATTACTTAAGCTCTAGGCAATTACAAGTAAAGCAGTGGAAGATTAAGCTAGAGCAATTATACTATGGCTTTAGGGTGCAATTGATCTAAAACTAACTTATAGTTGTATGATCAATTTTAATCTATGTGTATGGTAAGAATGGAGTGGAAGCTAAGCAAATCACTTATAACTCTATAGAAAACAAAGCTAGAGATATTACACAATCAAGCATGAATGGAAGGCATGAAATACAAGAGATAAGGCATCACAAACACAAAGATGTATAGTGGTTCGGTGCACCCCAGCACCTACATCCACTCCCCAAGACCTCTTGGGAATTTCACTATAATCCCTTAGATTACAGTCGGTTGTTTTACAAGCTCACAACCCAACTTGTTGTTTTGCGAGATCACAACGAACTCGGTCGGTTTTCCCAGGCTCACCGACTAGAACCAACCTCGATTGTTTTCCCGGGCTCACAATCAAACCCTTACACGTTGGTTTTACCCTAGGCTCACCAACAAACCTAAACACCGTTGGTTTTCCTTTGGCTCACCAACAAACCTTAACCTCTTGATTCAATCCCTTGATTGAATCAAGTTACAAGATATTTGACTAAGAATTTAAAGCAAGTACAAGCTTCTTAACTAAGCAAATATATCAAATATAAACAAATGGAGTAAAGAGAAGCTCTCAAACGAATTTTGAAGATGAAGGAACTCGGCTTCTTCTTTACTTGACCCTCTTTTGATTTGGCACGAGGTAGAGGATGATTGAGGCAGCACACGGATGGAGAGGAAGCTTTGGGATTCACTTGGATGCTCTTCTTCTCTCTATTTCACTTTGGATGGCCCTTTTGTGCTTATGGGAGATTTCCCTTGTAATCTCTTTGAAATCTCTTCCCTAAATATTTTCTCCCACTTCCATACCTTCTCCCCTAGCTCTCCTCTTGATTTTATAGCTTTAGAGGGAGTCCCAACAAAAATCTAGCCGTTAGAGACAAAAATAGAGCCGTTGGAATCAAGAAAAAACTAGCCGTTATGCCTCCCAGCGTGCTCGAGTCGACTCGGCTGAAGTAGGAGTCGACTCGGCTGAAACAGGAGTTGATCTGTGAATAGTAGTCTGCCGGCACTGTAGCTGGGAGTCGACTCCTGAAGTTGGGAGTCGACTCCTGAAGTTGGGAGTCGACTCCTGAAATTGGGAGTCGACTCGAGATCACTGTAGCGCAGAAAATCAACTCTCTGTCTTTTTGTTTGTTCTCAGTCGGAGTCGACTCGTAGAGTCCCGGAGTCGACTCGAGCACTGTTCCTTGAAACTCTAGAGTGCCAGAGTCGACTCGAAACTTCCAGGAGTCGACTCGAGGACTATTCTTTTGAATTTTTCTTTGAATTTGCTCCTTCAACTTGAATTCTTTGAACTTGAAACTTGGGCCAATGAATTGTAGCTTTCTTCCAACTTTTCTTGAGAACTTTGGAGGCCTTCTTGTATTCTTCCAACTTGCTATGTTCCTTGCAAAATAAATATCTTTCTCCTTGCAACACAAACATTAGTATTTATACTTCAAGGTTTTGTGATCATCAAAATCAATCTTTGAATCAATCTTTGGGTCATCAGTCTCCCCCTTTTTGATGATGACAAAACTTGGAGTATATGCAATATAAAAGATATTGTTTTCTAGAAGTAATACATAGCAAAGTTGCATGAAGTAGAAAACATATATATTTAAAAAACATACTTCATGATAATGCTTTAGATTTAATCAACTTAAGATAATCAATATATGTCAATTCCAGCTGATTTGTATTCAATTCAAAACATAAAGCATTATGAGCATATACTTAGATATTTCTCCCCCTTTTTGACAACATCAAAAAGATAGGGAAACATTAAGCACAAAGATCAGAATACTCATATATTTCTTTTCCTTATTGTACTCTGATTTGAATGTTAAATTATTGCAAGGATATGAATCATATAACTCAAGGCAATAATATTGGAATCAGATTAATGAGCACAGATCAGAGCCAATTAAGATAATTTCAGAACAGAACACATTAAATGTGATTTCAAGAAGTTTTCTAATTTGATACCACAGATAGTTTTCTATTCAAGTGTAGGTGGAATCTTCCTTAGGTTAATTCAAGAAGTACTACAAATGATATTCAAAGAAAACACGAGTGGAAATCTAACCTCTCTTCAATAATAAGTATGAAAGCTTGTTCATTTAAGACCTTTTGCCCAATCTATTAAGTATTTTATCAAACATGAGAGCAATTTTAGTTAATTTTCAGAGTAAAAGATCAAAACTTATATATTTGAGAGACATATCATCATGTTGGATCATTAATTTTTAATGTCTTCAAAGTTCTTTTATTCCTTTAGAAAATAAGCACAATTTGATACATATATAAAGATATGAATTGGCACAGAATTGACGTTCTAAAGAGCAAGCTAATTAGGACTTATTAGTGAATTTCAAAATAAATTTTCTAAGAGATACTCAAGACCATTCAACACGTTATTCTCCCCCTTTGTCATTAAGTTAAAGGCTCTTAAGATCAACTTGCAATTTGGTTCATGATTTATGCATAAGATATACTAACCAAATAACACGCCTCAAGGTGTATCATAAAGGTTTTCAGATTTAAATTTCAGATGATACATATTGGAGAGTATTAGGATCACTTTTCATTTAGTATTCTTTCTCTCTCCTTTATAAATTTATGCAATTAAGTTCCATCAGACCTCTCCTTCTGAAATTTTCTTTCTCCCCCTCAATTGATCATTCCATCTAAGAGTTTTAAAATTTGAAGATAATGTTCAATAAAATCGTCAATCTCAAAAATATATTTTCTATAAGTTTCAGCTTATTTTTACAAGACTCAAGGTTTGAGATAAGACAACCTTTATAGAACTCATCTCAAGGTAATTAAAGCATGTCTTGCAATATAAGGAGGTTCATCAAAATCAATCCATAAAGTGCAAGGTATGCATCAAATTGAAGTGACTTTAGGATAAGATACTGAATATCTAAAGCTCCCCCTTAAAAGATGCATTCTTCTTTAATCTTTCTTTTCTTTTGTCGAATTTCAGATTTTAATGATAAACGTGAATAGAGCTGAAACTTTATGATATCAAGAATGTAGAGTGATCTAGAAATATTCACAATTTATAGTAATCACTCTTGTTAATCTTTTAAGAACAAGTTATGCTTTCTCCTAATCTTAGAGAAAATGTATGAAAATATTAATCAAAAGTAATTCATTTGAAGCTTAGTTTCTTTTAAAAGCATTTACATTTTCTTTCTTTTAGATCATTCACTCTATTGATGAAAGTCTTTAATGATATAGGAGAGAAAAACATATAGATGATCATGGAAGTATATGTATTTATAGAACTCAATTTCTTAATCACAATTTTTCAGCAATGTATACATGAAACTCAATAAATTTTTTAAATATTAAAATAAAGTCATATATTTTAAAAATATTTACTTGCAATCAAGATCATTGAAAGACACATCATTTAGACCAATATTGGTACATTTTAATGATAAGAAAAGATATGTTTCGGATGCGTATCGGAGCAATCAAAATAAATTATGTTTTTCTTACATTAACATTTTATTTAGTAATCATATGGAGTTTAAGCTTTTATACAAAATCAAATTCTGAATTTCATAAAGATTTTCAATAGAGGCCTTTTAAGTCATAATTTGAGATATGTATCTTTCACATTGTGGCTCATCTTAAATTATTATGATTGAAAAATACATATTTCAATACCATTAAAGCACTTTCAGAATCTTTGTGTTTAATTTTGAGTTTCGATACAAAATAAAGGATATTTTAACAAGTATTAGGACATTATGTATCAAAGTTAGGCGAGTAGAAAGATAGATCAAAATTAATTTATTTTCCCTAAATAGAGATATTCTTCTCTTCTCCTTTCTACAATTTTATTTAGCTTTCAGATTTTAACAATGATTGTGAATGACAAATCTGAAATTTCTTTTCAATAAAACTAAACAAAAGATGTTATGTAGCAATTCATGCATTCAATCAAATTGTCCAAGTATGAAACATTACAAAATATTGAGAACCCATAAATCAAGACATCATACTATATGCAAAATATATTAAGTGTTAAGTCATGCATTAAATAATAATAACAAGCATGTCAAGGATCAAAGTCAATTCTTTTCAAATACACTCCCCCTATTTAAATATCATCTTGCATTGACTTCATCCTTATGGTGTGTTTCCAAGTGACTAATAATTAGACTTGATTCTTTTTATATATTTTCATTTACTTTGTCTTTCATTTTTAACTTTCTTATGCTTTATATTCTATTTGCTCCCTATCCGGTGGAGTTGGGAAGGGGCACGAGGTACTACCACTAGCCTCCCTCTTGTGCCGTCCCTAATATGCCCTACACCGAATAGTTGGGTCAAATAGTGCCGGGTACTACCACTAGCCTCCCCATTGGCACCATCCCTATGATGAGCAATATAGAAGGATTAAAATGTTTGCTTCGAATTCTCCCTGTTTAAGTGTAATTAATTATGGATTTTATCCCTTCCAAATGTGCCAAATATATTATGCTTGTTTTACTTTTCCTTAAGATTGGAGTATTTGCCTTTGCTTAGATTCTACACCTCTTGAATAATATTCATTTTCTTTTCTTTATCTCTCTCTCTTTTTGTTATTCTCAAGTAATTTACATGAAAGAGCAGAATAAAGAAATAATCTTATGTATCATATAGATGTATATCATGCAAACAACATTTTCATTGTGCTCAATGATTCATAATTTCTTACAAGTTATTTTAAATCAAAATTTTAAGCATAAACTTGTGTATTTCATGGTTATGATATAGGCAAAGAAATCATTTAGTTTAGGCAAACCATGAAACAATTTCTAAGAGCATAAGTCAATCAATATGTATAGAGCCATGATATCAAAAGTTAATAATTAAAGAACTTAATCATGCCATAATAAGACTTAAGTTGTTGACTTTGCTCAAGAAGTATCTAGAATTACCAATCCATTCTGCATTCTTCAGTCAAATACCTACTAGATTTCTTATGTATGAACCTTTGGCTGAAGAAGGTCCTCTCTCTTGTTTGCAAGTGAATGTTTATTGTATCTTACATGGAGATATCCTTCAAGTTGAGATCTCTCATTTTCTTGCTCAAGGATCCTGCATTATTAACAAACTCCTTTTCTTTCTTGAAAGAAAGTCATTGGTTTCTTCAAGATACAAAACATTCATCCAACATATTTTTTTAACTAGATGACTCAATATAAGATATGACAATAGTTGAATATTGAGTCACTTTACGCAAGAGATTGCCTAAATATAAGCAAGCACATATCACTTGAACTAAAGAGATAGTTTCATTAACCAAGATGGTTCAAGGACAAGTATGTGAGGCAATAGGAAGTTTTATCAAGGTCAAATCAATTTCTCAAAAACGATTTAGTTTAGATTTTATTTGCTTAAGATAATTATTAATAAGACATGCTAGCTAAGTTTTAATCAACTTATCTTAAACAGTTGTTTCTATCAAAATTCATATTATGATTTATTTGTTATCAATAAACTATGATTCATTAAACTTAGATTGAAGGCTTGCACAAGTGCACATAATGAGCATATAATCTGGTCTACTAGCTGTATGATAAAATAATTATTCTATCATGCTTCAATACAACTTTAAAACAATAGACCTACTTTGCTCATTCTTTTCAAATTCTTCAAGATGGGATCATAGATATACCCTCTTCATGCCAATCTTCTATAAGTGTTTTCTTGTGGACTAACTTTGGTCAATGAAGATCCCCTTTCTTGTTTGTCTTAATTTGGAGTTTGAGAAAGAAAATGTTAACTCGTTCATTATACATATTTCAAACTCACTTTGCATGAGCTTAGTAAAATCTTCATATAACTCTTTATTAGTAGAACCAGAAATGATGTCATTAATGTATACTTTAAGCAAGTAAGATATCACACATTTTTTGATGCAAAGAATTATCACTATTACCTTATATCAAAGAGGTTGCTTAAGCTTTTATATCGTGCTTTTGATGCTTGTTTCAAATCATATATTGCTTTATCATATTTGTAATGAGTGTTTTCAAGTATGGTGGTAATTTAACATATATCTTCTTTAGTAAACACATAGGAGTCCTTATACACTCATTTGATATAATATAAAGCTCATAAAGCAAGCAAATGATAATGGTGATCTTTACTTTTAATCATGCAAGAATCTTATCAAGATCTATCTTATCTTTTCTTGATTTAGTCTTTTAATAGTCATCACTTTTTCCTTCATTAAGAGCATATCTGAAAAATCCAATTTGGTTCTAATTGTTAACAAGTTTTTCAGATTGTTATATGTAAGAGATTAACCATATACATACATAATTTAATTTTAGTATTTTGATAATAAATCAGTAGTCTCATAAAGAATAAGATACCTTGATATTTTTGCACCTAAAAACTTTTCATTGAATACTCTATATGCATTGCTTGATGAATGATATCCAAGGGTAGACATATCTCTATCAGATTTGGCATTATTTTCATAAGAGCATATTAAGCATAACATGTACGACTGAAAAATATGAAAGATATGCAATGGTTCATTTTCCATTTTTTTCAGAAGATCAAAATTTTCATCAAAAATAGATTTAATAGAAATCATATGTATGACAAGCAGTGATGATAGTCTTTTGAAGAATTATTTGGGTAGATGACTATCATACACAATTGTCTTTTTCATTTCTTCAAGAATTCTATTTTCCTCATGGTGTCCTTGGTGCTGAAATCATTGGATTTAATATTATTTTCTGAATAACCTTTATCAGGATTTTGGTTTTCAACACTGTGCCATGATACTCTTTATCTTCACAGTTTGGAAACCTTTTTCATTTGAAACACTTTTACAAGGTTTAGCAAATACAGAAAAAATACTTTAGTTTTATTTGCCAAGAACAAATCCAATGTAAGCTTTTGAGAACTTAGAGATGGAAACAACA
The DNA here is from genome assembly GCF_009389715.1 of Phoenix dactylifera. Classification (NCBI taxonomy): domain Eukaryota; kingdom Viridiplantae; phylum Streptophyta; class Magnoliopsida; order Arecales; family Arecaceae; genus Phoenix; species Phoenix dactylifera. The sequence goes on along the minus strand of NC_052397.1, from coordinate 7,684,592 downwards.
TCTTTTAGATTTAGAAATGATTTTTGTTTGTTTCCTTAGTTAGCATGCATAGCAAAACTTTGACCTTTCAGAGGATAATCTAAGTAAGCCAATGGCAAGGTCTTTTGAGATTAAGTACATACTAGCATGAGTTGATTTTATATGCCAAGGATGGTTTCTTTAATCTTGGTATTCATAGTGCATATATTCAAAAGCATACCAAGTACACATTATCATATCTATGATCAATAAATAATAATGCCATGGATAAAAACTCTCACTCAAGCATATAGAGAATTCATAGAGTTATTCTTAATAAATTGATTAATCATTTAGCAACTTATCCAATAGTGAGTATCCTATAAAATGAAGTGATTTGATTATATTTCCAAAAGTATTTTCTATATCACAAAATTGATCAACACATGTACTTCATATTTTAATCGGATACTAAAACAAAAATAATGATGAGATGCAAAGATTACTGATTTCATTATTATTATTATTCTATTTAAAATTACTTTTCATAAGTATATTTTAAGTTTCATTTTTGACATGTGTCTAGAGTACCCATTTGTATGAAAGTTCTATTTGTTCCATGGGTATCTTGGCACATCTATGTCTACATCCTCATATTTTCATTTTGGGTACCCAAGCTTGCTTGGATCCTTGAGAATTAGGACATATGGTTCCTTTTGGAATCCAAATCTGTTTGATAGTAATAACTTTACCATTTGATTTAATTGTGTTAGAACCATAGGTAAAGTTGTTATGCCCATTCTTTTCATGTTTGAGATAAGTTATCTTATTTAATGGTTTGCATGGTGAATTGATAACCTTTTTCTCTAGAGATTTATTGTTAAGTAAAGGAGTCAAGCCAAGTTTTGATTTATCATAAGCAACATATTGGCTTTCAAACATCATTTTCAATTGTTCTGAGCTTACGGTGAATTTGTTAATAAAAGATTTTAATTGATTAATTTCTTTACTTAAGTTTTGATTTTCTCTAATTAAGCTATGATTTTTCTGAATCAATTCTTCTGAAAATGACCTTAAGCTTTCATTTTCAGAATTTAGTTTCTTTTGTATTTCATCATTAGAATTTCTTTCTTTTGAAATTTTCAGATTTAGTTTCTTAAGATTTTTATTCTTTACAGCTAATTTTCTACATTCACTATACAAATCATGAAAAGCATTTAATAATTCATCATGAGAATATTCTTCATGAAATTCATTAGATTCAGATTCTACTTTATCTTCTAGTGCCATAAAACATAAGTTAGTTACCTTTTGTAGTTCATTGGAGCTAATATCATCATTATTGCTCCTAGCTTTCATTTTCTTGCTTGACTCTTCCTTGGTCAAGGCGTTCTTCCTTTTTATCTCTTTCTTTCTTTCTTCTTGCTTCCTCTTCTTCTTTGTCTTTAGGAAGCTTTTGAATTTTCTTGCTGTTCTTTCTTCCTCGAGTCGACTCGAGTTTACTTGGAGTCGACTCGACTGACTTGAGAGTCGACTCGAGATCTTCGGGAGACGTCTCGTTCTCAGAGGCCTAAAAGATGATTCTCTGTCTTTTGAATTGTTCTGCCTCGGAGTCGACTCGGCTAACTTGGGAGTCGACTCGGAACTACTTGGAGTCGACTCGTTCACAGGGTCTTCAAGACTGTGTCTCTGCCTTTCAGACTGTTCTTCTCTAGGAGTCGACTCGGACAAACTGGGAGTCGACTCGGCTACTGTGGAGGATTCTGCAATCTCATTGTTAGTACGCAATTGAAGCACAAGTGAGCTAATCTGAGATTTATCATAAATATTTTCTAAAGTATCCCAGATCTCCTTAGCAGATAAGCATGCAGAAATTTCATTAAACTTCGTTTCATGAATAGCACAATATAATATGTTCATAGCATTAGCATTCAATTGTGCTAAGTCCTTTTCATTAATAGTTTGAGAGAGTGTGTGAAGGTCATTTATTATGATTTTCCATAAATAATAGTTTTGTGATTGAATAAAAATGCGCATGCGTGCTTTCCAATATGTGTAGTCTATGCCATTAAACAGTGGAGGCCTATCAATTAACTGTCCCTCTCCTAGAAAACTATCTATTTGAGTTGTCATGATCTTTGGCTCTTGATCGTGAGATCAATAATTAATCTTGAGCACCTGCTCTGATACCACTTGTTGCCCAAGGTGACAACCCAAGAGGGGGGGTGAATTGGGTTTTCTAAAAATTATGTTCCCTAATTTTTACTTTGAATAGAATGCAGCGGAATAATAAGATGTTAATTACTTAAGCTCTAGGCAATTACAAGTAAAGCAGTGGAAGATTAAGCTAGAGCAATTATACTATGGCTTTAGGGTGCAATTGATCTAAAACTAACTTATAGTTGTATGATCAATTTTAATCTATGTGTATGGTAAGAATGGAGTGGAAGCTAAGCAAATCACTTATAACTCTATAGAAAACAAAGCTAGAGATATTACACAATCAAGCATGAATGGAAGGCATGAAATACAAGAGATAAGGCATCACAAACACAAAGATGTATAGTGGTTCGGTGCACCCCAGCACCTACATCCACTCCCCAAGACCTCTTGGGAATTTCACTATAATCCCTTAGATTACAGTCGGTTGTTTTACAAGCTCACAACCCAACTTGTTGTTTTGCGAGATCACAACGAACTCGGTCGGTTTTCCCAGGCTCACCGACTAGAACCAACCTCGATTGTTTTCCCGGGCTCACAATCAAACCCTTACACGTTGGTTTTACCCTAGGCTCACCAACAAACCTAAACACCGTTGGTTTTCCTTTGGCTCACCAACAAACCTTAACCTCTTGATTCAATCCCTTGATTGAATCAAGTTACAAGATATTTGACTAAGAATTTAAAGCAAGTACAAGCTTCTTAACTAAGCAAATATATCAAATATAAACAAATGGAGTAAAGAGAAGCTCTCAAACGAATTTTGAAGATGAAGGAACTCGGCTTCTTCTTTACTTGACCCTCTTTTGATTTGGCACGAGGTAGAGGATGATTGAGGCAGCACACGGATGGAGAGGAAGCTTTGGGATTCACTTGGATGCTCTTCTTCTCTCTATTTCACTTTGGATGGCCCTTTTGTGCTTATGGGAGATTTCCCTTGTAATCTCTTTGAAATCTCTTCCCTAAATATTTTCTCCCACTTCCATACCTTCTCCCCTAGCTCTCCTCTTGATTTTATAGCTTTAGAGGGAGTCCCAACAAAAATCTAGCCGTTAGAGACAAAAATAGAGCCGTTGGAATCAAGAAAAAACTAGCCGTTATGCCTCCCAGCGTGCTCGAGTCGACTCGGCTGAAGTAGGAGTCGACTCGGCTGAAACAGGAGTTGATCTGTGAATAGTAGTCTGCCGGCACTGTAGCTGGGAGTCGACTCCTGAAGTTGGGAGTCGACTCCTGAAGTTGGGAGTCGACTCCTGAAATTGGGAGTCGACTCGAGATCACTGTAGCGCAGAAAATCAACTCTCTGTCTTTTTGTTTGTTCTCAGTCGGAGTCGACTCGTAGAGTCCCGGAGTCGACTCGAGCACTGTTCCTTGAAACTCTAGAGTGCCAGAGTCGACTCGAAACTTCCAGGAGTCGACTCGAGGACTATTCTTTTGAATTTTTCTTTGAATTTGCTCCTTCAACTTGAATTCTTTGAACTTGAAACTTGGGCCAATGAATTGTAGCTTTCTTCCAACTTTTCTTGAGAACTTTGGAGGCCTTCTTGTATTCTTCCAACTTGCTATGTTCCTTGCAAAATAAATATCTTTCTCCTTGCAACACAAACATTAGTATTTATACTTCAAGGTTTTGTGATCATCAAAATCAATCTTTGAATCAATCTTTGGGTCATCAACATATCACATGTGCATGCAAACAAGCATGAAACAGACATGAGATATATGCATGTGCACACACACATATACATTGTACCCTCTAAAACTAGCATTATAATGGAAATCACAGAAAAAAAGGAAACATGCGAGAGGCTAAAAAGTCTTAAAATACATAATACACACACACACACACACACAAGTTTCCTTTTTTTTTTTGGGGTAACTTCCATTATATTGCTAGTTTTGAGTATACAGCATATATTAGTGCCTCCACATGCATGCATATATGTTTGTATGCGTAGTTTATATATAACACATACACACAAACACATATCAATTGTATTTATCTTTGAATTTTTAAACATAACGTAACATTAACTCACATTTTTTTAACAAAAACAAGAAGATCAAAAAAGGTAGGAAATGTTTAGTACAGAAAAATTAATAGTTGAGTTCACCCGTATAGATTGTAAGCATAAATAGGTATATGTGCATTGTACCTATGTGAGTGCTTGTCATACTGCCCAGAGTACAAGAAAATATGTAGCATGGTACTATATGAGATAAACAAACACTCAAAAATTGCTTTCAACTGGTTAGCTGAAAAAATTGACCATAGTCAGACCTTCCAATTAGTGTAACAAAATGGGATCAGATTATCAAAACCAACACCTAATACATCCAAATTATGAGAATTTGACAAAGAACATTACCTAACACATAAACGTTTTGAGTAAGATGATTCATTGGATATCATCCCCAGGAGTGGAGCCAAGATTTTGACATAGGGGGGTCAAGTCTTATGATTTTATTATATCCATTTAATTTTAATTAATATTTATTATTAAAATAAATAATCAAAAATCAAAAATCTTATTCATTCTCAACTAAGAATGAGAATTTTTTAACCTCAGTGGAAATAAAAAGTTAGAAAATCATTGGTAGAAGCCTCATAACATTCATAATGATTAAAAAATGATTATGCATCTTTATGGTGTTGAACGAAAATAAGGGCTGATTGAAGAAAAGCAAATGGGATTCCTTCTTCCAGAAAATATATATTGGTGGAATTAGGTAGTTGAAAATTTTAACGTAACAAAAAAGGCACGACAATCAAATAAAGTTGGGTTCAAAAAAGAATATAAGATTGAATAAATAAATTTAATTGAAGCATAACTTGACACTAATATCTAGGAATGAGACCACTATCATTGATAGACTCATGGATTCCTTTTTCTTCAGTATTGCTTTGACAATGTCATGCAGTCGCCTAAAATCTTCCCAACCCCAAAGAGAGAGAGAGAGAAGCCTGCTATCTTTGTCTAGAACACAGAAAGATTGAGGTCCCAGATCCTCGAGAGAGAGAGAACGAAGGCACAAGAGGGCATGCTAGTCTGATAGTTTCTACTATAACCTTCTCTATCTTTTAGCATCAATCCAGAGATCTCTTTTTAAAAATGATTTAAAAAAATAGCGGCCCAATGCACTAGGCTGCCACCACTATGAGGTCTAGGAGGATCGAATAATGCAATCTTATCCATGCATGCAGAGAGGTTGTTTTCATGTTTCGAACCAATGATGCCCAGGTCATAACAGAGTAACCGTTGCACCAAGGCTCACCATCTAAATTTATCAAATAATGAGAAAAAAATTAAACGTAGCTATTTTTAAACTTATCAAATAATGAATTGAGGTAGATCCTAATCCATTAGGGGGGGCTCTTACATGTACTACATGTATACAGGGGCCATGCCCCCATTCCCAGGTGCACTTGGCTCCACCCTTGATCATCCCTAGTCCTCCATTTTTTTATTTAGAAGTTTAATTAGGCATAGATAGAAGTTGCCACCTATACCTATTAATGTGTCCTTGAAACAAACATAGTTCTACAACTCAAAATAATACATATGATGGTACAAGTATGCAAGCAACTACCTTCTTTCTCTTATGATCAACAGACTCTAGAGCTGAACGGAGCTTATTCACATGGGAAATGTCCTCAGCCTGTTCCGTTGCCAAGGTACCTGCTATATCCTATCAAAAACCAAGACACAAGAAAGAAAGAAGTCAAATTCATAGTTCATACATTCTTCAAAGGCTTATAAAAAAAATTAAAACATAAAACAAAAGGTCTTAATTGTTCTGCACCTTAAAAATGATAAGAATCTGAATACTAAGCCTGCAGGTGATATGTTATACACATATAAGAAAATGAACATATGTATACATACATGGATGCATATATGGCATAAGATATATGGGTACAATATACTGAATTCAGAAAGAAAGAGACCTAATCTCCAACGATATGAAGCATCTTGTCGAAGGAAGATGAGCAAAAGGTGACATGACATCAGGTGGTATATAAGTCTAAAAATATTCTGTTGATTGGAAGTTCTCTACAAAAATATCCAACAGGAATTGCTGGATGCATGATATGTTTTCAAGATTACTCAAACACCATTACAAGCATTAGGTTCTCATTAACATGACAAACCATCATACTCATCGAACTACTGTTCTAACAAATATGGGTTGGAAATACAGAAGAACTCTGAGTCAATAATGTTCCAACTTCCATGAAAGGATTGAGCAGCATGCATGACTGCTCTGTACAATATATCAATCATCTAGAGTTCGGTGCCACATTGCTGACTAAGAAAAGTTTAAGCAAGATAACGGATTGCTATTAAACCTGCAAGGCCAGTTGGCAAGTAGGGAATCTACCACATTGGTTGCATTTTAAGATCACACGACCAAAGCAACTGTTGAAATCCCCCATGTATTGGTCAAATTTCAAGATCACAAAGCCAAAGAGCAACTCTCCAAAAGTCCCCAGATTTGGAATAGTCAAGTGAGATGCACTGCCTGTGACAACTGAATGTCAAACTACTTCACTCTTTATGAGGTTAATGGCTGCTCATCCAAATAGTTGTCAATATACAGTGTACCAACCAATTGTATACATAGTAACCCGAAGAACAAAAGAATCATCAATTAGCAAGTACAAAGTAAAACAAACAGTGGTTTAAAAGCTTTGTGAAATTTATTTGTCATTTCTATACACAATTCATTGATCATAATATACAATGTCTAAGATTCTTTAAAATCAAAATTCCACATCATCATTCCCTGACTATAAGATTGAGTCAGCATAAATTACAGCATTAGCATTTTGACTAGATTGTGGGGAAAAAGCCTACTGGGCAACAAATCAAGATCTCATACCATTGGTCATGATCCACATAATCGAGAGTTAAATCCCAGTACCAAGGCCCATCCTGGTCTAGTGCCAGGACGGCACTCAAATGATCTTGGATGGATCCTTAACAACCATTAAAACATGAATAAAGGTAAAAATTAAAAAAATAAATTAAAAATACTGGTTCCCAGGACAACAAGCCATCCCAAGTGTCAGGATGTAACTATCCCAGTTTGCACCAATCAAGATGGACCAAGAAAACCTATTCTAGAGAGACCAGGGCCCTGAATGTGTTCCAGGGCACGATCTCTCTAGTCCAATGCAGTATCCTAGGGTAGACCAAATCCTTAATCCTAGATAAAGACCCAAATTCAATAGGCTTAGTACTTTAGACCAAGGTCGGAGGAATCGGTAGCGGGCATCGTACCAATTCTTCGATGGGACGAGTCAGTACGGACCGTGCTGGGCCTGTACCGACAAAGTCAACTGTACCGTAGGATAAAAAAAGAAAGACAAGGGGGGGAGAGGGAGGGAGGCTGGCGGAGGGTGGCGGATGCCGACAGAGGCCGAGGGGGCGGCAAAGACCGCGACTGGTTTTTCTGTTTCGAACGAAACAGGGATCCGGTTGCGGTTAAAAAAATTTGCGATTTTTAAGTTAAGTCGGCAAGCGAGTTGCATGGCCCCCCGCGAAGGGCCCAAATCGAATCCTATGCTTGGCCACCTTATCCTGCTGCCACTGATTATCCAGGCTCGCCTGCATGGCAGCCTGGATCTGTGCCTCCTCGTCATCTGGAGCAGACACTTTCTCTAACTCTCTGGAGTGATAAAAAGATGGCTCTGCCGCTCAGTAGTCCACCTCCGCCTTGAAAATTCTCTTCTTTATTGCTCTGGAATCAGCGAAGTACTTCATCAGCTGCCGAACGTCATATGGGCATTTTCAGCATATAGATACATTGGAATAACTACCAGCTAAGTGCTGCTTCAACCTGGTTATCCCTCTCTTGAATTATGTTGCACTAGTTGCACTTCCAATGGTGCCGATCCGAGAGCATTTGCTCATCATCCGAACCAATATCACGCTTTGACTTCTTTTTTCTTAATGGCTCCATTTCTGCAGGTTTATCAACTACATTAGTTTATTAATTCTTTAAAAATAGCAAAGTTAACTTATGATGAAAATAATTTTTTAAGTCAGAAAATACATCTAATTTATCTAATACATAATACTAATTTTTTATGTTTATTTATTTATATATTTTTAATTTAAAAATATGTTTAAATATCATAAATTCAGAAAAATATGTTTTATACTTCCAAAATTACTTCTTAATTATGCAATAGCAGCAATACATACTACTAATTTTTTATAATTTTTGATATTATTTATATATTTTTAATTATTTTTGAATTTAAAAATAATTTTTAAATATTAATATTTCAAAAATTAATTTTCACTCAGATCCATGTAGATTATAGCAATGGATGCTACATATATTTTTCTAGGCCCTTGGGCATGGATTACTTATTTTTTAATTTTTTTCAATTTAAGCGCATGATCGTATCAAAACTTGAATGAATGAACACCAAATTTTTTTGGAAAGTATCTAGCATACCCCAAAATACACTTCTGATTGTAAATATATTTTTTAATTTTTAATTTTTAATTTTTTTATTTTTTAATATAAAAATATATTTTAAATTTTTAAAAATTATATAAAATACGAAAATTAAAAAAATTTGTCATCGTATAGATCGTCCATAGATCTACAATATATAATAAAATCAAGCCCGAATCAAAAATTTTAGTTTAATCTTTTCTTATTTTGCAATTTTCAAGCTATTTTTTCAAGCGGCTCCAAAAAGAGAGAATGAGATAGGTGAGAGAAAGCACACCTTATGTAGACTTGGATCTTCCTTCTGAAGTGTTAAATCAGTGTGATTTTTGATCCTGTGGAAAGAGAGGAATGGCGACTGCCGCTTACTAATGTTGTTGGAAAGGCCTTCTCGAGCCTTTCCAACATTAGAACAGCACACAAAGGGAAAGGGAGGTGGCTATTTCAGAACGTGGTCGACTCCGAACGATTCCGGCCGGCTCCGAATTATTCACACCTGTAAGATCCACTCGAATCTTTTCCGACCGGTTCCAGTCGGTTCGATACCGATTATGGCCGGTTCGGGGCTAGAACCAAAACTGCAGGCCGAACCGACCCGATTTTCCACCAGGTTGGCGCGGTACGGACTGAACCGGGCGGTTCGGCCCGGTTCCGCAGTCCTTGCTAAAACCCATTACCTAGAAACCGTGTTAGCAATCAAGGTATAATCATCAACATTTGAAGTAGGTTTATGACTTCCTAAACTTGACATAAACTATTTATAATTGGTTTCAGATATCTGGCCAAGGTATCCTTTTCTTTTTCTTTTTTTTTTTGGTGGTAACTGCGGTTTCATATAGCTCCAACGTGAATACATCCTGCCAGATCAAAAGAAAGTAAAGAGTACAACGGAGGAGGTAAATCTCCTACAAGGATTAAGTGTATAACACAGTGTATAACAAGAAACCTTAAGTCTCATTTAGTGGGTAGGGAAAACTTACAAGGATTAAGTGCAGGCATTCAGTCCACGCCACATGGAACAAATGCCAGTGCATCCCAAGCACCAGCATAGCAAAGCATGGCAACAACATGCAACAGTTAAAACCTTGGTAACTTATTTGCCACACATGCAACTAGCGAATAACCCTCTTATGTAACTCTAAACATAGAATGAGTTCAAATAAATAACTAATAATACAAGTTTTATACTCCCCAACCTAAATTAGGGTGTGATAAAACTGTTGTTAGTAAATAGTAATCCAGACCAGAAAACCACAGGTAGTGCTCCAATTGAATTGTTCAAGAAGCATTGAACATGAACAGGGGAAGAGTTTATTTAGGAAAACATTTGGCCATAAGGACATCAAAGATAGGCGACCACTATAAGAAAGAAAAATGATCAACCTCTGCAGGAAAATTACATTAATAGGTAAATAAGGAGAGTAACATAAGAGGCACCTTCAGGTGTTGCAATTGTGATGTGTAAACCCTCTTAGTGTATTCGGATAAAAGCTGGCCTAAAGCATCAGTGCTAGGATGCTGTGCAGTACCAAGACCAGCCATCCATCCATCCATTATTGCAGTGGACAGAAGTTCTAGTTGCCCAGTCGTCCCTCCTATAGCATCACCACCAGTAACAGAAAGAAACTCAAAATTCTCTGCAAGCCATGATCGGATTTGACGTTGCAGCTCTCCAGCTGGTGTATGAACAAAAAGAGCAGCAAGAGCCTTGTTCCCAACTGCAAAAGCTTTGGCCTCCTCAGTTATTTCCCGAAGCTTTCCACCAGTAACATGCTGCCTCCATGTTTCCTGTCCGGAGAAAACAAACAAAAATAATTAGTAGGTGCCACAAAAAGTAGAGGCAGGAGCAAGATATGTTTTTCATGGATAAAGAAAACAAACAATCAGAATCTCTCATAAACTATTGGTAAACTATAAAACAACATAGGAATAATTATCAAGAACAATAAAAAAGAGTTGTAAAAGTGTGAAATATTCCAGTTCTCAGAATCCAGAAGGGAAAAAAGAATAATTGAAGTTCATAGAGTATGAGAAATATCAGCATCTGTACCTGATCAATCCCTCGAAGCTTTAAGACAATGGATGAAAACTTGGACTTCTTTTCTTGTTTTATATTAACCTTAAAACCATGGATCTGTTCATCAACAATAGCAGTCCTTGCACTGGAATCATAACGAACAGGAGATCTGCCTGGGCTATTACCCCGGCTGGAACTTCTACTTCTGCCGCTGTTAGCTTTCTCTAGAAAACGTTCAACTGGAGAAACCTATTAAAGCAAAGGACCATGTACAAACCTTTTTCTCACATCTATGCGAAATGACAAGCAATTTGACAGAAAACTTACACCAAGGAAGAACATATAGTATTACACATTCATTACCTTAATGGATTGCAGCTCTGGTGACCTAGCAAGCAAAGACCTTACATACAAAATTCTAACTCGTGAAACTAGCATGGTATCCATTACCATCCTTGGTTCCATTTTCCGGATGAATGAAAAAACAGCATCTCTGATTTCAGCAAGTATTTCATGTTCACGTGCAGCACCAGCTTTGATTACTGCAGCCAAAACCTGTAATATGGTAATGTATTGGTTTTGGTCAGAATAACTGCTCATATTTATATCAGTTGGTGATTTACTCATATATGAAAACAACATACTGGAAAGGAATTATGAAGACTAAAGGATCAGTCTACAACAAATAACATGGGAGCAACAAAAAAGAACAAGAATATAGCACAAGAAAAGATGCTCCTTGAACACCATTTCTACCACTTTAAGTTTATATTTGCCGCCTTGTTTGTTGGGATTGTTTGTGCATCCAAAACAAGCTAGAAGCCACTAACAGTAACTGATTAATTTCCATTAAAACTGTTAGACACCTAATTGTGTTGATAGAAGCTCGTTTAATTAAAAACAGGGAATCATGCACCCACATTCATGCAACATGATAATTCTCTTTGAACCTTACAATTTGTACTTGCATGAGTTTAGTGCAAAGGCTAGTTTCTCAATTTGTGACCCTCAAAGTCTATGATTCGAAGGTGATTCTGCTACCATGATTTTCTGTCCTATGCATGGCAATGAATGATACAGGAAGCATCCATGTATAAGTATTCATATAACTCATGTCCAGACGGGAACCATGTCGCCAATTGTTTAGCCAGCTATGCAGTGTCACAAGATGTTCAAACAATAAGCTAGACTTTACTATTATTAAATCTCCAGGAGCAAGTGAAAATTATGGATGATCGTGGACAAGCACCACCAAACCGCCCCCGAACCACCCTGGACTGGGGCTCCACCACCACTGATGACTCCACCATTGTCGATAACTTCACGACAACAATGGCTCCAAGTTATGCCCCTCTTTCCCTCTCTCTCTCAATTCTACTCTCGGGAGCTTTCTCCACCCTCGCCCCTCTCTCTCAATGCTCTGTCGCCACCAACAACTCTGCAATGACGATGGTTCTTCAACAACGATATTGGTTAGGTTATGGTTCCACGACAACGAGGTACACCGCTCTCCCTCTCCCACCCTCTCCTCCTCTCCCCTCTCCCTCTCCCACCCTCTCCTCCTCGCCCCTCTCCTATACCAAACCAGTCGCAACCAGTACGTCTTCCGATACTAGTTCGGTGAACCTCACAAGAGGATGTTACTTTGTTAGAGCTGCCTATTGTTTGTTTTCTACATTTGTTTTATTTTCCAATGTGTTTGCTAAAAACTTTGGCTCCTTTTTCACTGAAAAGCTAGTAGGCATGAGATTCGTTAGCCCATAGATCGACAGAGCTTCTAACAATCTTAATTCTTAAATCCATGATAGATCTCAGCCAGGTTAAACAGACCCCCAGCTTATGAAAAAACTCATTGTTAGACATGATCCCCAAACCACACCACATTGCCTAAATGTGGTTAATATATGCAATCACACAACATATGGGCCGAAAAAACAGTCAACTTAGCATTATATGGCAACATATGCAGCCTGTATAGAACTGTGCAGCTATACATGCAGCATGCTTCACATTATTAGGGCCACATACTCTTACGCAGATTCAAGCACATGGATTGGGTTTAAGCTAATTCTCAGGTGGATGCGAGTTTCGGCCAAGCCTATGTGTATAAAATGTTACTATATTAGTTATGTTATAGCTATCGCTATTAGTATTAAGTACTAGATAATCTATTAGTTTTATTATTATAGCTATTACTTATTCAAGAAAATATTACTATCACTACACTTGTTTTATTGCATTTAATATATTTAATCTATTCTTAAACAGTTATACGTGCCTACATATGCAGCTTGCATACCCCATATGTGCTATGTGGTCCCGTGATTGTTGCATGTTATAGCCATCTTTTAAAACGCATACTTTAAGCCAAGACACGAATTCTGTTTAATTATACTTATTCCCACAATACTACAAAAAGTTTCTTTTCCATATTTACCTATCTATCTTTATCATTTATCACATCAACAATTACAGTTTGAGCTCTCTAGAACTGAACATCAATTAGGGCAGCCAGCCTACTATGGGCACCTGTAGGGATTAGCGTGTGAGACCGCGATCCACAAACTGACGCATGAGACTCACTCTTGACTTGGGAATGGAGAAGGGAAACAAAGTGACGCAGTCGGGGATGGGGTTTATGTAGTGGACTCGGATAGAAGAGCTGATCTTTGCTCTCTCTTTTTGTTTTTCTCAAGTGGCGGTTGGGGTTTTGATTAATAGAAGAATGAAGGAAGAAGAAAATGATGATGATGAAGAGATTGGGTTCTATGGATGGCAGGCAAGTTAACGAACTGGCGAATAATTGGACTAGGGCTAGAGTTAGGGCATGGTGATGATGGATGCAAGGAAGATAACTAGGTCTTGATTGAAAGAGTCTCACCTTCACTCAAGAACCCAGGGTTAGCATGAAGGAGGAGTCTCACCTTTCCAACTTCTACCGATGAAAAACCTCAGCGTCTCACCTTGGAAGAAGGAACCTTTAGAGTCTCACCAAAGGAGGAAGAAGAAGCCTCACACCTCTCAATCTCAAGAGCAATTGAAAACCAAAATTAATTCTCTGATTTTTATTTTTCAACCTCTCCTTTATACAGAGTAAGAGGTTGAAAAAATAAGGACTCTTACAACCAGAATTTTAGGACTCTAACTAAATATGGACTCTTCAAATCAATCATTTGACGAAACCAACTGACGAAACCCACCAAACCAACTAAGACTCCCAAATAACTAGGACTCTTTAAAGACACATGCACTAGGAGTCCAAATCCGCTAGGATTCTTTCCAAACGACACATGGACTCAATGAACAAAACTCCAACTAATCTAGAACTCCTCATGATGCATGGAAGAGAGTCCAAATCAACTACAACTCTTCCCCAAACGTCACATGGACCAAATAGACAACTTCTAATCACTTAAAAACTCCTCAACGCCATAAACTCAATGTGATTATATGGCGTTGGGACCCAAACTCCAATTGACTCAACCAAACTAAAGGACTCAATCTCCATATGACTCAACATGCCCAAACAAACAAAAAGGACTCAATGTAATTGGGCGTTGAAACACTCGAACCCAATGTAATTATGTGCTGAAAATCTTGGACCCACTGTTATTCGGGCACACCCAAGCAAGGATCCAAACTCGACGTACATCTATCATGACTCGAGCTTGTGCTCCTGCATCAATTTTCCCCGACTGAGAAGAACTCGAGTCCGTCGAGTTGAGGCTGAAAAGCTCATGTAAATCAAGCGATCGAGGAGGACGCCTAGGCGGTCGATAAGTGAAACAAAGCTACATGAAAAAGCTCCGTGTGTGCTGATCCGCTGGGCACCCCGATGTGGGTGCATGCGCACAGCTGGTGCACGCGAGGTTGATGTGCACGGACTAATGCGGGCTGCCAACTGAAGAGGCATGCTGATATGGGCTAATGCATGCTGTAATCCGCTGATCGCCATGATCTGAATTTATGAATTCCATAAAGGAATCTTGAAAATCAGCAAACGAATATCTTTTCAGACTTACATAAAACTCCTTCGGTCAAAGAACTTAAAGATCTTGTTGAAGGTGTTGCTTGTGCTCCTCTCAGCTTTGACTAAAAATCAGATTATTCACCTCGAAATCTGATGGTATCTCTTCTAAAATTTCAGAACCATCCAATGCGAACACAGTTCCATCTTCATGTTTGATCTCCGCTGAATTTTCTAAACTATCTTCCTTGGGTAATTCTTTTGGAGTTACATCAAAAAAATTAACTAAAATAGGCTTAGATTTAGATAGTATCACCTCTGAAATTTGTTCTTCCACGTTGTCTTTCACCTTGTCCTCAACCTCAGTAGGCTTAGGAGAAACTTCAGGGGAAGGAGAAGTTATCTCAACGGCAGGGACATCATCAGACGATGCTTCTGAATTTTCAAGGCTAGCGCAAAGATCTTCGAAATTCTACTAATCTTTAGTGGAACAAATGTCAGCGAGGTGCCCTTGGCCACCGCACTTGGAGCAATCGGGTTTGCTTCTTCTTTGCGGCATGAGACTCATTATTTTTTTCGCTGAATTTTATTATTCCTCACTCTAGATATGTACCCCTATTTGTAGAAATTTCAAATCTTATGGATGGAGAAATACCATGAGGAAGGAGTGCCTTTGTTGCTGCGTTCTAAAGGTCGTCGCCCAACTTGTGGTTTGACACGGCTACAACATCATAATTCTGCCTCCACAACATCCATCTTCCATGATTGAGCAGCCATTTGATTTTGAACTTCATCCATCAGATCATCTCGTTGTCGTTTGATGTTGCAGGGATAGTATTGATCGTCATAGTAGGGATCATTATAATAGGGATCATAATAGTAGGAACGACTTCTTTTTGTACTCATGTGGATCGATTTGCTCTGATACTAATTGACGTAGTCGGGGATGGGGTTTATGTGGTGGACTCAAATAGAAGGGCTGATCTTTGCTCTCTTTTTGTTTTTCTCAAGGGGCGGTTAGGATTTTGATTGATGGAAGAATGAAGGAAGAAGAAGAAGATGATGATAAAGAGATTGGGTTTTATAGATGGCAGCCAAGTTAACGAACTTGCAAATAATTGGACTAGGGCTAGAGTTAGGGCGTGGTGATGATAGATGCAAGGAAGAGATAAGGAAGATAACTAGGTCTTGACTGAAAGAGTCTCACCTTCACTAAAGAACCCGAGGTTGGCATGAAGAAGGGTCTCACCTTTCCAGCTTCTGCCAATGAAGAACCTCAGCGTCTCACGAAGAATTTCCAAGGCGTCTCACCTAGGAAGAAAGAACCTTTAGAGTCTCACCAAAGGAGGAAGAAGAAGCCTCACGCCTCTCAATCTCAAGAGCAATTGAAAACCAAAATTAATTCTCTGATTTTTATTTCTTTATATAGAGTAAGAGGTTGGAAAAATAAGAACTCTTACGAACCAGAATTTTAGGACTCTAACTAAATATGGACTCTTCAAATCAATCATTTGACAAAATCAACCGACGAAATCAACTAACGAAACTAACTGATGAAATCAACTAACGAAATCAATTGACGAAATCAACTGACGAAACCCACTAAACCAACTAAGACTCCCAAATAACTAGGATTCTTTAAAGACACATGCACTGAGAGTGCAAATCAGCTAGGACTCTTTCCAAACGACACATGGACTCAATGAACAAAACTTCAAATAATCTAGAACTCATGACGAATGGAAAAGAGTCCAAATCAACTAAGACTCTTTCCCAAACGCCACATGGACCAAATAGACAACTCCTAATCACTTAAGGACTCCTCAACGCCATGGACTCGATGTGATTTCATTGCGTTGGGACCCAAACGCCAATTGACTCAACATAACCAAACTAAAGAACTCAATCTCCATATGACTCAAACACGCCCAAACAAACAAAAAGGACTCAATGTAATTGGGCGTTGAAACATTCGAACCCAATGTAATTATGTACTGAAAATCTTGGACCCACTGTTATTCAGGCACACCCAAGCAAGGATCCAAACCCGACATACATCCATCATGACTCGGGCTTGTGCTCTTGCATCACAAAGCATGTCACAAGAGTGAGGCGAGGGGGAGATTATCTACAGCGAGAGGGATGCCTCGCAAGCCAGGTTTTGAGCCAGATTTAGTTGGGTCGAGGCAAGGTCTGATAGCAAGGCAAATTCCATAGGCCCAAGCCTGATCTAGCCCAGCCTTGACACTTCAAGCCTAAAAATTGGAATCAAGTTGGCCCGAGAAAAAAAAGAGAGCCCCAACCTGACCCAACCCTACCAAAATCACTTGGTTGTAGTTGGGCCCAACAAGACTAGACCAAACCAGACAATAAGGGCAAGGGAGAGAGGAGGATAAAGGGGTTCCTGCCACCGACCAAGGAGCCGGGTTCTAGCTAACAACCATAGGACAAGAAAGAGACATAAAGGAAGGGGTTCCCTCAAAGGCTGGGGATGAGAGAGAGAAATGGGACGGACAAGATCTAATGGGCAGCCCAAGGAGAATAGAGAGGGGAGGAGGAGGAGGTTCTGTCTGACAACCAAGGGACCAGAGATAGAAAGCAAGAGGAGGATGTCAAAAATGTTGATAGACCAAGGAGCGACAAAAATTAGCGGAGCAGGTGGTGGGTTTGGGAAAAGGAGCATTAGAAACGAAAGAGACCGATTAAGGTTTCTCCTATCCTCTTTACTTTTTCCATTTCAAACTTTGAAACATAATATATAAATTAGATAAGTATAACTTCAAAAATACATATGAAATATTTGCAAAACTATTAGGATGGATTGGGTAAGGCTAAAATCGGAGCAAGCCCGAGCCCAGCCCAATTGTAAATCAAACCCAAAATTTTAGGCTTGGCCCAACCCATCATGCTGAAAACCCGACCAGACCTACCAAAAATTTGGGCCGAGCAAGCCAAGTTATTTTCCACAAGTCTAGAGCTGTTGCATTCACCACTTTATATTTGGATTCCTTTTGACACCCATTTACTTTTCCCCCGTGCGTTACGCTTGGCTGGTGTAAACTATCATAAAAAACGACGCAGTTGCTTTGCATTAAAGATCTCCTTTAATGTCTTTTGAAGATGCATATACAAGTTCTTGAGGTCAATTTAACCTTTCGCTCATGATGCCATAGTATGCAATTTTAGTATGGTCATACTACACAATTTTTCTAATCTGATCCATTTCTCAAATTGTCGGTCAACATTGCTATGAATTAAAATAATGATCTGTATCTTGCTTGAGAACTTCTTTATGGAAGGGAAAGAAAGATGGCTTATAAACAGTTGTGGCAAGAAGAATGGTTTAGATGGGCCTCCACACTCTATCCTTAAACACACTAGGAGATTATGATACATGAAATTATAACCAATCATATTAATGCATTCGCATTAAGAATATAGATATGGAGGAATCATGACATGATCAGGCATGATACTGCAAGATGCTTGTAAAGAATACATAGGCCAACTATAAAAGGTAATTACATACAAACTCACTCAAAGGAATGTCAGATAAAATAGAGACAACTTGTTGAACACATTGTATCATGATGCTTATAGTTTATATGCTACTGTAAACTACAGCATCAACCCTTTCTATACAGCAATTTTTTCCATAGCACTTTGAGATTGACTTGCAAATTAATTTCCCAACACAGATATTCAACTAAGGTATCTTGTCACTCTTTCTACTTTTGCATTTCACCAATTTAAGTTTATATTACTTATAACACAAACTCCATTATTTCTACTTGTATGATGCATTTTCAACCACGAGTCTATGGGATCAAATTTTCCAAATAGACCAGGTTTAGAGCTCTTGAACATTGCTAGATAGTCTGAGAAGCTAATTTGTGACTTCCCTGCTAGAGTGATCGTCTTGAGTGGATGAGTCAAAGTCAACGCAGCATGATTAAGATTACATGACACAATTTTGAAAGTTTTCATATTACTTGCACCAACTCAAGCCTTATAGAATGCAAAACTTGTTAGATCGCTCATATATCCAATTACTAGAAATAATGTTCTTTATATCTTAACGGACATGTTTCATCTTAAGTATCTAAATTTTCTTAATCCTTCAAGAACAATGACTTTTAACTGTTATGTACATTGTTATGATTAGCTTATCCCAATCCTTTCTCACAATTTCTGTCCATGAATTTCAAGTGCTCTCCTTAGCCCTTCAATAAAAATTTGAGCTCCTCGACATACTGTAGACTTCTCAAATCTTCAATGCACATTTTCGCATCTCATTTGGTTTCAACAAATATCATCAATTGTTTCACATCCAACTGTTGGCCTAACCAAACATCAACTTTAGCATTATCATTTGCACGCCCTAGCTTATCATCTACAGTTTCAAGTCCATTGTCTTCCAAAAATCTCCTCCATAAACTTGAATTAATATTTATTCTTGTTTCAGATACATCAGTGAGCATAATATTATCCATTAATAACATATCCCACAGTACCTCCTCTTGAGCATCAGTAGTAAACTCATATATGAGTACGGTGATGGATAACAACCAAAGGCTAACTCCTTCTGCAAACACTATGTTTGAAAATTAGCATGTCTCACCAAATCTAGTTTCAAAAATTTCCCATAGCTCCTTCATGCATGTTCTTTGCAATTTAGATGTTCTCTTAGAATGCTCTTCCTTTAAACCCACTAAATTACCTCTCACAGCACTCCCATCAGATATTTGCTCCATGTAGACAATATTATAGTGTTCTTCTTCTCTTTGGATCTTTTCATCAACTAAGCTAGCAAGAAATCAGGCATCCACGGTTAAACTTCATGATGTAGAAGAAAAATTGATGCTTTGATCTTCTTGTCAAGTATTCTGTGATTTTCTTCCAATTAGAAGGGCATGATGCAGCTAAGAGTAAAGAAGGAGATTATTAGTTAGAAAACAAAAGGAGTATAGAAAAGAAAGAAAGTTAAAAAAAGGAAAACACAAAATCTCTATTATAACTTATAATCAAGGGACATTTGTTGTTTTGCCAAAGTTCTCCTGAAATACTGCTTTTTGGAAGAGTGTCGATTATCAGAATCCAAACATTCTAATATGACTCATTTTTATATGCTCATAATGTTGATAGACATAGTTGAGTTTGTTTAATTACATTTATAAGTTATCAGTTAACTGGCTAAAAACTTAAGCAAGAGAGGACAGTGTGAGTTTCAAAGATGTCAGAAGTAAGATTTCAGGATTGTTATATTAAATAGACAAGAAGTCATAATGGAAGTGTCAAGAACTCAAGATATCGTACAAACGTATATAACATCTAATTGAGAATAGCAAATTCATTCTTAAAATCTTCTGCAATATAATCTCACAATCATCCAGCATATTTCAGTCCAAGTTAGGACCTTATATCTTACTTTCCCTGCAGAGCAGTTCCTAAATAAATAGCAATAATGTCAGACCGTCCCTGAGAGAATATCTTGTTCTTCAAACCAGTTATTACACTTATATTCTCCACTTCTTCATCTGGTTTCTTAACCAAAGCATTCTGAATAAATTTAAAACTAACAACTGTCAATTTTTCCCATTTACTTTTTTGTGGAGAAGACTTTAGTTGAAAGAGCCATATAAGTACACCTTAACCCAAATGCATGATGCAACATAAACAAGTAAATCAATACCACTCAACTAGCAAAAGTATTCTGACACACTAAATCAGTTTTTATCAGATCTGCATACCAGCATTAAAAGCTTGTTTGCCCCATCAGCAACAGCAGCAAAGCCCTCAAACTGATCTGGATCAAAATCCATCAGTGCAGCAGTTAGATATTCCCCAGCAGGAGTTGTCTTTGTTTTGTCATTGCCTGCTTTTACAAGAGCTCCTGTGCTTTCAGTTTTATCCAGGGCTGCTGGCAATGGAAGGACATCTACAGTGCGTCCTTTGCTCCTATCACTCCTGTCAATTTATAACAAGGCATACATCTCACTACCATGAAAAGTAGCTGACCATGACATTGAACTTACATCAATCTTCAGATACTTATTATACCTGCTTAAATCCTGCCCCTGTATGTTAACTGATTTTTTGGCAGATGGACTCGACACCTATAAGGCCAATAATCAGTATGAGAAGTTGAATTGTAAGATTTATTTCAAAATTTTATATCTACTGAAAAGCATATAAGCATTTTTGACTATATCACCCTTGGTAGCAGGAACTTTCTACATAGGATAATGCACCAGCTTCAGAATCTTTTAGGAATTTCAAACCCGCACCCACACCTGCTCCTGATTATGGCAACTAAGGTTTAACCCAAAGCTAATAAAAGCCAGGTTGCAGATCACATCATCGAGGATTCCAAAGGCAAATAGAGCGCCTTGGTCAACTTTATAAAAAGGGCTATCTAAGCATTTAACTTATGGCTTCAATGACTATACAATGCCAAATCATTTAAGTGTTACCTACTTGCACATTAAGAGGCCAACCAATCCACAACCATTTAAGCATTAGCTGCTTAACTACTTAAGTGCCACTTTATCTGCTAAACCATTCAAATGATGATAAAAAAATAGATACGGAAGATTAGACAATCTATTATTTTATTTTACTTGTTATTAATATGATATTTTGGAAGTAATATTATATTATTTTAATTATTATTTATTTATTAATATTATGATAATGATATTTAAGAAATAATATCTCACAAACTAGCCAATATGACATAATTATTAGACTGTTCTTATGCTATTTAACCTTGCTTCTTTTCACGACAATCTATGATCCTTAATGTAATGTATGAGACTTGTGTATCCTGAGAATGAAAAGTGTTTTCTTTCCCTACATGCATGCATCCACTCTAGCCTCTTCTCATGCAGGGCAAACCAATAGCCCCATCAATGAAGAAAGCCCCACCCCACCACCACCACCCCCCCTCCTCTGCCCTCCCCCCTTCTCTTTCCCCCCTTTAATCACTCATTGAAACCATGTACACCCCTCCTCCCCCCTCCTCCCCTTCTTTTTGTTTCCTCTGTCTTTATTTCTTTTTGATGAAATCTTATATATCCATATACAGAAATATTTTTAATGGATTCGTTTTTAAAAAATTAAATATAGGCATTTTAATCAAAAATTATTCTTTCATACATGTCCCTGTATTCAGTTTTTCCTTCTTATAGAGCAGTCACTTGCATAGGTGTACGAATCTGTCGCAATATTGCTCTCACCAGACAGCAACTAACATCATGATTTTCTTTTTCCCCCTTAAGGTACCTGTGGTGAGCCACTGAATGCTGACTTCTCCGTTAGTCTGTCAAACAGCTTCTCATTCTCCTGATGCAATTTCTGCATAAGAAACAAAATTGAGAATAAGATTCAAATAAAAAGGGCGACTAACTGAAAGAATGAAGGTGGATAAATAAATCACTAAGCAGCAATTGGGAGTGTGTGAATCGCATGTAAATAAATGAATAAATCCCGCAATACACTATCTTCTCGTGCCCAATTTTCTTCTCAAACATTATACTGGTTGATGGATCACAATCATCCATCTAATACTCCTCCCCCACCCCTAGATCAGCCACATGCATTGCACATGAGAAATGCTAATTATGGTCCTGAAATGTAAAGGTACAATAAAACTACCATTCATGCAAAACTAAATAAAGGAATTAACAGATCACGTATTAGAACAACATGATTATTATCAAAAATGTCATATGACTAATTGTTGTAATGTTCGAAGGTAATATCAGACCTCAATAAGCGCATCCCTCTTTGAGAGTTCTTCCTCAAGTTTTTTGGTAACCAGTGAAGAATCAACACTGTCCTCCACTTTTGGAGTTGAAAGAACCCCTGCAGACCCAGAGTCAGACCCAGCAGTCGATCTAGCATCATTAGAGTGAAGGGCCTCATTAAGCTGGAACTCAATACCCTTAATTTTGGTCTACATTATAATGGAAAAAAAAAGTGTGTTACTGCAAAATAATGTAAGTATATTTCCAAATTTGTTAAAGATTCATTATGCGTGCATCATTCCATTAATTCCAGCTAAAGGAACTTGAGGCATTTGATCAAAAAACACAATCAATATGCAGGCTAAAGAATTAACAGCAAACTTGACATATAAACATGCAAAAATGATGAGTACACAACAAACAACTTAATTTCGTAATAGCTGCTTATCACATACTATTATTGAATATCTCAGGATGATTCACTGTGCACTTTCCAACTTATGACTTTAATTTTGTAAATCAAAGTTATAATTGATAACATATTTGCATGATAAGAAGCTTCTGATGAATGACCAGATCATACTCGGAAATCCATAATTAGGCATTATTAGCAATTGTAAGTTTTTATATTGTAACTCCTATCAGTTTCTCTGGAATTACCAAATTTTATGTCATTCTGTGTGACTGAACCTACTCAATGCAAGACAAGAGGCAATTAGTTATAAATATTTTTGTTTGTGAGAACTGAGAAGGCAGGTAAGACTCAGATCTCAAAACCAGAGAAAAATAAGACCAAATTCAACAAATCCACATAAAAGGTCAAAAAAAGGGTTTACTTTTGGCACTACAAGCATAACAAAGCACCATTAAAAACTACAATGTTCGATTTAGCTTTCAAAAATTGGTCACTTGGCACTTCTTTTGTAGGCAAAGGAAAATTGCACTCTCCTGAAAAATAGAAATAAAAAAAAACCTGCATCCCCCGAAATGAGGTCCATAAAAGACCTCAGGAACTAAAAAGAATATCGGCACTCCGTAACAGCACCAACAGCCATACCAGCAAGCCAGTCAGCTGGTAGGATTCAAAGGATATTAAGGAGCAAAAGATGACAGAGGAAATCCCACCATTTCACCACATTTATCCAGTATATGATACTTCAGGAATCAACATCCAAACATTAGAAGTGCCATTTATTTGCTACTAGAAGGACTTTTGAATGCACAATGTGCGGTTGTTTCTACTTAATCTATAATTTTAGAATGCTACAACTAATGTTCGCCGAACCAATACTAGGACTTGTACCAGTTGGCTACATGTATGGTATGGTATCAAATCGGTACCATACTGACATAATACACCATGGCGTATCGGTCAGCTGACCGGTACATCATTTTCTTTTTTTTATTTTTTCAATTCTTTTTTTTCCACTCATAATTTTCTCAATAATTGTTGTCTGATTTGTAATTTTACCGTTGTTTTGATATCATTTTACCATGAAATGGAATTGAAGTACATAAATGGAGTACATATGTATAAGTAAATGAATTTATAATTAAATATACATTTAACACAACAAATTGAGTGCTTTAATGTATTTAAAAGTACAACATAGTGTCAATATCCCTTGTAGACGTCGGGATCGCGTTTGTAGTCCAAGCTTGGCACGATAGACCAAGACTCGTAGAGCAATACCTCATACTCCTGCATCATTATCCTCCCATAATATATGCTTGTTGAATAGCTATCCTAAGAGAAGTAATCTATGCACCCCGGATAGGTACCCTATGAGGAGTCATCTGTCCAATATTAAACTAGCATCCCAGCATCAAAATCGGATCCATAAGACGGTTGAGGCTATGAAAGATAGTCCCCACTTGAATACGATGAACCACATCCATATAGGTCATAGCCTGCTCTTCTATTTCTATTTTACGAAGGAACCAATTGTGCACTCCATGAAAAAGTGTAAAGGGCCGAAGCATGCTCAGATCACAGCTTGCCAAGAACTCATTATTTTGGGCATCACAGCCACTCCAAAAAGCAACTCCAATGAGCTCTCCACTTGTGATCCTTCTATAATTCATACTGAGTTAATGCTACTGTGACTCCTTTCAAATCTCTCACTGTACCTATGCATCTTTGCCTCATTTACATCTTTATCTTTTTGGTACAACTCATTTACATCTTGATTGATCTTGTAGGGAAACTTCACTAAACTGAGCCTTATGTAATACATCAAATATAACTGGACTACATTTGAAAAGTTAAAGTTCTTGTATCCTTTCTTTGGCTTAAAAGGTGGCAATAGGATTAGGCAGGCCCCCAAACAACTCTCCTTCAAGCCAACAATCTGAAGACTCTTATATGCAATTGAACTGTCTAGCAAGCACTGGCATGGGGAGTTAGTTTTGGACTACACAGCAAGAGATGTCAGAGCATTAGAGAGAACAGATGGGAAAGTTCCCGACCTCCCTTTGAATTTACAAATTACAAGTTTTACTTATTTGCAATTTGTTTAAAGCTGCTTATTTCACAACTTCAAGTATTTTGCCATTTTCAGATATACTATTTCATTGCACAAATTGGAGTAAAAATTTATCAATTTACTAGTTAACATGTTAATCCTTTTATCTAACAGAATTTTTCTTATTAACCTAATCTCTATCTAATTTGGAGTCATCTTAACATTTTATAAATTTTGATCTGCTTATCAAGATCTTTCAAATGGTCCACTTGTGTTCCTGCCTTCTAAGTCCTGTGCGTACAAACATGCCATGGTCACTTGTAAGTGGTCTTTCCCAATCTTTCCTTGATAGGAAAAAAGAATTACATAAAGCACAAACAGGAATGACTAAAAACCAGCACATGTTAAAGTTCTCTCTCTAAATATGGCCAGCATTCGCAACGGAATATGTCAGGTACAAGCTAAGGAAAAATAAGAGAGAATAAAAAACAGGAATTATTTTCCATTAAGTATGATGAACAAATAGTAAGGAAAACATAAGCATGAAATAGAACTGCAACAGTTTTCTGTAGTGAAAGTTGAAATTTCCCCATTTTAGTTGCTTATAATCCAAGTAAGGATTAAAAGAATACCGGCAATTGTAACAGCAGCCCTCATTAAAGCTACTGAATTTTTCTGAAAAATTAAGAAAACAACGGCAAAAATTTACAAAAACAGATCTTCCTTGTGGTTATGAAAAATAAAGCATAAAAGTTCAAGATATGTGAAATGGGAAGGTTATGCTTCAACTGTGAAATCATAATGTATCAACTAAATTCTTTGAAGGGAGGCTAAATTGAAATCATTCATAGATCTGCATAGAACTTATCAAGATACAAGCCAAACAGAATCTACAACTTTGTGCACTATGAAGGAATACACATTCCAGAGTAAATGCATCCTGTTTTAATATAAATGCACCTTGTTTTAATATATTAAAGACAAGAAGCTTTACCTGCAGGGCCTGAATGGTTAAATCGCGTTCATGTATCTGCATTTTCTGCTCTTGCTCCAGTTGCAAAAGATGAGCAACTTGATTCCTAAGTTGAGTGTTCTGCTCTTTCTCGATTTTTTGTTTGTCCGCCAATAGTATATTTTCTGACTGCAATGAAATAAGAAGAAAAATGTTTCAGCCATTCCATCCATTCACTCACTGTGCATTATTAGTTATAAGAGTTGACCCATGCTATTCAACAACCATGGATATTTCCATCTCAATATCTTTTATTCTTATAGCACTTCATGTGTCGTCATATTAATGTACAAAGACCACTTTGAAAAACCTATATCCCTGGAAACAACAGAAGACAATAGAATATGATTTTTAAAACCCATGAGCAAATTTTGTTATCATGCTTGTCTTATGTTTTAAGGTCATAGCACAGATAAATTGCATTTATATCTTTGTTTAAAGTATATATTTTATTTTAAAGAAATAAGCATGTGCACATCATCATCAATCATGTTCAAAGCAAAATAAGCTTCAGGACATTAATTTCTTTTGGTGAACTCATATAAAGTGTTTATTTTATTTTTAATAAAATATCTACTCTATTCAAGATCAATCATGTTCCTAACAAATTAATTTTCAATTCAAAATAATAATAAATATTTTCATCACAGGAAAAGAAAAATGGTAAGAGGAATGCACATGGCCAATATATTCATTCACAATATGCAAAGCTAATTAAAGGTAACTTAAACAATACAATTCTCATTACGACATTTGTAAATATTATGCTGGCAACTGACTATATTGTAGACAACATATTCTCATTCTCTTTTTTTTTTTGAAACCAAAAGACTACAATATCCCTAAATAAGGAAAAGTCAGATCTGCAAGCACTGGCAATATGGTATGAAAAAAAAAATATACAAATGATGTTACATGACTACATCAGCCCTAGATAATCATGACTATATTTAGGCTCCTTTGGCATTGCTTTTGGAGGACCAAAAAGGCTTCTTGGAGGGTGATTTTGAGGTGTTTGGTAAAATTTTTGAAACAACTTTCTAGCTCCTCCAATAACTCAAAAAGGTCTACCAGGGCAAAGTTCCAATTAGGAACCTCTAGGGAAAAGCTCTACTTGAGATGAGTTGGGAAGCTATTTTCTGGGGTTTCACTTGAAAGCCCTA
Organism: Phoenix dactylifera; assembly: GCF_009389715.1. NCBI lineage: Eukaryota > Viridiplantae > Streptophyta > Magnoliopsida > Arecales > Arecaceae > Phoenix > Phoenix dactylifera. The sequence goes on along the minus strand of NC_052397.1, from coordinate 7,657,574 downwards.
AGTTCAAGACCCGACAATAAATTTTTTTACGAGATTAATTTAAATATTTTTATTGTGATAATCATTTAAGTTGGTGTATATTTATTGTCATAAAAATGCAATCAAGGATTCTGAGTTTCAACATTATAATGATGATGAGGATCTACTCCCCTTCTGACTGTTTAGAGATTCATGTACCATGAGAAGAACAGAGTACGGAACAAAGTCAAATATTTATGTTGCTATTAGAGTCAAGAACTATCCAATTTGCTATTATGGTATTCTTTATTACTCAAGTAATTACCCACAAAAAATAATTATATTACTTATTACATTATTTAGGTTTAATATTAAAATAATTTATAAGTTACCCTAATACTATACAATAACAGTCTTTGACAATACAATATAACAGCAATATAATATAATATAATATTATTTTCAATATTATTATGTTATAATAATTAGATTATAATAATAATAATATATTATAATAATATTATTATAATATGATAATATTATAAAATATTTTTATATTAAAAAAATAAAAAATTTATTACTTATTATATTATTTAGATTAAATATCAAAATTAAGAATACAATAATAGTTTTTGATAGTACACATAGTTAGGCAATTAAAAGCACTACATAATGTCCTATATTAACATTTTATTATGCCACAAACACTTTCTCAGTTTGGTTAGCCAACAAATATTAAAGTTCCACAATATTGCAAAAATATAGTTAGCAAATAACAAATGGCATTTTATTAAAAATTGTCCTAGCAAAAGCTCTACTATCCAAAGCTCTGCAGATAAAAGTTGTACTACCTTCAACAACACCAAATGAGACCTTAATCATTTACTGTGACACTAGAAATTCTTTACAATCACAAACATAAATTGCTACACAAGCCCCATCTCATCAATTTGAAAATGTGTTTAGAATGAGGTATGCTAAAAGTAGTCGCCGTTACAGAGCACCATCCAGAACAGGATGCCTTTCCAGACACCTAAGATTAGGCACCCACAACGTTCAGACCTGACTGTCCAAGATTTAATTTCAACAGTTGCCATTGTAAGAGAAAACTATCAATGGTATTTCTTACACATCCATGGAAAAATAAATTGTAAGGCACATGTTTAATCACTGAACTGGTATAATAATAACAAATCCCTACTCCAAATTTGAGATACTTCATTAGGTATTCCGACATTTCAATGCAGCAGAAACTGGTCTTGTAACCACAAACACTTGAAATCAATTGCATACAACATAAAATATCAAAGTTCCAAAATATGGATTCAGATTGCTATAGCTTGTCATCATTCTCTTACATATAACATATCTCACAAGTGCATGTCTCATTCACTTGACAAATATTCTTATTGTATTACAAGTTACTATAGCTTTTTTTCTTGTTGCAACGAGACAATTCCAGGATAAAATTTGTTTTGCTTTTAATATATCATAAATGTGACATTGAAGGCCAATAACCTAATAATCTGATCCATGTCTGACCTGAATTCTTCAAGCTTGGTTCATGCAAAATGGGACCTTATGACTTAAGAGTTATCTAGTAGGGTTTATATCACATTGATATCTAAAAGTGTCTAAATTTATATATATATGTGCAATTTCAAACTTGATAGTCTGATAAATATATTCTATTTGCAGCAAACACCCACCCTGCTTGTGTCTCTTTATTGGCCTTGTTTTTGTACAGAGACATATAATAGAAGGCAGTGTTTGTGCATATGTCTCACTTTCTCTTCTACCGCTCAAGAGATAGGTCATGATATCATTACCCCCTACACCATCCACCCCAACCCACCAACATAAAAAAAAGGGAAAATTCAAACGCATAATCCACCCCAGTCCACCAGCCAAAGCTCTCGAGATATCATAGGCCACTGCCTCCAATGAACTTGTTGCCAACACCCCCCCCCCCCCCAAAAAAAAAAAAACAACAAAACCACCCATCACTGCCTCATCATCAACAATAGTAGCCCTCCATGTTTATTCCTCAAATGGGAATCTAAATGCAAACCCTAAACAATTCAGATACTATGAACCCTATTCAGATTCAAAGCTGGTTCAAATTAGATATGATTTGAATCTTATCAGATGTCCACATCCGGTGTCTCTGGCTACCAGCTGACTGAATCAGTTCCAAACCATTGGCATCTCTCTGTGGAAGAAAGGCATCTATAAACACCTACTATCTGACCTCACCAACATTGGTTTTATCCACCAGTACTTCACTTATATAAATTTTATGTTTGCTATAAAGAAATGCTTAAAATTTTTAAACTTCAAAGGTTTAAACAACAAAACAAAATTAAAGGGAGCACACCCTTAACTTCATATCTAGGTCTCTGTCAAAGCTGCAAATTCTTCAACTCTGTCCCTCCATTTTCTGTGCAAGCATAAGTCGTGCATCGTTTCATATATATCATTTTGCATGATAATTACATGTTATGCACAAAAAATTTTAATGAACAATAAAAATGACAAGACCATTAGGTTGTGCTCCATCTGAACATCAAACTAATCCTCCAAATTTACAGAACTCATCATGCATACAAACTTTGGCATAATATCATGAACTAAAAACATATAGAAGAAAAAAATTGAAAGACCTTCAAATCTGTCTGAAGTGTAAAAGAAACTTTCCAGGCTTTTTGAACTTCATTGAACAGCAGAATGCATTGGTCATTGCCACCTTTGAGAGCAAGCTTTAGTTCAATAACTTCATTCCTCAGATCATTAGCTTCCTTTTCTTTCTCATACAGTTCTTTTCGAGAATCATTAGCCTATGAATCAATAAAAAATATAGAATTAAAAACTGGTTACATTTTGAACAATGAAAGATCAAAGGATCAAATGAGGAAAATACGAATTCTTCTGAACGATAGAAATGAGAAGAACTCACCACATCTTTCCATTTTTTAATCGTATCTCGATTTCCAAGGCTTAGTTCAGCATTTCTTGCTCTTGCTGAAAAATTAAGGGTGGACAATGTTTTAGACATATTTGAAGCATTTGGACAAACATGGATGATCATCAAGGTCTTTGAGTTACCACCTGCCAAAGGAAAAGGAGTGGATGGCTTAGCATACCATGTGATAACTAGGGAAAAAAAAAGACAAAGCATATGATATACAAATGAATATAGGCCAAACAGACAACGTTCATGTGTCAAAACAAGAAGCTTGACATAGAACATTTGCTGGTGGGTCCCATTCTAAATAACAACTAAAAAAGCATAAAGTTGGGGACTTGCAGATTTTCATGCTTGAAGCCAAGAAGGCATTGTTAATTCTAAGAAATGAATCTCAATCAATCTTTGAAGTATGTAATGGTTTGTTCAAGAACCAAGTCCCCCTACAAATTTGGCATATTAGTAACATGAACACGAACAAAACCAAATAAAATTACTTGAAAAGTGTAATAAGCAATTCCTGTCATTTTGTCCTAAACTGATCAATAACTAGGATAAAACAGGTTCGGGTCGGTAAGTGATTCGCATCAACCCAAACCAAGCTGAACTAAGTGAAACCGGGTGTTCCACCCAGTTTAGAGCGGTTTGGCCCCTTAAAGGCCTCTTGTGCCTTTCTACCAAACCGATACCTAGGAGCATACTGGCCAACAACTAATTCGGTATGGTACAGGTCCATACCATGTTGATCCGACACGTTTGGTGCTAGAGAGAGAGAGAGTGGGGGAGAGGGAGAATTTGAGGGAGAAGGGAGGGAGAAAGGCCCATGAAAAGGGGGAGAGGTAGAAACAAAGAGAGGAAAAGGGAGGGAGGGGGGTGAGAGAGAGAAGGGTGGTCGAAGAGGGTCGATAGCTGCCAAAGAGGGGGGAGAGGGAGTAGGGGGAGAGAGCCGGAGGGGAGAGAACTTACCTCATCGGCGATGGTCGAGCTGAGGCGAAGCATGGGAAGGAATAAAAAATTCCATGGAATCATTGTCAACAACGGCCGGCATCAAAATAGAGAGCGCAGTGGAGCTAGGGTTTCCAAAGGTCTTTGACCGGAGGCAAAGCACGAGAAGGAATGAAGACTCCGTGGAATCTTCGAGAGAAGTTGTTAGGGGGGAGGGGATAGCTTTTAGGTCAAACCGGCCTGCATGGCTAAATCGTACGCTGGATCCTATTCTGAACAATCAGGATACGACCCGTATGGATATCTTAAGTCTGAGAAATTGCATCTTTCCTTACAAGTGCTCTGCTCTTCTATCCTAAAAGAGGAGAGGCTACTTATACATGGGATTGTAATAAAGTTTCTAGAAGGCTTGTCTATTACCTCTTTTACCTTATCTCTAAATTCTCTGTTTCTCCCTTCCTCTTCTTTTTCCCCTTTCTAGTCTTTCCACTTACATTATCTTCTTCACACATTAATTTTGCATTGATCTACGATTAATCAGGCCCCCTAACTAGCAAAACCAGCCACTAGGACATTGCCCTCACTCTTATAAACCACCATACTACTAGCTCTCCTTGACTATAATTATTTTCTCTTCTTTTCCCCATCTAAACTACCAATGTGTTTTACACATAGTAATGTATTAGCTAATATTTTCTGAAGATCTTTTGAATAATCTTCATCCATAAATTCCCTACAAATCTCAAATTTGAAAGAATAGAACAACTTTATGCTAGTCTTAACTCAATTTATTGCCTGCTTTTCAGACAACCACAAAAAAGACTTTTGAAAGCACCCTAACTCCATAAGATTTATTCATTCACAGCCCAAGGCCTCCTAATTAACCATTTGTGAATCCTAGTCTTGCATACCACAATATGACTCAATCTCATTATGGTATTTCAAATGCACTACAAAACATCAGTAAGCTTCTCAAACACCTTTCTTAAAACTAAAGAGTTTACAAATTGCAAACATGGGGAAACAAAAGGGAAGAAATGATGCAAGAGTGTTACCATCTAAAGTCGTTGCACTAACGAACAGAAAGATCAAAAGAGAAAGAGGTGTAAAAAACTGCAAGCACAAATGGCTTCATCCAAATCAATCCTAATTGGCTTCATTGATTCTTCTTGACTGTTGGTTCAGACTTCAGATAATAGGGTCATAAGCAGTTAGAGCCCTGAAGAGTGTCAACTAAGGTCCCTCTCCACCTTCATTCCCTTACCAAGAGAGGGGGGCAGTAAAAGGGATCAAGTGGGAAAGAGATAAAGCAAATGAAGCAAGATGGCAGGGCTGCAGGGAAGCTGGTGACAGCAGTACATGGCAGCAGTATCTAGTTACCAGTTAATCAGATGCAAACAGTGAAAAGTGAAAAAATGCACACACGCAGCAGCTATTGTACCATCATAAGCAACAGAAGAGGCCACCGCTGCAGGCAACACAGTATATATGTCCATTATTGCTCCCAATAGTGGACAAAAGCAGCAGGCCAAAAGGAAAAATAGGAGGAAAAGGAAACAAAAAGGGAAGAAAAGGTGAAAATAAGGAAAACTAGATGAGAATAGAGGATTAAAAGCATTTTTAGAAAAAACTATGGGAGGATTTAGCTCTTTGAATTGAAATTGGAATGTAAGATGGTTCTTTTTGATTTTTCTCCTAATTTTGGGAGTTGGTTATTTTCTTATATCCTCTTGAGCCTTAACCTCTAATAGGCACAGGGTAAACCGTAAACCACTTGCTACCTAATTGGTGCCTCCTATTTTTAAATGATGCATGCGTCCATATTGGATTAAGTGGGGATATCCTGATACCACCACTTGACTGATCACCTCCGCTCATCAAAATGCAAGCCCCTTAGCCAATAGTATACACAGAGCATAGAGTACAAGGGGAAAAAAGCACTTAAAATAGCCAGCCTCTATTGTATTCTAGAGGTCCAGTTAAAGTACAGGAATGAGTTGTAGCCACTATACTCCAAGGGTCAAAAGCATACTCTTTACGATCATCTAGGTGGTGCACCCAAGGTCTCTCCTTAGCTAATTTTGCTGCTCCCAACTTGAAAGAGAGCCTTCTCACCAAACTACATGCTCCTAGCTCAAACTAGATCGATGGTCCATAGATTCATGAGGTGGTAATACAAAATTTGCAAGGGAAACACCTCCCACCCCCTCTTTTACAAGGTATTCAAAAGATAATTTCCTACACAGCTTCAAGAGGCACCTTCTGATTCACTAATTGTAGTTTCTGCTTAGATTTGGATGCTTCATTCCCAACTATCAAATGCTATTGATTGCACTGATCTGTGGTCTTAATTCAAGCTAATCCTTTAAAAACCACCATTTGTGGTGGACTGCTGCTTGTTAGTCTTCCATAAGCCATCATACATGATTCATCCATCATTGAGCAATAAGCTGTGTCTTAATAAACATTGAACATTTGAGCAGGTATTTAATGAAAATCGCAGCCATGCCAAAAGCTACTTACTATGGCATGAATAATAGATGTTAGAAATGGATATAATATTTGCAACAGTTGTGCGACATATGACTTCTCCAAATGAGATTCTTCATATCCAAGCAATAAATATATCAACCAGGGACTGGAATATTTAAAAACTGGACTTTCATTTCGAACTCCTACTGCAATGTTATGAGAAAATGAACAGAAGAAAATCCGAGCAAGAAAGCAGTGAAAAATAGCATTTTAAAAAAATGAAAGGAAGCATAAGCATGTCAGATAGTTCAAACATGACATTCCTATAATCAACTAATCACATTAAATTTCAGCTTTTGGTGTTATCATGCACCAATATTGCTAACAAATTTTATATAGAGTAGACATAAATAAGCATCAATTCAATTAATATAAAATTCACTTGAAAGGAGTCAGAGTTAGCATTTGGATTTTAGAGCTATATGCACATCAATCCCAAAGAAGAGGCACAAGCAAAGATTAGTTTACATGGACGTCATCAAACAGACATTTTAAGCTAAATTCAGGCATTATCAATGAATTTGATATCGTAGACCTAAGTGTGAAAATTTTTTCCCAAGTCCAAACAGTTTTGAAGCCATATCTACATGAAAGTCATGCCTATGATAACGTAAATCTCTCTCTCCCTCCCTCTCTGTGTGCGGGCAAGTGTCCGTTTGTGTGTCTGTGTGAAAGTTTTACTTACACTGTCAATCCTATTATAGTATTATGGTTAATGCTTGAAGCTATCATATATATTACCAAACAACAAAATATTAAGCGAAGAAATCTGGCATTAGAAGTTTGCATCATAAGCATGAAAAGAGATGTATCAGCTACACTAGCATGCCCATGACCTTCGAAATAGAAGCAGCAAATTGTCTCTGATAGTTGCAGAATGAAGTTACTTTGTATGCATTTTATACTTCTTTTTCACATTGATGATCATGATGATGATTCCCATTAAAAAAAAAAAAAGATGATCATGATGATGAGGCATTTAAACAATGAACAAGCCTAGCAAGTGTGAAAGCATGTTATCGTCAGAAAATAGAAGGAATGAATCTCAAGATTTTCATCTAAAATGGCCTAAAATATTCCTTGTCTCTTCAGCGGCACCTAGACGCTCTTGCCAAATTCATCAATAGTATCTCAGGAGAACTTGGGGTCAGGAGGTGAAAAGTGAAAGTTTTGATCTCAACTGCAATAAAATGTTAAGCAAACAAACTTTTTTACTTTGTATAAATTCAATAGAGAGTTCTCCATGAAGCAAATGAATAATGGATGTGTATTCCATGTACTTTAAAGGACCTAAAGATGAAAATCATATTGTTAAGTATTAGCAAAAGTATTTGGAACTTTGGGTGTTGTTGTGGAGTTCAAGCAAGGAATCCTACTTGGGGGTAATTGACAGATTAGATTCTTTCCTGTTCTTAAGTCTGCACAAGAAAAATCCAATACAGATGCTAAAGCTAAATCATAAGTGTTTTGAAACAGTTAGGGGAGGGGGAGAGAGAGAGAGATAGCAGCTTTATGGCTCCTGTACTCATGGAAACTGTATTGCCTATAAGTACAATTCAGCTACCAATAATACACCTCTAATAGCATCATTTGTGGCCCATAAATTTAACAGTCATTAAGATTGAATACCAGTTTTCATTTGTCTAAAAGACTTCATATGGTCCAGCTTTTACCAAAAAAATAACCTTTCCCACCGCCATGACACAACTACAAAGAGTTGATTGTCTCGAAAATGGACAAACAAATCACTGTGTGAACTACAAATACCTATCACTATCATTATAAATATCAATTTTGTCAAGCTGGATATTCGAACTGAAACATTGTTCACAGACACACGACATGCACATACAAGATTATCAATGCAAAATGTAGTCACATGAGAAGAATAATTACCCAGGGAATCAGCAAGAAATTGCGTCAGCCTTGAATTTTCATATGGTATGATTTCTTTCTTCGAAGTCAATGATGACAAAACATCCCCCAACCTACTCCCACCAAAAAAAAAAAAGACAAGAGTCGAGTATGAATAAGTTAATGGTGGCAAATGCTAAGTTAACTGATACATAAACAGGAGAATGATACCACGTAAAGTAAAAGGTGTAAGAAATCTATGATCAAATACATGCTCGCGAATTTTAGGATATCTCCAACTGAAAAGAAAAGCATTTTAATAAAACCAAACAGACTTAGAGCATTTTAACGTTTGCACCACTCCATCCTCCCAATATAATTTTAAATGGTAAACTTCTCTGAAAAATAAATTAAAATTATACAGCACTGTACAAATACTGCATGTTGAATCAGTAATCCTGGTCACGAAAGAAATTGATCAAACCATTTTAAACCACAACACCTTATTTTATCTTGCCATCAAATTTTTGAGAGATATCATGTTTTAGATAAATTGTTTTTGCCTTCAAATCCAGAGTCATGTATCTTAGAAAAGATTCTAACAAATGTTCGTAAGTCCTAAATTATGAACTTTGCAATTGAAAAACAACAAAAACAAATAACAAATCAGATATGAGAATAAACAGAAAGTGAAATTCGTAGACAACTCAGACATTACCTACAGAAAAGGAATTGGATTTAATTTTTAGCTGTATCCCTTATACTTACAAATTTGTCAAATGAAGGAAAATTTTAAGCAAAATCTATCAGTGACCTCCTATATGAATATTTACAATATTGCATATAGTATATAAACTCAACCATTTCAATTTCATTGAGAATGTCAATACCAAAATTTATCCAAAAAACGGATTTTTGTTTGTGATAAAAGGATCAAGAGGTAAATGACAATTTTGACCTCCTTGAATAGTTACATGATTGTATGCAATAATATACAGCTCTATAATAGGCTTATTATATATGAAATATGCAATTTCTTTTTATGAGGTAAGATATGCAATCTCCTATTAGTGCTAGCTGTGCATATTATGGCTCAACTGTATAGAGCCCAAGGATTGTCGAACCGGTACCAGGTGTCGTACTGGTCGGCGCCCGGTCTGGTTCGGTAGGTTTGGTACCGAGCCCGTACTGAAAGAAAACCAGCCAAAGCCGGAGAAGGAGAAGAAAAAGAGAGAGCGAGCGAGGGGGGAGAGAGAAGGATAGGCCGCGACGCCTGCAGAGGGCCACAAGGGGCCAGCAGAGGCCACAAGGGCGTGGAGGAGGCCGAGGCCGCGGCCGTGTCCACTATTTCGAAAAAAATTTGAAAATTTTTAAGTGAAGTCAGCAAATCACATGCCGACTTCACTTAAAAATTTATAATTTTTTTTCCACGGCTACATCCCTTGTTTCAAAAGAAACAGGAGAAGCAATCACAGCCTCCGCCGCACCCCCGCAGCCCTCCGCAGGCGTCCGCAATGCTCCTCCCTCCACTCGCTCTCTCTCGTCGTCTTCTCCGGCTCCGGTAGCGAACTGGTTTCAAAGTCGGAACCGTACCGGCAAGCCACCGGTATGGTTCGGAACGGGCAGAACCGTACCGGCAAGCCACCGGTATGGTTCGAAACGGGCAGAACCGTACCGGCAAGCCACCGGTATGGTTCGGAATGGGCAGAACAGTCCTTGATAGAGCCCAAGCCAAAAAAAAAAAGCAGTTTGCGAAAATAAGTAGAAATGAGAGAGAAACCCCAAAAGGAAGGAATAAGAAATTAGAGGAAAGTTCGGGCAACTGTTTGCATATCTTTCTCATCATTGTCTCCAAGCCTTGCACCATTGAGCACTCTTCTCCCCCTTTCTCCCTCTTTCTCTATCCTCTAATTACAATCTACTCCTGTTTTGTTTAGGCATAAACTAAGGCCAAGGAGGGGAAGGAGTGAACATTGTTCGAAGGACCGAGACACAAAGGGGGAAAAGCGATGACTGCACCCAAGAAGGGTGTGAGCACTTTTGGATTAAAGTGCTTTATAGCCAAAACACCAGTTTTGCCCTTTTTATTCACTGAAATTACTATTTTTACCCTCGTCAGTGAAGAGATTCAATAACTAAAAACCAAAATGCCAGTTCCACTCTCCTTATTCATCGAATAACCTATTTTATATCCTTTTCAATAATGAGCATAAAGAACCAGGTATACATCATTTTTTCTATATATTTATATATATTTGCTACATATAACATATATTATATAATGTATATAATATACAAACACCACATGCACCATGTACCCATGTTTTAATTTTTGGAGCTGCCATGTCAGATTCTTTAGGACACCTGACATCAATGTCCCATGTCCAAGTTACACTGATATTCATACTTGAGCTCATCTTAAGCTCAATCGAACCTTAATTCCCCTCTAATGCAGCCATATCAAACCTAAACTGCCTAAAGCTCGGCCTAGTTTATTTTGAGCCCCATAAACATAGTGCAACATGCATACCATGCTGGCCCCTGACCAGCATGAGCACAATATGTGATACTTCAATCCTTGCAAATAGGAGAAGACTTCTTGAGAGTTGAGAAAATCAAAAGCTTTAGCAAACTACCACCCACAACCACACCCCCCACCCATCCCCCCCCCCCCCCCAAAAAAAAAAAAGAAAGAGAAAAATTCTTTTTTATCCTAGACTCCACCATAATCAGTTACATTCCTATTTCTTCTACTATTCATCTGGTTGGTTTGCTTGAAACTAAATGGTCCATCAATATGAATAATTTACTTAGCAGACCATCCAAGCTTTAAACTAAAGAAGGTATAATTGATAGCACTTATAGAACTTGATCCAGCCAAATGGTCTGATCCAATTATAACACCAGACAACATGGCATGATTTTTTACATCATGTTATGATTTTTCAAAAAATCCATTAGACTATTAGTGACAAGCATCCCGAGACGAATCCAAGAGAAATTAAATCATTAAAAAACTATCTTCTACCAGCTTATAGAAGACTAGTTAAGATTTTCTGCAAGATGCCAATTATTCTAGGTGGTGAGGTTCCATCATCAACATTAACCTGAACCTGACAGTGGATTCACTATGGTTAAACATTTCTACATAAGACCCTTCAAATAATCTTCAAACAGCACAGTGTTTAGGAAAATAATGTACGAAGATGTCATCAATTCAGTGTTTGTTCATATTTTCAACTTCTAGTGCTAAAATGTATTGTAATAAGGAAAAAATGGAGCAAAACTTCAAATCAAATGAAGCATGGATTATGTAAGAAGGTAATGGACGACTAGGATCTTTTGTGCAAGTTTAAGGTAGCACAAGGCCAAAGGTCAATTTACGGAATTTCTTTCTGAATCTGAAACACAAGTTATAAGATTTTAAGAGACAACAGTACAGTAAGTGAGTTTTAGCCTTTCAATAAGAGAGATTGTTGAGCCTAATTTTAAAGTCAACCATTTTAAGGATTAATATGTGATTCTAATGTTTACCAGATTTGCAAATCCATATATTTGGTTATGCTTAAACTGTCGAAGTACAAATTAGTATGATAATAGGAAATACTGCAGGGAGGAAAACCATCAAGGAAGTAGTTTCTCTTTTACGCCATTTTTCCTTTTTTTTCTTTTTTTGAGGAGCACGCCAAGGATTTGGAATTGGAAAGTTAATGATCGTTTTGTCAAATACAAGCTTAGGATTTGGAAGGATAGAACTGAAAAAGAATCAAAATTATATAGGAAGAAAGGTTTCAGAAGAGACAGTGAGGAAGATAGAAGTTCAATTCATCACCAGATTTGTTAATTTTACAAAATTTTCATGTCAAGCAGAAGCACAGAACAACACCAAAACATAGAGATGTATCATAACAACCAGCAAAAGAAAAACATGACTCTGTGAAAAAAAATAAAATGTCAGAATTCAGTAGGCAGTGCACATGCTTGTCATTCCATATTCAGAGCTAATTATGCAGACAACATGGAAATGATATCTGTTAAAGATAAAAATATGCAATAGCTAAAATATCAGCAACAATTAATCAAAATTCAAAAAAGCAAGTCTTCTCCAAATATTCAGAAGAAACAAAGAATACCAGTGGAAACTAGACAAATTACAGCAAAGAAAGATATTATATACCAACACTTACGCAGAAAGTGATTTTGATACATGCAAAAGGTCTGTTACATGATCCCCTCTAGCATCTTCCACATGTAAGCACTCACTTCCAGGTAAATCTACAAGAGAAAGCTTGCTGTACAAACTTTCCCTAGTGATGCTATTGGTATAGTGTATATGAATGGTAACAACCCTGAAAATAATAAGCATAGCAAGTCTCAAAAAAGCTGCATATATTTTTAAGGCGATCCAATATTACAAATTTTAGAACAATATGGCCATAGAAACTAACCATGGGCGCCAAATTCATGGGCTAGCAAATTATAAAAAATAAAAACACAGCAAGAGCCAAAGATAAACACAATAAACCAGGCAATAGCAAGCAGGAGGGCAAAGCTAGGATAAATAAATAAGTAAATAAATAAAGCGAAAAATAAACAAATAAGTTCAACATCAGAAGAGAAGACTGGTTGAAGAGCATTTTCAAATGTCACAAAACATGTTACAAATATTTAGTACATCCCCTGTCCCAATGCCAGAATCAAGACACCACTCAAACGACAATAGATATGCGAAAAATGCATCAGGAGGAATAAGTATACATCCCACCCAATCTTCGGAGAATCTGAGAATTCAACCAGACCTAAAGGTTTTCATAAATTCATGCCCTCCTCTCAAACTAAAGCTTCCCATAGAAGCACAGCAAAGCCAGCATGCAAAAAACTTTCATCGCTCATGGTTTAGAAGGTTTCATGCAAGAATCTCTAAACCTAAAGGAACAGCTTCTAGCAAACTAACAAATAAAAGGATTTTCATCATTAAAGAAAAAGACCAAATTCAGACTATTCATCTACATACAGATGTGACACGGTGGCCTTGGCAGAATCTCTGCCTCGGTTCTGAATTGCCTCTTTTAGTAACATAGAAAAATCCAAAGGATTATCAACTTTCTCTTGCACAAGTTCCACAAATGAATCTTGGGGACCGATTGGAATTCTCGATATGCTGTTTATGGATTCTCCTAGCAAATCTTGAACCTATCATTGATAGCACAAATAGGCAACATAAATACATCAGAAATAATGTCAATAAAGGGGAAAATGCACAGGAATCTAAGCGAAACAATGTAAGCAGTTGTAAAAAATTATGGTTGAAAAGGATAATGTGTTTGATTAAAAAATGCTGATACAATAGAATGATATTAAACATGTTGACACACATTATAGTGAAGCAAAATGAAGAGAACAATCGAGAAACCTGCTCATTGTAAAGCTCAAAGGCCGTAACATAAAAATTATATTGAGCTGTGGATGTGGTATCTGAATTGGATAGATCAAAGAGCTCCTCAAAACTCCGTTGGTACAAACCACGCTCATGGCTAGATCCTTCCTGAAATTGCATAACAAATTTAATTATCATTGGCAAGCCAGACAAAATGCATTTTATATCGGAAAACTCAGAATTTGGAACAATCAAAGTTGCATGAGGCTACTAACTTAGGCATGCTTCAACTAACAAGTACCGATTTGGTGGAAGAGAAGGTCATACCACAAGAACAAAGTTAACTACACAAAACAACTGAGGAATCTAAAATAATAGCATATGTGCAAGTATATGTGAATAGCTATAGTCTACCTATAAGCATATATTATAAAAAAGAAGAAAATATATAATTTATGATATAGATTCCATAGGGCTTTGTATTGTCTATCAAATCAGAGGTTTCCAAGATTTATCTTTTGCAGGACGTGCATGGAAATATAACTGCCATGGTTTGACCCACAGTTCCAACTTCAATTTAGATCTTGATTCTTATTTTTTGTCTCCATCTCCTTCCATTTTCCTTGACTTCTTAGCTAATTGCAAACTCATAAACAAGAACTGCACATCAATGGCTTCTAAATAACAGAATTATATCTGATTACTACGGAACATGATTAAAATTATATTAGTTAAGGAAATGCATAGAACTTTATTGTCATAACAGTCTTAACTAATGCAAGAGAGGCTGTCCCGGTTTTTCGTGGAAAGGAATGCCCCACATCCTAACACATGGAATGGTGGATGTCTTGTCCCGTCTCAGTCCATTTCTTGACTTCTCTCATCCCGACACTCAAGATAGTGGGATGCCCCACCATCCCATGGTATCTGGACCATAGAAACTCCCCCAGCTGATGTCTCATTGGAGGTATCAATTAGAAGTAGAACAATGAAGAATATTAGCATCACCTCTATGCAAGGATGACAAACTGATTTAAATGTCTGATTGGTAGTTCACACTACGAATTGGATCTCCACATCTAACTGCAATGCAGCAATCAAAATAACGACAATAAATCAATGTTCAACCAAATCATCTATTGGTAGCTTGTTGCCAAACATACCTGCTAACAACTTCCATCTTAGTATGCCAAAAAAGGCAGTGAATCTAATCAGATTAGTGCCATGATTCTCGCCTCCTTTTACAGAAAGAATAAAAACTATACCGGGAATCATATATTTCTTTCTACATCATTTATGAAGAATTTTTCAACTATTGAAGGAACCCACATCTTGTCGCATTTGATTATTAAAGCAGAACAAAGGCAAATAAATAGCAGTTCTTGCCCATCCGAGTAAAGGGAACCAAATCATCTGAAATGATAATTTGTTCAGATTCCTTTCTTGCAATGTGACGCAGTTAGGTGATTATCTAACCAGGTGTATATGCCATGATGCCATCTACTTTAATAGTTTATGCACACATGTATACATGTGTTTACAAAGTATGCATGCATCCACATAACTACTGAAATACAGTACAACCATGCTCAAACCAACACCATTGGCAATACACTTCAGATATGTAGTCATGGTACTGGGCATCGTACCAGTGGGAGACTAGTAAGGTATAGTATTGTACCGTACCATACCGACCCAAAGTAGTATACAAAAGGAAAAACCATTTTTTTTTTGTTTTCAAGGTTTTTAAGCATCCTTTATTTAGTTTTGAGTGGAAAATAGGTTTTCGGAGTTCGTTTTTGATGTTTAAATGTAATATAATTTAACTTTTTTTATGTTACATGACTAAAGAATAGTTTGATTATATAATATTTGTTAAATTAAATCAGTCTAACATTGAAAATGTGAGGTACTTATATTACAAAATTGAAACTGTAACATATATGCATCTCCTCAATTCCAAATCAAATGTCAATATCCCTTAGTGAATTAAGACCTAAACCCTCCTTGTTCACCCTTCCAATCTCTCCTCTCTTTCTCCTCTCCTTTCTCTTCTCTTTCTTCTCTCTTTCTGCTTTGTTTCTCATTTCCTAGTTGGCTCACAAGTGAGACAAAGGGAGAAAAGGGTGTAGTGACCCTGTCACATCCATTATCAAGAAGAAGGGGTTGTAAGGGCTTAAAACAGGCCCTTACAAGGCTGGGATATCCAAACCGCTCGGTTCTGTGTGGTTCGGATCAATAAGGACTAGAACCAAGCAATTTGGTTCCCATTTTGTGCCAACACCACCAAACATCCCATTTTGTGGTTGATACAATACAATACCGACTGAACCAGGTGGTTCGATCTGGTATAGTTTACCATAGATGTACGAAAGTAAGCAACTAAGCTAAGAATTGCTAGAAGAGCTATTCTTACAGGTGATGCACAACAATCTATCTTTGTTCGCTATGTGAACATTCCAAATTTGGGCACTAGTACCTCAAGTTTGATCCCAAAATCAAGGATTTTAACTCCTTATAAAGATGTCAACAATATAGGCTCATAAACTAGTATAAACAAATCAAAGGTTGAGATATCGTGCCCTTGTGTATTCTTCAATTTCATCAATCATATTATTCTAGTGATAAACTCCATCATTGCCAATCCCAAGCCCAAATGAGAATTGTGGAGCAGTGTATAGGGTTGGCATCAGGATGATAGGCAAATCACAAATAATATGTCCAACTATGAAATTTTTGTCCAAACTTGATGTGCTTGAATGTTAGGCATCCTCTGCTTTATCCAGAACACCATGACAAAACCTGATTATGGTGGAATAGGTTGGTTACGTCATCACCCATAAGCAACATGCTACAACGTGACTAGTTGAGGTAAGAAATGGGTAAGGTTAGTTAGGTCATCTCCTATAAGTGATGCATTGCAATGCAATCCGATGTAGTGACAAATGAACAAAGATATATGTAGATTTTGGGAGCCTTCTAAAAGGAAATGTTGCACAATAGTGTCTGATCAGAGGGCCAAGTAGACAAAAGCAATTGCATCACATAAACCAGAAGAAGGTAAAAAACTTTGCCAAACTGGAGGATTAGATTTATCACTCGGGCTGTTTTAACTTTGACTAGAAAAAGTAAAGAGTATGACACAAGAATAAATGTTGCTTGTTTACAAGAAATCGAACGAAATGGTGATAAGCATGGTACGTCTTATCTATGCATATCGAGCACACCCTGTCATATCGATACTAAACCGATATGTGGTTTGGAGGGGGGGGAGGGGGATACTGAATATCAGCACGCCAAACTGACCCCCCTATTAGGCATATCGATACTGCACCAAGATTAACCAGTATGGAGTCCAGTATCAAGATTGTGAACCATGATGGTCAGTCTAGAGATACTAATGATTGTTGTTGACTTTTATAAGGAGAGAAGGTTAATAAGAGAAATTAAGTAGGAATGGAAGCAGATAAAGAATTGAAGGATAAATTATAGATGTACTAAGGATAAGTGATAAAAAGAGCAATTAAAATTGTTTTAAATCAGGAGATTATTGATGTAATTAGTGGTTATCCACCTTAAGTAGGGTTGAAAGGAGATGATTAAAAAACAATTTTGGAAGGAGACTAATGGATTGAGAAATAAGTGGTGACCTAAATAGGCACGTAAGACGAGTGGTATGGGATATGAGAGTAGATGGTGGATATGGGTTTGTTGATAGTAATTTAATGAGATATTCAAGTATTAAATTTATAATGGCTTAATATAGCAATTTCATATGCATATTTTAAGAAGAGATAAAAATTTAGTAACCTTTAAGTGGATCAAATCTATAACATAGGTAATACCAAGGGAAAGTGTAACACGTGGAAACTTTTAATATATATAAAAAAAACATATGTGTTTTTCTACTTATACTAGGATTATAAGCCAAGTCCATTAGAGAGTTACTCCTATATTGTTCCAGCCTGAATAGAAGTGTTTTTGGATTTAAATGGGAAACCTTTCCTGACCAGCTAAAAATATAAAGGCCTAAAACAATGTAAGTAGGGATAGTTTCCTATTTTGTTAATGATCAGGTAAAGGTACAAGGATAGTATCTCTAGGAATTCGTCTCAAGTTTTAAGTGGTCAGAGTTGGGCTCTTAGTATTCAGATTTAGTTAGTTGGATTAGAAATTAACAGTCCTAGTTGAACTAGAGTTGGTAAGTGACCAATAGTTGCAGGAATTTTTATGGAGCAGCCATAATAGTTTATGTACCATGAGATAAACATGGAGCGGCAGGGTTCTTTAGTCTACAATGTCAGTCAACTTGGAGAACAACCCATCTCCTGCTTTTCATGGGGGGTGTTTTGAGTTTGAAAATGAATCCATTTGAGCATGTGACTGAGTCAATATAAAGGCTTTATGAGAGAGTTCATAGGAATCTTGAAAGGAAATTAGAGTGCTTGTATAAGTGGGCAGTCGGATTTATATACTAAGCTTTTATATCTTGAGCTGTAGAAGAGCGTGGGCACCCCTATACAAAGCTGGGAGATTTCTTGTGCTTCATAGCCATGATCACGCCCTCCTGCAGTTCACTTCAGAGGTTAGCAATTCATGAATTAGAACGTCTTGAAGACAGTCAATATCAATTCGGTCCTTGGAGTTCTAGAAGCAAAGTTTTATATATTTTTAATATTAATTAAAATGTATAGCCAAATTTCTGCATATAGTATTGAGTTTCAGAATTTCTGAATATTAGAATTTCTGCATCTGTTTTAATTTTCTGAAAATTAATTTATGGGGAATTGGCATATAGTATGTAGTTTCAAAATTTCTAAATAATAGAATTTCTCATCTGTCTTAATTTTCTAAAAATTAGTTTTCTGGGAATTTGTGCTAAGTTTTTTTTTAAGATTTCTGCATATTATATTTCAAAAAGTTAATTTCTGGATATAACAAATTATGCATATTAATTTTTGTGCAATAAATCAAAGTAAACTAAATTTCAAAATATCATACTTTTTGTATTTCTATAAAATAGAGTTCTGGTCAAAAATTTCTGAAAAATATTTTTCTGGAGATCTATATATCAATTTTCAGATTATTGGCTGTTATGTTTGTATAATATAATATATGACTAATTTCTGTAAACTGAAAAATATGCTATTTAAGATGTACAATAAATCACAATAAAAAATCAGATAATTAAAATTCTCTATAATACAATAATTTAAATTTTGTATGATGCATTTCGGGGACATAAAAATATTAATCTGAAAACTATGAGCATAATAAAGTAATTAAAATGTACACTATTTTGAATAAATAATATACTTGATTTTTAGGTTGATCAATTTCCATGCAGGCTTAGGATCATATGCATGGCTCGCGGTCTCGATACCGAACCCCGTACCGGTGTCCTTAGCACTGTATCGGTATGATACGGTACGGAGTTATTTCGGCGTACTGAATATCAATATCAAGTAATTATTAGGTTAGTCTAGATTCTAGGGGAATTGAGGATTTAGAGTTTTATTTTAGAATTTATCATGGCCATATTTTGATAAAAAAATAATTTTGGATATTAGGTTTTGAAGGAAATTTTCAGAATTAGTCGGATTTATCTGCTAATTGTGCTCCTAAGGTAAGTAATGATCCACCTGAACTCGATATTTCAATTAATTTTTTTATATCAATTTTTGGCATCAAATAAATTACAAATTGATTTGCGTGCAATTTATGAATTTTACCGCACTATGTTTCAAATAGAAAATAAATTTGTAGTTCAGGAAGTAATATTTTTACTACCAAGTTTTATGCATGCCTTTTATAATTCTTATATGGAAATACGTATACATGTTATGCTATAAAGAGATCTGGTACGTTTTGGATTTAGACTCCCAGCCTAACTATGTTTTGAACACCATCAATAGGGGTTAATATTGGTACTTTGACTATTCTGAGACTTGAATGCTATGGATCTACTTCATAGGGATCTACTCCAATAGGGGTTAATATTACTATGGATCTACTCCACAGAGGTTAAATGCGGTACTACGGACCCACTCTGCAGGAGTTAAGTGTGATACCATGGACCAAATCCACAGGGGTCAAGTGCGGTACTATGGGTCTACTTCATAGGGATTAAAAGTACTTTAGACCCTACCATAAGAATAATATGGTTATAGTCAAAAAGGTTGTTACTTCAAAACATTATATTTTAAATTGAATTTAGGAATATTTGACAATACTGGATATTCTAAATTTATTTATTAAACTATAATGATTTTGTTTATATGCTTATTATCAAAAAAAATATTTAATTTACTAGATGGATTATCTAGTTAAGGTATTCATTACTTACTGGGTTGTTGAGCTTATATTTGGTTTCTTTTTTCTTCATAGATTCAAAAAATTAGTCACTAATAGGATACTATTATAAACATGTAATTAGAGGCAAGAGCAGAACGTATCGACATATCTAGCACTAATATTAGTTTTGTAGTTTAATATTGGAAACATTTTTATAGGTTTCTTATTTTGATTTAGTGTTCAAAGAATATTTGATGTAAGACTAGTGAACAAAAATATTGGATATTTCTTGGATTTATTAATTATTAAAATTTGGTTTTTAGTTACTCTAATTTTATTTCGCTATGTTATTTATGATATCATGATGGAAGCCTTGCATGCTTGCAAGGAAGTGCCTATGAGCATGCGGTAGTTGCCATGTCCCCATCTCACGACTTCGGATCTGGGGCGTGACAAAAAGCATAATCGCACAACATAGACTTGTAGTTTCAAATGTATATACTAAATAAAAGAAGAAAAAAATAAATAAATACCTACTGATAAGATGGTGGAATTTAAAAGAAGCATATATAAAACCTTTCAAGAGCAAATTATCAAAGGAGGAAATTTGGAACTCAAGTACGGAGCCAAATAAAATGTAGGAGCAGATTGTCGATTGTATCAAAAGAGTAGCTAAAGATATTCTTGGAGAGAGAAGAGCAAAAGATATGAACATAATGATACTTGGTAGTCGAATATTAATGTCCAAGATGCAATTAAGATAAAATAGACTTGCTTTAAGCAATGGAAAGACACAAATCATACTGAAAGATATTGAAAGGTTAAGAGCCTAAAAAAGATACAGAAATGTAAAGTAAGCTTCAATATGTAGCACACAATAATTTATATGACCAATTGGGTTCAAAGGAGCATGAGACTGAAATTTATGGAGCAACAAAAGTAAGGAGAGGAAACCTAAGGATATTGATCAGGTAGGATATATTAAAAGTAACGATGACAGGATATTGGTGAAGATAATGAAATTAAAAGAGAATTCTGCTAAAAAGATCTTCACAAAGAAGCATGATAAGGGAAGTGTCTATTTTTATTTTGCACTATTTAAAAAATTGAAGGTAGCTATGAAAAGTGATGTGGGGTCGGAACCCCGACACCAGCCCGCACACCGGCCGAGCAGGGAAAGCATCTGCGTCCCTCCCGAGGTATTGTCCGCTCTGGGATTGCCGCTTCGGGTCTGCGGGAGGTCGCCCAGGGAGGTCGCCCAGGGCCGGAGCCCAATGACAGTCCCAATGACAGTCCCGAGCCCTGACGGCGCGGGGGTCCGCGGAGGTTGCCCCCTACCCTCACGGTTTTGTCCTATAAAAGGCGCCTCGTGAGGAAAGGTTTTAGGCCTCCTCATTATAAGGCACAGACCTTTCCGCTGATTAGCCGATGTGGGACTAAACTGGAAACCCCATCCCATTCAAGCCCTCCTTCTAGCGCCATCTGATGTGGGGTCGGAACCCCGACACCAGCCCGCACACCGGCCGAGCAGGGAAAGCATCTGCGTCCCTCCCGAGGTATTGTCCGCTCTGGGATTGCCGCTTCGGGTCTGCGGGAGGTCGCCCAGGGAGGTCGCCCAGGGCCGGAGCCCAATGACAGTCCCAATGACAGTCCCGAGCCCTGACGGCGCGGGGGTCCGCGGAGGTTGCCCCCTACCCTCACGGTTTTGTCCTATAAAAGGCGCCTCGTGAGGAAAGGTTTTAGGCCTCCTCATTATAAGGCACAGACCTTTCCGCTGATTAGCCGATGTGGGACTAAACTGGAAACCCCATCCCACAACAAAAAGGATGTATATGAAATACATGTTGAGATTTGGAAAATTATGAAAGATTCTCGTTAACATGGCTTGCTTACTTATTTAATAAGATTTTGAAATAAAAAATAATAATGAAGGTGGTATACAGAATACTATGGTTATCAAGGAGTTAAACTTGAGTCTCTCTATGGCGTTATAGGAAAGGGACAACTAAATAAACACTATGAAAAAATGGCAATAGTCTCTCAGAAAAAAATTTGATGCATGCCTAAAAAGGTCAACAATGCAAGCTATCTCTTCTCTTAGGCAATTGATACAAAAATATAGTGAAAAGGGGGAAAGCATGGATTAAAGCATCATATAGAACCACTCTAAACTTGTCATGTGGTATCGGACCAATAAGATAGCAGACTAGCAGTATTAGTCCACTCCCTTGTACCATACCAACATATGATACCACATCTTACTTTTGATGCCGGCACCATCCAAGGTTTGTAAAAACAATACTGGGAACGATACTAATACGTTACTGGTTTGATACAGTACATTTGGTATTATATGGTAAGCACCTTGGACCAACATAGGCCTTGGCCAAGATTGGCCGTCTCGTCTCGAAACACCCGATTTGGGGCATACCAACCCGTACTAGGTCAAAATAGGGACAAGACAGCATATCGGGTTAGTACAAGCTCCGAACCGGCCTGAACAGACCCAAACTGAGTAGAGTTGCCCAGCCTTGCTCGGTTCAGTGCCCATCCTATCCCAACAATAGAGGAGAGGCTGAGAAGGCCTTCTTTGCCTTCTCTGCCTCTTCCTCTCTATTCTTTTTTTTTAATTTCAGCAAGAAGAGGAGAACACACCACATTCTTGCAAGATTGAAGCCAATATCAAGGTATAATCCCTCCCTCCTTTAAAACTTCGTCTCTCCCTCTCTCATTTTTTACCATTTTGAGGCTCAAAATAGGCCAAAAATAGGGAAAATGAGAGGAAATCATGCAAAATTTTTATCTTTTGGCAAGATTGCATGATATATTATAGATCAAAGGATGCTCTAAGTAATACCAAAGAAACCACGATTTCTCATTAATCATATAAATTTTTAGATTAAACATATATTTTTGGATTAAAAAATAATAAATAAAATAATGTTCAAAAAATTCTGTAGAATTGGTAGCATGTTTGAGGCATGCATGCTACTTGCTAAATCAATTTAGTAGCAATTTATTTAAATTTGGGTTGCACAAATCTAAGCCCCAATTCAAATAAAATTCCAAATTAAATGGTGATTTGCGCATACCCATCAGCTAAAACAATATATGTAGCACCCTACTAAGGGTCCTACACTAACTGGAATTAAAATTAATTTTTTAGATATTTATTAACTAAAAATTAATCAAAAAATATTTCAAAATTATAAAACTCATTAAAAAAATGTAGCATGTATAGATAATGTAGAAGCATTTTCTGAAGTAATTTAGCTATTTTTTGCATTACAACATAAATTCTTTAATTTTTAAATAATTATTCAAATAATGTTCGATTTAAACAAAAATAAATATGTACACATCTAGTAGGGTTCTACATTAATTTGAATTATAATTAATTTTCTATATATTTAATAATTAAATATCAATTTATTATATAAAGATTAATTAATAAATATTGAAAATATAAAATTATAAAAATTAAGTATCGTGTACAAATAATATAGAAGTATTTTCTGAAATAATTCAATGATTTTTTGTATTAAATTGTAAATTCAGCAATTTTAAATAATTAATTAAGTAATTATGAATTTATATAAAAATGCATGACGTGTTCGTTACATTTGCAGAAATGAATCTAGAGAGGAAAAAGCAGGAGCAAGAGCATGGCATAAGTTGGGATTATGGGATGATGCTTTCCAGTCGGCACCACGAGAGTACATATACAATATAATGAAAAACCACCAAGGACATATATGCTAGGGTATTCAATTATTATGCAGTGGCGGAGTATAAGTGCAATTTCAATCGCAATAGGCAAATTGGCTCGCATGAAGGATTAGCGCTAAGCCCATATCTTATACATAGACTTACTACCAACCAAGGTCTGCCTAGTGCCCCATACCAACCATACAGTACTGATAAGATGTCGTACTAATACCAAGGTTCAATTCAGTATATGAGCCAAATATCAAAATATAGTGGTGCAACTACTATTTATTTATTTAAAAAATCTAACTAGAGAAAAATGAATAGACGCTACCAGGGTTGGCGGAACCGTCCCAAACCGTATGATTTCTATCATACTGAGTCGTCCCAACGGCGGACTGGGACGGTTCTAGCAACGGAAACGAATCCGTTGTCAGAGGGAGAGAAGGAGAAGGAAAAAGAGGAAAAGAGAGCAAGCAAAGAGGGGGAGAGGAAGAGGAAGGGAGGCCGGCGGAAGGTGGCAGAGGGCCGTCGGAGGCCGACGCCCGAGCCACAAAATTAAAAAGCGGCCAGACCCCTATTTCAAATGAAACATGAGACCCAGCCACGGCCCCGCCTCCTGCCCAGGCGTCGGCCTCCCTCTCTCCCCCTTCTCTCTCTCTCTTTTCCTCCCCCGTCTCCTCTATTGTGCCGGTACAGGCACGGCACGGCACGGCGTAAGCCTGTACCGACCCATGCAGACGAGCAACCGATCCGGTTCCAGTACCGGCACAGCAGACCATGGACTCTACATTGAAGTAGTAAAGGTAAAAATGTAAAATACTAGACAATTATATATTACAGAAAGGATGATACAATAAAACAAATATTAAAAGAAACAATAAGAACATATGATTTTTTTTCAATATTTTCACATAAGAATTGTAAGAAAGGAAGAGTATGCCCAAAGTCCATGAATTTTTTTTGCTCAAAATTTTAGCATTATCAACATTTAAAAGAGCCAACATAATTTGTCTTATGGATCATAATTGCATCTTTCACCAAACAAGCTCCAAACAAATTGCACACAAACAAAAACTTCGGAATAATGCAACAGGATCAACCAAGACATAAAGCAATATAGACATGAGCTAACAAGAGTATACAACCAAATCCAAGTAATAAAAGGACCACAACCGAATCCAGGCAAGGATAATGAAAATTAAGAAGTGCATAGGTTCAGAAAAGAAAAAAATTAGGTGGAAAAAGAAAAAAACTAAGACTAAGAGAAAGAATCAAAAGAAGGGCAGTAGAGTATGAGAGGAACCATTGTATGTGTTTTTCCGGAACGACTTTGTCCATATGCAAATACAGAAACATTGTATCCATCCAAGGCTGACAGTACAAATGGTTGAACATCATGAAAAATTTCCCCTGAAAGTGTTTGTATCACGGAATCAGCTACAAGAAGCCAGATAAACAGAATGCACAGTAATATTGCCTAGAGTAAGAGACATCTATATAATTTTAACAAAAGACAGAAAAAAAGGAGTAGAAGTGACCATCTCAAGAGTAGAATATTGCAACTGATTCTTACCTTGTCCAACATGGGGCCCATAAACCCTATCAAATTCATAATCCTTCTTGGGATTAGTAAGAGAATCATCACCAGTGTTTACACGGATGGTAAAATCGTCGGGAAACTCAACTATAGATGGGCCCTCATCTTCAAATAGTGGTCTTGCACGACAAAATACCTTCACATTTCCTGAAATTGAGATGTTGCATCCACAACAGAAAGCCAGATCCAGAAGAAAGAGACAGTGAGAGAAATGAAACAAATTTCAACCATCAAAAACAAAGAAGAAATGGCACATTCTCCAATATATGCAATCAAAGGCTTACAGATATATTAGTACCTTTGGCAGTTAACAAGTCATTGAACAACTTTTTCTTCTCATTGATCAAAGGACTAATTCTGGCCTCAGTTTCAAGAGCAGCTTGATCTGCAAGTAAGAGGGAAGTAAACCGTTAGCTTAATATAGAACTTCAGAACAACAGGCCATTTCATAGCTAAAGAACTATCTATAAAGCAATCACCACTTCAATGCTTGTATCCCAAAAACTGGAGACATTACTATTATAGCGCCAGAAAATAGAAGAAGGCAGCAAATCTAAATCATTTGCAACAAGGAAACATAATGAACCAATGACAACTTGAGACTGAAGTGATAGTTTAATCTGGCTAATGCAATAACCATCTGAAGGCAAAAATGGTAAACTCATGAAGCACAAGAATGCAGCCAAACCTCACAAGGATTTCCATCTTGGATGAGATCTTGGTTTGTAAAGGTCTCAGCCGCTCGCCAGTAAGGCATGAAAAAATTGGCCTATATTATCTCAGCTGATATAAGCCAATATACCTAGAAATGTCAGCTGGTACCATATCAATATACTCGCCAAGATATTAAAAATTGGTTTCTTATAGTTTTTTAAAGATTTTTTATGTTTGACAGCAGGTGGTTATCAGCTGCTCATATGATCAGCCTCCCTCCAAAGGCAAAAACTTAGACACCCTCAACTCACTCACCATCACCGACATCTTGAAACCATTAGCCACACTTTCAGTCTGTCTTCTCCCTCTACTTTCCCAAATTCCCAGTTCAGCCCCCTCCCTCAGCTTTTCCTC
Organism: Phoenix dactylifera; assembly: GCF_009389715.1. Classification (NCBI taxonomy): domain Eukaryota; kingdom Viridiplantae; phylum Streptophyta; class Magnoliopsida; order Arecales; family Arecaceae; genus Phoenix; species Phoenix dactylifera. The sequence goes on along the minus strand of NC_052397.1, from coordinate 7,631,273 downwards.
CACTGCACCCTCCTCTCCCTCAATAGTTTTATATTCAAGGGTTTTACCCATGGATCTAAGTACACCATTAGCTGCAGTTTCAGACTACCTCCTCCCTCTATTTTCCTATCTCTCAGTTCAGCCCACTCCCTCAGCTTTCCCTCCATTCCACCCTCCTCCCTTTTTACATTTGCATTTAGATTCCACGCATGGATTCAAGTACTTGTGTGCAAGTTTACAGTCTTGGTAATGGACAGCATACAGTTTGGTAGCATTTCCATACCACACCATACCAAACCATACCGCTACACAACAAAAATACATTTTTATGGTTTTTTTTTTCCAGGGTTATTGAACATTCTTTATCTAATTTTGAGTGGAAAATAGGACCTTGTAAGTTCATTTTGATATTTAAATGTAATATACTTTAATTTTTTTTATATTACATGCCTAGAAAATATCTTGACTATATAAGACAAGTTAAATTAACTAAGTATAACATTGAAAATGTAAAATACTTATATTAAAAAAAATGGAAATGGAACATACAAGCATCTGTCAAATTCCAAGTCAATTGTCAGTCCCTCATACACATCTTGATTATGTTGGTAATTGAGCCCTAAGACTTGACTTCAACCTTGGTATTACGCCCACCAAGGATCCCAATAACATGTCTCTACTAAACTGCCATGCTAATGTTGCTGCTTCATGAAGCACAATCACAAAAATCTAAAAAGGAACGAGCAAGGTCTAATCGCTAGTCTAATTTAGGCTAGGAAGGATGATAGCAACTCGAACACAAAGATTCAAACGTGCATAACAATATGGGTCATAACTCAGCCCAAGAGTATATGATCCGGTATAGATAATCATCCTAAGTAGTGGTGGCACTGCTTAACCATTGAACCGGTCTAACTTGACTCAACTCATTATATGTTGGGTTAGGTTTACCTATTTGGTTAAGTTTCGATTTCGATTTTAGACCCATTCAAGAAACAAGTCGGGTTCAAGTTGACATATTTTGAATCTATCATATATCCAACCCGACCTGATTCCACCTCTAATCCTGAGTGCCAAGGGGGTACTGATACATCCGAGATTCTCCCTAGATGCACCACCTCCTCATCAGCTAGATTGGTATCACATCCACCACGTTTAGGACCCCTCCGCCTGCATTCTATATTGTCCTCTCCAGCCTTATGCATGTGGTCTCCATCCTGCATCGCATACTCAAACTGGGACTCATAAGCGAATGGAGTAAGCAAGGGGAATTCTGTGCCACCAACACCCTGATCATTGTGTCCACCCTTGGCCATTGGATACATGATCATTCGAAGAGTTGTCATCATTGATCATAACATGAAATGAACTAGGCAATCTGTCATAGAAGGATCAATAGTCTCAATCACTATGAATTGGCTCCTCCACTCTCTCCAATGGATCCGCCTTCTTTTCTTTTGATATCCCTAAGTCTATGTTTGAGGCACCGACTTCTTACTCTTGCTCAATCAACCACCCTGACTCTCTTGGTTGGCTCGAATAGGCAAACTACCCTGACTGGTTGTGCCTCCCTTACTACCTCTGCTCCCTGACTAGCAGTGGTGACATCTCCTCAACATCCATCACTTCTCCAATCTGATGTCTCCGTTTTTGAACCAAATGGTAACCTAGAATGGCTTCTCCTTGAACTTTGTAATGGCTACTGTTGGTGGGCATCGGCTACCTATGGATATGGCATGTGTCGATCTGCCCAGTTCTCTGCTTGACTATAAGAGCAACTAGCCTAGGGGATGATCATGACTCATCAAGCTCTAGCTTGGCTTGCTGACCTCCAAGCCAACCTATCATCAAACCCTCATCATATATAAAATCATTGTAGAGTGGGTTCCAATACTTCAAATCAACTTCTTGCTAAAGACATTTGAACCTCAGCTACAGGTTGAGCGTGCATAGACCAATGCATTTCATCTCTTCTAAGTCAAACATTTTTTTTTTGTTGTGGATCAATGCAATGATCAACCAATTGCGCTTGCACCCGATAATCGAGACTATTTGCAAGAGGATCATGATTGCATATTTCCTCGAGTATAGGGTTGTCCCACTACAATGAAAGCACCATTCAGCTACAAAGATAAATACTGACATTGTCCATCCGCCCCCAATTTGTGTTAACACATCGCTTCACAAGATCTAGGGGCTATTCAGAGTCATGGCTGCATGTAGCTTAAGTTACGAGTACAGGCCAGCCCACCTATTTGGAAGCCTACAACTCAAATTACATAGTAACTCGAGTTGCTCTTCGATTTGCAACTCAATAGGTCAACTCACAATCAAAATGGCTGCAAGACAAGTTGCTTAAACGCACGTATAGTATCTTAATTTTTAAAAAAAAAAAAATCTTTTTGTTCTATCTCAATCAAAGCCTTAGTACATAACCCATGTCATCATCTCCCTCCTCTTCGACGCCCCATCCTAAGTTCACCTCCCGCCGAATCTCCCTAGCGTGCACCACCAAACCTCTTCCTAGCCTATCTCACCGACATCTCGCCTCTAATGGATTGAGTCTTGTTACACCCCCCCCCCTTCTTCCCATAGGTGTAGGAGTCCTCTCTATCCATTTGAAAGAAAAGCAAAGCCCATCTCCACACATCCATCGTGCATGTCTTTGCCCTCCTCGTCGTGCGTGTCCGTCCATCAAGCATGCTGCCACCCACCCTAATCCCTTTCCGAACCACCTCTCCCACCAAAATCAACAATTATCAATGACCATGGCCGCCTCCCGACACTACCCTGCCTTTGCTCCAAAATAAGACATCATGGACACGAGTATTGTTGTAACCCGACGACCGTCTAGTCCTTCGCGAGTATTGGTGGTCATCCATGAACGAGTCTTGGAAGCAATAGTTAGCTATGGATCTAGCGGCCGTTCCTACATCAATCTGGCTAGCCCCATCCCCTGGCACCGTAGAAGACCTCCTACATTGCCCCTCTCACACCTCTACCCGAACCCTTCCGCCTCTACCTCCTCCCCACCCATGGGCTACGGCGACACCCCCTCTTTTTCCCATCCTTCCCATTTCGCCCCTCTTTTCACAAGACTCTCCTCCAAACACAAGTAAGCTTTCTTATAAGTCAAATACTATAACTTAAGTTGACAAATGACTCGAGTTCTAGTGCAACTTAAACTATAAAGCCCCAAACAACCCCCGATGTAGAATAGTACTTGGATAAAGTTTTTCTTACTGGTGGCTACACCCCTCTCTAAGAATGTACCTTCATCCTCCCTATACCCTTTGGTCTATGGTGTTGATAACTTATAATATTACTGTGCAATATTCATAAATCAAAGACATTATAATGGGTGACTAACATCTAAGTAATATCTAATTTAAATAAAATCAAAAAGTAAATTTTAATTCTAACTAATGTAACTGCTGATAGGGGGTACTACATATACTTTAAGTCCATATTAAACACTAGTAACCTAATTAATCTAGTATTATTTTAGAAGCAATCAGTATACCAAAAATCAAACAAATTTCTATCAAAAAATAAGATAGCAGATAGCAATGCTAAACCACGAGCATGATGCTAATTTTTTAAATCTAACATCTCCTTTATTTTCTACTATCTTTTTATCAAAAAAAATATTTTTAATAAAAATAAAATAATTATCAAAAATCTAAAAAAGTTGTACCATTGTGTACATCTAAGACTAGGATATATCACGAAATCATACCACAATACAAAATTTTGGCAAGATGTTCCCATTTATGGCATGTAATAGAAGAAAGAAAAGGAAAAGAGAAGTATCTGGATCGAACCTCCTACTTACCCTTTCACTCTCTCCCTATCTTGGTCTTCTCCTCTTTCTCCTCTCTTACCTTGAATCCAGGGGAGAAAAAGGCATCAAGGTCGCTCTCCCTCTACAATTGACGCCCCAAACCAATGCGACGCCTTTAAGGGACGAACCACTCAGAATCGGGCATTTCCCAGCTGTTCAGCATAAGAACCAATTCGCACCAATTCAGGCACAAACATGTACTGAAACCATGAACCATTCAGGTTCGTGGTTGATATCATATGTTACTGACTATACTAGGGGCCTCGATTTGGTATTGTATACCTTGTCCATACTTACCATGCAGTACAATTAAGGTACCAATACCAATACATCCTTCGATACCATACTGTATTAACACATTGTATAACAACTGGCTCCCATTGTGTCGACAACAACAGGGTACCTTGTGTAGGTATGGTAGTGTATCGGACTATACTATACACATAAGGTAATGGTACTTTAAACCAAGGTATGTAATATCGTACCGAACAATTCACTCGGTATCATACTATACCAACTGTGAACCGGAATGGTTCATGGTCCATACGCAATTTTTTCCAAACCCTATGAAATGGTCCTTATCGGGCAGAACCACCCCAAATCGGTTCGAGGCCTCAATGATTGAGGAGAAAAGGATCCAGTCCCCTTTTCTCCCTCTATTTCAAGGTAAGAGAGAAGCAATAGAAGAGAGAGCAATCTTGGACATATCAAGATCTCCTTGGTACTTAGGATCATCATCCTATACTAAATCATATCCTTCCGTACCAAGTTATGACCCATGTGGATATGCAACATGTTCAAGTGGGTACTATCCTCCCCAAGCTCAGTCAAACTTTAGATAAGACCATGGTCGGTCATTTGTCCAATTTTTGCAACTATACCAGTCAAAACAGCACTATCAAAATGGCTATCTAATACATACAAGCTTCTAAGATCCAAGGTGAGCACAATACTAAGACTGAAGTCACAGGACCCAATTATGAGCGTGACCAAGACTTTTATAAGGGACATCGACAATCGACTTGGAATTGACAAGATGCATATATATTGCATTTCCAATTTTTAATATATGTCTTTTACATTGAAAATGTTATACTTAGTGAATTTAACATGCATATATAGCTATGTCCTTCTTTAGGCATGTAATGTACAAAATTAAAGTACATTTAAACATCACAAATGAACTCAAAATACCCTATTCTTCACTCAAAATTAAACAAAGGAAGCTTAAAAACCTTGAAAACAAAAAACAATAACATATATTTATGGTGTATAGGTATGGTTCGGTTCGATACGAACCATATCATATCAATCTCCTAGGGCTAGTACCCAAATTGCAAAACTTGCTTTAAATGTCGGTTTACCACTAAATGACGAAAACCAAGTCCAAAAGTCAAGGGCCCTGGGTGGTGACTAGTGGCCTAATCTAGGCATTAGACTCATGGGAAGGGGCCAATGCGCTTGATCAATCTAGAAGAGAAGGTAAGGGCCACAGATAGTGAGAGTAAAGATGCATAGAGGAAGTTAAAGGAAAAAAAAGGCTATTCATGGAGGAATAGAAAGAAATGGCTAGTGGCAATTGCCAAAGAGATGGCGGTGGCTAGTAAAGGTGCAGGCAAAGAGGTCAGTTGATTGGTTGGTTAAGGGATAAGGGAGTAGAAGTGAGAGGGCGAAAGTCAGGAGGAGGAATCTTGTCAAGTGCTTCCTAGTTAATCTTATTTTAATTATACTTGCCAATTGATATGTTGATGCATTACTTATTCTATGCCAGCTGAGATAACAAGTCTCAACTCTTTCAAAATTTTCCAACTATCAATCTCGGTCAAGATAAACCATAATCCCAATTTATATCAATACTGGTTCATATAGCCCAAAGGTACAAGTTTGATTTAGCGTTATTATTAGACTAGGATTCATTAAAGTCAATTACCACAGAAACAAATTATAAGCAATGCCTAATCAACTTGGAAACCAAATTGGTACCTGGATCAACCAATTTGTGTTACTTGTTGTAAAGTGGCATCCATTAATTTTTCACAGCAATAATCCCCTCTTAAATTGATATCAAGCACATAATTACTTTCGTGTTGACTAAATTAATCTGAAAACATAATTTTATTTGGGCCATTGATCAACAGCTTCTTTATCAAATAACCAACTTCAAGATTCTAATCGAAGCCTAGCTCATCCTTTTACCCCAAGATGGACTATTCTCTATGAATCTAAAATAAACACAATCTCCTAAGTGCCTCTCTATTCATGAGGCTCTCAGTTATTCCATTTCACATTTCTTGATCTTCACACTTCTATAACAATTCCTATCCTAAATAACCATAACTTACATGGTTCAGTTCTTACTCTGAGGGACAAAACAAGAGAAGTAGACCTCCCAACGTATTTATCAAAAAATCAACCATTAAAAAGAATAAGAACAAAGAACATAAAGGATCACAATCAGACTACCTCTCATGTGCATTGCACATGCCAAGCTCTAGCTTGCTTAATATTTCTAACTCTCACATTAAGATATCTGCACAAAAAGTCTTCTAAATATCATTATAGCTTAACATCTGACCCATGGTCATCCGCACAGCTCCATACTGACCATATCACACCATACCAGTAAGTTACCAATACAATACTTAGGTTCAGTTCAGCATATGAAATTAGTACATACCAGTCCAAACCAAGCAAAACTGCCCATATGTTGATACCAATCCTGTCGCCAGATTTCAGACGATATGATGGCTGGAGCGAGGAAAAAGGTGTTGGAAGGTGTTGGAAGCTTGTTTCAGTCCATATCGTACCGATCGTATCATACCGAACCAGTAATGTATCAGTACAGTTCTCTGTATTGATTTCGCGGATCTTGATCAGACCCCTTCTCTATTGCTATGAAACCTCCATATTAAAGTTTCTAGAACCCCTAGGGACTCACTATTTTATAGGGCAAGTTTAAGTAACCCCTTGACCGTCCATAATCCTTCAGTTATGCCCCATTTTCCAAAAATGGGGCAGCCAATACCATAATCATACAATACCCTAGTTTCCTTGATCTTGAGGTTCACTGACGCATAGTGGCCATCCATAGGTTATTCCACATCACTAGTATATTGAAAACTTCATGCTCAGTTGCTGCCCCATATTCCCATTATATGGTATAATTTTATTATCGACAAACTGATGGTAGTTGTATAGACCCTACTTTCAAGTCATAATGAGATTTGAGATCTGCTTGTTGGTGGATACAATATGTTCTAGACATTCAACAATCAATCTTAACAGAAAGAAAAAATAAAATAACCCTACTAATAGCTAGTTAATTAGCAAATGAACCAATAGTAAACCCACAATGAGTAGCATGAACTTTAACTAAAGTTGCAGAATATAAGGTTATCTGAATTAATACCTCAGAAAGCCATCAAATTTCATAACAAGAAATATTAGATGGTCTTATCATATGGCATCTCAAAAAAAAAACTTGCAAGGAACTCCAGCTTCCTTAAAATTATCTAAAATTTATACAGTATCGACAAATGTGCCGGCCGGCAACCATAGGGTGCAATACCGGTCTGTACCTTATCGAACCATGGCATACTAGAACCCTGGGGAAGGAGAGGGAGAGGGCCGGAGAGGAAGGAGGGACAGGGAGAAGGAGAGGGAGAAAAGGAAGGAGAGGGAGGGAGAGCAAGGGAGAGAGAGGGGAGGAGGGACTCACCTGGTTGATCTCCCAAGTCCGGCAGTCGTAGCCAAAAAAGGATGGGGAGCAAAAGAAAGGCCGAAAGGAGGAGGAGGAGGGGGGTGTCGACAATGGAGGCAAGGGTTTCAAAGGGCCGCACAAGGGAGAGAGAGGGAGGGGGGGCGCGAAGGGCCTAAGGGATCCATGGTAGGACAATGACGGCAAACAAGTAAGGTTTCAATGCCGGGACGGGAGCACAGGGTGTGCTCCTCTCACGCAAGCCAGGAGGGAGGGTGATCACGAACTGAGGGTGTGGTACGGCTATTTAATCAACAGGCACAAACCGAGGGGGATTAGGTTCGACCTATTTAATGAAATGGGCAATGGGCTAACCATGGGCCTTTTTAATTTTGTTCGGCCTATTTACCAAGCCAACAAGACGAGCCATCCCAATTCTCCATTAATTCAGTTTGGTATACATCGAACCGGGAGTACAGCCAACCATGCATAATGCTATATATTGCTTTTGGAGAAGAGCCAATGCTTCATGCATATAACCCTATCCTTTGTGCAAGCAAGCACCTAGCTCAGGATCTTGTATACAGCATTCAAAAGGCTTCATAGCTCTACAGCTGACTATTTCCTCCAAATGACTATTTCCTCCAAACTTCATTTGGAGGAAGCATTATTTATATACACACAAAAGCAGTCAAGCACACAAATCTAGTATTCTTTATCGTCTTTAAACATCTATAGCTGTTTAAAATCATCAGAAAAAAAACCACGTGCTTCAGAGTGCCCCAAAAGCATTTAAGAAAAATCAAAAAGGGAACTTCATGAAACCCCTGTGTCTTCCCAACAGCTCCAGCCCTCATCCTCCTCAAACTCTTTTGCAAAAATGTTCTAGGTGATAAAGCTAATTAAATAATGAGTAGAACATTATAAAGCTTAAGGGGCTTGTAAATCAAAAAGATTAAGATGAAGTGTAAAAATCGAAGAAAGCATTTTGTAGGTCCGAAAATTGGAAAAGAAAAATGAAATTTATGGTTTCTAACAAGAATCAAAGTTTTATTTTCGAGCATAGTTTGGCACATCCTTAGATCAAAATTTTTCACCAGCTTTGTTTCCTTTCAGATAGCCAAAAAAGCAACTGCATAAAGCCACAACAATACATAGGAAAAAATGCAAGGATTTTCTGCATATCTTGTAATTAATGTGCATTTAAGGTATGGGTTTAAGATGAGTTAACATAATATAGCGACTAGCTATAAGCGCAGCCTCAAACTTCTATGATCATCCTAACTGGTTAAGCTTCACAATCAACCAACTTCATGCAGCATCACTGGGATACCCAAACAATTTACACCATGCATTCCAATAGGTGATATTTCACAGAAGCATTATCCGACAAGTAAATATAAATGAGCACAACACAAACAGTTTAAAAGATTAGTTACTGTATACAGCTGCATAAAGAAAAAGTGCATGTTGTCCACCATTGTCCAAGGGTGCAATCACAGATGGAGGTACAAGTAACACAAAAAAAAATAGGGAAATAGAAAGACAAAAGAAAACTTGTATTCATGTAGCACAAATAAATAGAAAGATGACCAACAAGCACAATGCTAAATGTGCATGCAGAAGGTAAATGCATTGGAACAGTAGTTTTAATCGCCTTACCTAGTTTGTGAGCCCTGTCAGAAAGAACACCCAGATAGCGAGTAACTCTATCAAGTTTTGCATTCGAGTATTCTCTTAGGTCGCTCGCTTCCTGTCTCAACTCCAAGTAGTCCTCTCTAGCATGCTGTCAGGCCAATTTAAGAGATTGCATAACACATGAAGATAACAAGTACACATATCAGCAAGAAAAAAATATAGGGAGAAAGAAACCACCTGTGCATGAAACAATTCTTGATGCAAAATAATAATCAACAGCCAACTAAGTTTTAGCCACATTTTTCAGTTGAGTGAATATTAATTCTATTTGCCAGATGATATCTAACCTTTGCTCCAATGACATTTAGATCTATCCATATATAGGAACAAAGACCAAGGCATGACACTCTGTATAAGGTATAATTTTGCATACATAATAAAAGCAGGATTATTTTATACTCATCTTCATAAAGACGCGAACATTAATTTTGAGGCACAAATAGTAAAGGAGTTGGCTTATTCAACATGCTCCATGGTGGTTCGGAGGGGAAAAAATGCAAGTGCAGAGTATTCATCAAAACCATCAATTATAATTTATTCTTTGTAAATATCTACTTTAGGGTGTAAGGAAACCACAAAAGACATCTAGTGGAGCCCCCCCTCTCTCCCTCTCTCTATATGTGTGTGTGTGTGTGTGTGTGTGTGCAGCGTGTGTGCATGTATATATATATGAAAATATCTATATGTGTGTGTATATTTATGTACATGTATATGTGTAGACTGCGAACATTAATTTTGAGGCACAAATAGTAAAGGAGTTGGCTTATTCAACATGCTCCATGGTGGTTCGGAGGGGAAAAAATGCAAGTGCAGAGTATTCATCAAAACCATCAATTATATTTTATTCTTTGTAAATATCTACTTTAGGGTGTAAGGAAACCACAAAAGACATCTAGTGGAGCCCCCCCCTCTCTCCCTCTCTCTATATGTGTGTGTGTGTGTGTGTGTGCAGCGTGTGTGCATGTATGTATATATGAAAATATCTATATGTGTGTGTATATTTATGTACATGTATATGTGTAGACTGCGAACATTAATTTTGAGGCACAAATAGTAAAGGAGTTGGCTTATTCAACATGCTCCATGGTGGTTCGGAGGGGAAAAAATGCAAGTGCAGAGTATTCATCAAAACCATCAATTATATTTTATTCTTTGTAAATATCTACTTTAGGGTGTAAGGAAACCACAAAAGACATCTAGTGGAGCCCCCCTCTCTCTCCCTCTCTCTATATGTGTGTGTGCGTGTGCGTGTGCAGCGTGTGTGCGTGTATGTATATATGAAAATATCTATATGTGTGTGTATATTTATGTACATGTATATGTGTGTATGCATATATGTATATGTGTGTGTAGAGAGAGAGCGTGCTAGACTTGGCTACACTCGAGTGAATCGCCACTCAAATCCGATCAAGTCTACATTGGACGATGGTGGTCCCATATCGATAATTCGAGCCATTGGATGTGATATACTACATCTAAACTACTCACATACCAAAAATCATATGATTTGGAGACTTCTAGCCTATGCATCACGTGGTCAAAAAATTGAATATTCTAAAGAAAATTAAATTATATATGTTTTTTGATCACTTGATGCATAGGCTAGAGTTCTCCAAATCACATGGTTTTTGATGTGTAAGCATGTTAGATATAGTGAATCACATCCAACGGCTCGATTCATTGATGAGGGATCTTTGTTGTCTAATGCACATCTGACCGAATCTAAGTGAAGATCCATTCGAGTGTAGCCAAGTCTGGCTCTCCCTCTCTCTATCTCTATAAATAAATAAATATATATATATATATATATATGTGTATATAAAGTATACAGACTTCAAGCCTATTAATACAAGGATGCAGGGTATTAGCCTCCTGAGAGGGTACAACGCACATCATTTTGGCCCCCAGTTCTGCTCTTTTCAAGATTTAGGAGACTCAAAACATCATCCCTTAAATTCAGAAGAATTCCAAAGCTTGCTTAGAAGAAATTGGGATCCAAGAAACTTTGGAATTTTCACAAATACAACGCAGACATTGTACATCTGAACCAGTCATGTATGCCTCTCCTGAATTTTTACATCCTTTTAGCCTATATGCATGTCCATCAATACCATGATGTGAACATGTCATAAACTTTTGAGACCCCAGAAAAACATAAAATGAACACTTCAGAATCGTTAGGAATCCCTCACACAAGGGTTGCATAGGGTAGCAGATCCATCTAAGTTAGCTCTAGTCAGCCTCTGCCATACTTAAGCAATAAAATAGCTTTGTTATTTTCCCTAGGCACCAAGCCACAATTCCAACTTTGAAAGAGTTCAACAAATACAGACTCTATTACCAGTAAATAAATCAAAAATTTAGCCTGCCTCTTAATAGCTCTCTTAGCATCTTCAAGAATATAGCAGAATAAATAGGTTCTATGCATATAATTGTGTTCCATCCATCAATTCCTCTCAGTTGAGTAGTTCCAAACAGCTGCCAGAATCACCACACATGACAGCCACTACATTTGGAAAGATAGAAGAAGAGGAACTCCTATTCAGAAAAGATGCAAGCAACACTAGTCTTTTCTTTGATAAGTTTGACACAGGTGCCATAGTGTTGCCTAACCATTCAGCCAGAGATGTCGGATGCGAGATCTTTAGCTACTTGTATCGATTTGCCACCGTGTGGTTGGATACAATGCGCTAGTAGGATGGGAGTTAATTAAGGTCAAGGGAGCAGGGAAGAGTTTGTTCTTCGCTCAAGATCTCCAGCAACAGAACATACCCATTTAGGAACATGAAGAAGTGAAGAAAATTTGATGAGGGATATATCATGAGCCCTATGTTACATTTGGCACTAGCTAAATACCGTTTCTAGGTTGTAACCTAATAAGAGTCAGGAGCCTGTCAACAATATTTCTCCATCAAAAAATTTGAATAGCTGGCATCAAATGATTTACAGATGGTCCTTTGATCTGCAAGTTCTATTGCTAAAAAATATTACCTCATAATATATCCACACATGCAATTGTACAATCATTCTTCACAACAGGTGCTGTTATTAAGATCCCCTTTGATTATCTATAAAATTATCTTAATATTCCTAACTTGAACTTTTCAGTCAATTTTCTTGCTCTTAAGCCAAGGAATTCTCTCAATCTTAAATGTACTTTGCAAAGAGACAAGATCCCGTATAAAAAGCATTATGTTAACTCTGTATCAAAGTAAGAATTCAACCCACCCTGTGCTTATGGTCCTGCAGAAATTGGAACTACGGTCCCTTAAAAGAAAAATAAGAAAGAAGATGAGAATGGAGATTCATATCCACGGATCAAAGGGCAAACATGTATAGGGGAGTAGAAAGTAGATGAAGGAAAAATGGAAAAAGTGATGAAGAGATGGGGAGGAAGAATTATTGGGTGCAGAACTTCCTTATACTATTAAGAATATTATCGAATCCCCAAATTGCCCTGAGCAGCAGGGGCACTAATTGATCTATAACATGTTCGAGCTATGAAACTAGAACAAATGTAATAGATGAGGCCCATATGCATGAAAATGGATTGAAAAGCACACTGTCATCTTAAACTCAGCATTTATATGAACTTAACTAGTAGACCTCCAATACTGCACTCGAGCTGGAGCATAAAAAATTGAAGCTCTAAATACATTATAGCAGTAACAGTCAACCAGTTGTCTCAATCCAAATGGCCTTCATGAAATTATTGGCCATTTGATCAGCAGTCTGATTTAGGAGTGACTAATTTTTTGCCCCACTTGATCTCTAATTTTATAAGAGAGCTCCATGGTCTCCGCATCTTCATCCCGACTCTTTGACCTCCAAAAAGCGCCCCCCCCCCCAAAAAAAAAAACACAAACAGGCATGCGCGTACCTCCCTGATTAACACCTCAGGCATGTACCTTTCTTAACTTTTATGTGCATCATTTTTTTAACATATACATCCCGCCATATCACTCTAAGTGACTTATCAAAAAAAAGTTCATAAGATTAAATGGGATGTATATATAGCAAATCTACTCCAATCAATCTTAATAATGAGATCATAGCATCCATCACATGCTCCCTTTGTATAACAGCAATGTATCACACATGCCAAATACTAGTTCCTAACAAAACTAATCATCCACCCTAATGCATTTGTTCTTTGAAAAAAACTGGATTATTAACCAAAATGTTACGCTAACTCACTGCAATAATATGACTTCCAAACACCTTCCAATAGCAATTAACTATGAAAATGGACACCTCGGTGCATAAGTTCACATGATGGATGAGACATAACTCAAAAATCTACATCTATCTTCTTATATATTGGATCTTTTTTCATAGTCTCCAATTTATAACATTTCTTTCAATGAAGAACTTGTAGTTAAGTCTTGTCAATTAGAGAACTTGCCCCATTAATATCAGAAAAATCTTCTATTTATTAATGATCTTTGAACAAACTGATTAGAAGCACCTTTTAGATATCAAAAATATGCAAATAAAGTAACCATGATAAAACAGTCCCACCAGCTTTTATGTATTTAATAACATACTAACAAGGGAAACAATTTCTAGACACATGACCATGAGATAAATCAATCTACCAACCAATCTTCACACCATTTGATATTGACCCCATTCCTCTTCCTCTCATCTATATTATTGCAAACAAGTAGAAAATCAGGGTCATGTGACTTGCCATTTGCCCAATTCGAGATGTCCCCCCATGTTTACCACCTGTTGGGGTAGAAAAGGGGCCTGCGGATTATCTATAAGTTCAGATTGATCTACTGTAAGCTTGGTAGCAGGGTGCATAGCCATAGGCTTGGTCACCAGCATTTTCTCTTCCTAAGACCTGTCACATTTATACTGGCAAGATCTAACCCGTGTTGACCTAGCTGCACCAACTCCCAAAAATGTAGTTCAATTTCACAGGTCTCAACTGCATAAATATTTGCTCAGAAACTTCTTCAATCTTTTTATTCCTTCAGTAACACTCCTTATAAGAACAACACCATCCACATATTTGAAGTGCAACATTTTGTGAATATTGAGAAATCAATTCAGCAACTAATAATCTTATATGATATAAATCTTTAACAAATTTTTTGAATAGGGAAGTATATGTTCATTGAAAAAACTAAAAAAAAAATATTGATGTGAAAAAACTAAAAAGAATTATTGATGAGAAAAGAGCCTCCCAATAAACTACAAACTTTATGATGCATACATGTCATCAATCTGTGAACCTTATTAGAGCTTCCCCATAACTCTCCCATTCACACGCAAACAAAGGGAAATAGAGAAACAAACTGGAACCATAGAACAAACTAGAATGGGTAGTTTTTATGGTGCTCTACAGCAACAGACATAAGGTGCCAAGTTTAGCAGTAGAGAGGATAGACCTTAGATCAATTGAAAAATCATATTCAGTAAGAATATCCTAAGTTTACTCCACCACAAACCACAATATTATCTATACACTTAACTAAATATGGACAAGCTAAGCAAGATCCCTATAGAATGATCGTTCATGAAAAGGAACTTGTTGTGCAAAAACTTCTTCCAACTCAGTTCCCCATCAGAGTATCCAGATAAGTTCGAGATACATTAGTTTTATTTTGATAACTAGAATGAATCAATCTAGGTAGGATCTAGGACAAGATCAAGAAAATGGAATTTTGCAATCCCTGAAAAAAATTAACTAAGTCAGTTTTTCTAAAAATCTTATATTGCAATGATGTCCATATAAAGATCTTCCTGAAGAATTTAATGTCTGATTGCATCACCATCCTGCCTCTCTGCAAGCGAGGATAAGGCTGCGTAAATTTGACCCTTCCCAGACCCCACAATAGTGGGAGCCTCATGCATTGGACAACTTTTTTTATTGCATTGCCACCATAATTTATTTCATGTTGGACTAACCTACTCAACACATAACCCAATATGGTTGCCCTATAAAGTTAACATGTTATACTGCAATAATACTCAAGACAAGCCGCATGGTGACTATATTAAAACTGTAGGAAACAGTTGTATCCTCATGTCTAAGGAGCAATATGAACTAAATTTTTCAGCTCAAAATTTCATTTATGAACTAAGTGAAGAACCACTTGCACCACCATTTTCAACACAAATGGGGCTCTCATCAATGAATATAGAAAATAAGAACCACTAATCTCGTATTTATTCTCCCATAAGATAGCTGTTAGCAGCCATGACCTTCTGTGTGCAAAAAAAACAATCTCCAGTTGCTTACTTGTCAGTGGCATCAATGGTTGAGTCAATATTTCATAGGTCTCCAAAATTTCACTAGGAAAGCTAATCTGATAAAGAAATGACACCAATAAGATAATTTCTTCAATGGGGAACGTTGTTTATCAAGACATCAGCAGGAAAAGAAAAACCTTCTCATATCAGAAAAACTGCTAGGAGAGATGAACTCCTGGTGCAAGACAAAAGAAGGTGTCCTCTATCAATAAAAGTTTCTAAAGTTTTTATCCTAGCAACTCTAGACGCATCAAAGAGCACGGAGGAATTTCTTCAACATTGGGATAGATTGTGTCATCTAGTTCCATTTCCAAAAGATTGAACAATACAGCAAAATTACCCTACAACATGTATCCATCCCTTGTGTTAATATGAGGGAGTTTCTTACCAAGAAAAGAAAGATATCAAGCAAGCCACTTGTTTTCCTGATCTTCCCCTGAGTGAGCAATATCATTGAGCTACTGTGCGGGCTTCAACTACCTCACTTGCTTGCTCAACTTTCATGGAAGATGATTTGTTTTCCTGGTTAGTGACATTCACCTATCTTTTCAGATTACTTCTTCTCAATCCCATTCCTGCAATCCATTATCAAGGCATCTTATACAGTAGTAACCATGTACAAGTCTATACCAATCTAATAAATGTTAAGTTTTGCTATTACACTAAGAGATGAGCTAAATAAGTAGCCTAAATTTTTTGACTTCCATGAAAAGCCTCCAGTTTAGTTCTTTAACTAGCAAACCTTCTGCGACACAACACAGCAATTAAATCATGAACTTTAAGAAAAACCAAGAATATAATGCAGAGAGGAAGTGCATGGGACAATTATAAAATCAAACGTATATCACCATCTAAGACTGCAACTATCATCTGTCCTCTTCGTCATGCACTTCTCTGGTATAGCAATTCACTAACTATCATACAACACTGATTTGGAAATTTAGAAGTCCTCGAATTTAATAACCCCATATAGTACCCTTCAAGATCCCCATCCAGTCATGCGTCTCTTCTTCCTGTCTTCTTGTACCATTCAACAATTTGTTACCATTCTCCACTTCCACTCTGAAGCTACACAACACATGTTTGCTAGGAACCTTGAAATCATAGCATGATAGATATAACTTGGCAGAAATGACCAACTTTATGAATCCGTGTGAAACTTAAACTCGTAGTGCAATAAGGAGCTCTTAGCAGAATGACAAACTTTATGTATCAAAGTATATCAAAGTGCACCGAAGTGTACACACATAGAGTTCTTGCTAAAGTAGAGGCCACCAAACAAGCTCAGATAATCTTAGGCATAAAAATCGCTCATTTTCTCATTTTTACCGAATCATAGATCTCATTCCAGCTGAATAGTGGCCAATTTACAGAACAGTATAGTGTCAAATCCACATTTTTACTACTGCAGTGAAGAAGAAAAGGAAAGATTCAGAGACCGAGAATGGACGAAGGAACAAGAAAGGCGAAACCTTGAGTTGGTCCTTCAACTTCTGGAACTTGGCAGCGAGGGGCTGCTTCGCGAGCTCAGGGCGCTGCACCAGGGACGACGGCGAGACGGATAGCCTCCGGACCACGGGGTGGGGCTCCGGATCGTCGCGCTCGAAGGACTCTCTGGGTTCAAAGCCCGGCAACTCCCACGTCCACCGTTTCTTCTGCTCCGCCATGGCCGTCCCCCTCTCCCTCTCCCTCGCGATTCGAACCCTAGAAACCGAGCGCAAGAGAGGGGAAATGGAGAGAAATGGAGGAGAATGGGGAGGACGCGGGGAGGAGAGGAGAGGAATGGGGAGTTGAGGGGGTTGGCGATCGGAGGAGGGCTCTATCTATAACTCGTGAGGACGGAGAGGAGACACCCAGGCCAGAGGTTTTCTACCACCCCAAGGGTGATCCTTCGCCGCATTGGTGCGGTCGCCTAGCCCTTGTCTAGGTTTTTTCTGTTTCCTTTTTTTAACTTCATTCATGGATCCTTTGTTTGAAATAGGTGACATAAAAAATAAAATAAAATATTAAAAAAAAGTTCATTGTCTTTCGACTATTTTTCGTGTGAGCTTGTGTTCGACCTCACCAGTATTGTAAAATGAGTTAGATCTAGTTGGAAAATCGGATAAGCAATTTCAGGGCATCTTTAAGTTATCCTTGAGGAATATAAACAGTATTGAGATAAAGTGAGAGAAATCTTCTTTTATATTTGGATTTTTTTTATACTAATCTTGTAATCACACAGCAGCAGGTTACAAATGATTTTAAGTGATGGTTACTCGTTTGTTCAAAGACAAAAATTACTACTCCTTTTGAGTTTGTTTTCTGTCGATGATGTATAAGTAACCATTTTCTTACATTAAGTGGGATGAAAGTAGTGGAAAGGTAGAATCCTGGGTACTAAGGAGCTATCTATCCCCGATTATCAAAGGTTTGACATTGATGGTTTTGCTTTTTGGGATCGACATGTTGGTGTTTATCCAAGATAATTGGTGTATTTTTAAAATTATCATATTTCTAATCAAGACTTTGACCTGTAAATCTAGAAATTTTGATAGTACTAGCATATAACCCACACATTGCATGGAGTGCTTTTTTTTTTTCTTCTCTAGATGCTATTGAAATGTAGTATAGAAGACATGTAGTAGCACAGATAACATAAATGGAATGAAATCTAATAGATATAAAAGCTTAATTATTTTTTTAAAATAAAATTTTGATATTAGCATCATGTTATACTGTGATTATACAAAATTTTAACAATATATGTATAATAAAAAATAAAAAAAATATTTCACCTAAAGGATATTTAAATGTAATGTAGCGGAGTCGTTGATAGTTGTACTTTTACTCTTAAGTAAGAATATGATCATCAAAATGCAAAAACAATAGTGTAATCCAATAACCTGTTTTGGACATGGACAGGATACAGTACTAATTAAAAGAATTTTCATTCATATTAGCATATATTAAGTAAAAATGCTTATTAATAATATCACTAATATCTGTATTAATAAGTAGTACTAATGAAAAAAAATTAATATAGTTTACTAAGCTAATAAGCTTCTTTTTAACGGTGTTATATTTTTATATTTTGATGAAGAACCATGTTAAATAAAATCCTTACTTACTAATCAAAATAAAAAAAAAATTAATAATGTTATCAATATGGACATCCACGAAAAGAGAGCTCGGCTATATGTAAATTAGATTGTTTTAAAATATTAAATTAGAAGTATTGGTATTTTTATTGCTATTTAAAAGAAAGGATGTGGTCATTGAATCTATCATCGAGGTCATTCAAGAAGAAGAGGACATAGTTTAGGTAGCATTACCTGTAATCCAAAACATCTACAAATAGTTCAAACTCCATGAGTTGGATAGCTTGCTCAAAAATATGAGAAAATAAGTTAAGCTCGAGCTGAGATCCCGCTTTTAAACATGCAAAGGCCAATCAATCAATAGCTTACAAAAATAAAAGTAGGTCTTTAACTTAAAAGCTAGCGTATTTATCAGGGGAGTTTCATAGATATGGATACAGTCTGTCTCGCTCAGTAAATAAGAGTATGTAGGTGACGGCTTGTGCAGTAAATCGGACCTTCAGGCAACTAACCCTACCCAATACATCCAATTCCAATCAACAACTTGGGCCGCCACAAATTCTATTCCTTTCTCAATTCAAAAAGTTCGATGTTGAAATGGTTGGACAGACAATCAGCATCACATAAGATCATGCCAAAATTTATGCGCTTTCCATCGCTTCTACTTGTGGTGCCCATCATTTATTCAAATAAAAGGGTACCCTCTATAAAACAGAAGATCTCGAGTTGCATCGAGGATGGCAGTCGGTGAAGTCTCATGGTGCTTATATCGGAAACTTGAATGGTGATTAGCTTAATACACCGTTCAAAGAATGTTTGGGTGATGTGCATTAACTAATTTGTCTTTAAAAAAAATTCATCTACTGGAAAATTCTTTAATTTTTTCTTCTCCCTGCAACTAAACTTTAAGGCTTCATCCAAAGGTCCCTAGTCTATCCCTGGGTTCAAATTCCCAGTACAAATAACTTCACAAGCATTCATCGCGCTCACTTTTCATGATGAAAGGTTTCTAGCAGCCATTATTGTTGTTTAATAATTCTTTATCTCCTTCAATATGACCGTAGGAGGAAATTACCGAGCCCAAGGTTGTTGCCTTGTTGCAAGTTAACTAATGCGAGTAGACCCACAACAGAAGTAGTTTGGTCCCCTTCACATCATTACCCATGAACCTTAGTCCGTTGCAACAATAAAAAATAAACTATTTTTGTCCAACGGCCCTCCCCACCAAAATTTCTCTTGGAAGCCAAGCTAGCCAGCTAGATCAACCTTGACTTCCACTTTCGGTCCTCTCCTTTTGTCCTGGAAACTGTTCAAATGAACCACAGCGACAAAGTAGCTAAACTATTCCTGGCATCTTACCTTCTCCCCAAGCGACGAATCAAACGGACCAGGACCACCGGAAAAAACAGTCAAATAAGTGGACGGCTCCTACGTGGGAAACAACCTAGCTCTGGCTTCTTCCCGAGCGAATTTTCTGGTGTCTCGGTTGGAGTTGTGGTTCCCATGTGATCAACGGTGCGCACCGGTTAACATTTTGACTTTACGCGCCATTCCGCCAAGGCGCGAAGTAGAGCGCCACTGCTTAGATTTTGACGTGCCATGGTGAAAACATGCGGAATAATATGTGTAAAAAAATAAATGGATATAGATGTAGTTTGATAATTATTGGATATCAGATTTTACTTTAAGTAAAGATTGAGCTCACGGCTCATTAAGTAATAAATCTACTTTATAGAATTAATCCAAGCTAAATTATAGAATGTAGCTTAGTTAAATCACATAAACATGATACATATAGATAACTTCATGACAATTAGTTTCAACAATATTCTTATATTAACATGATATATTTCATCTTTTGAATATTATGCACAAAATGAATAGTTAAGTGAAATCAGATTAAGATAGATTATTTAAGTGTCAAGATCATACTATGTATGTATTCATATAAGGTATCCAATTTCTAATAATTCTACTTTACAGTCAAGGACTATGGCCATATTTAAACCCTTCAACATAGGTCATGCCATTCTTATCCTTATGGCGGGGTCGCCACATTTAACCCCTGTGTGGTATGGATTTTCAATCAGAATAATGATCATATGGCTCCATTTAACCCTTGTTGTTTAGGTCATGTCATACTTATCCTCATGGTGGGGTTGCCACATATATCCTCTATGGCAGTGTCACACCATGTTTACTCCCATGGCAGGGTTGCCACGCTAACCTTCATGAGAATGTCAAGTGATATATATATATATATATATATATATATATATATATATATATATATATATATATATATATATACATAAATTCAATCTTCTTTTCTTTTATGATATCACTCTAAGTTCTTCAACTAAACCTACATGCTTGATCCACAATGATGTTTCAATCATGCTGTTAGTTAACAAAAATATGATGATAAATCAAATCTAATAACAATTCATTGAGAAACATGGTAACAATTTACATAATTAACTCAGATAATATTTAGAAGTGTAAATACTACTTACATCACGAATACCGAGAACTCAGACAATCTGATCACTTTATGTGATCTACCTTCATATTCTAGTTTCTTACCACAAATACAAACTCTCTATTGTAGTGGCAATGGACGCACACTTTGTTAAGTGACATCATTGTATCCTATAGTGCAAGCACTGGTACATGTATATACAAGTATAATACAAATACTGAATAAAGTAATATAGTCATTGCTTCGAAACATGCAAGACATGTAATATAAGAGAGGCTGAGGCTGAGAGAACAAGTGCCGGAGAGGTACGTGCAATTAAGAGATGATGGGGATGAAGGAGATTTTACCTCGACAACCATAGACTATAGTATTGACAGGGAACTTTGGGTATCGATACAAGAAGTGAAAAATGTTGGAAGTTGCTATCCAAAGGCAAAAAAAGGATTAAACACCTAGGGAGAAAAAGAAGAAGAGAGTGCATGAGGGTTACAGATGGTGAGATCTACAGATTGAGTATAAATGGAGTGGAGAGTGATGCAGGGAGAAAAGATAGATCGAGACATTGGGTCTAGTCGGCACGTGGTTCGTGCCATTTAGTTTAGGTATGGCAAGAATCAAGGAACCAATATATGGGCCCTTAATCCATGGTATTCGTTCGAACAATGCACAAATATGTAGGGCAAAAGGGTCATAGGGCAATGAACCAACAAATAATGGTGAAAGAAACACTTTTTTAGGGCTTCAAGCCATTTTGGATCCTATATTTGTGTAATGTTCTAATGGGCATGGTAGGAATACAAGCCCACAATAGGGAACCACTATTCTCCATGTATGCTAGGCAGCAATGCCCTACATTGGTTAGCAAGAACCAAGTATTGCATAGTCCCACTTAACTTTTTTTTTTCCTATGCTACTTGTTTTCACCATGTCTTTGCTCAGATGGATATACAAGAAATACATGCCAAAGTACCTGCATAATAAGAAAAGAAAGGGTACAACACGCCTCAGAAGGAGGTTCTAAAGGATGAGGTTGAATACATAATTGGATAGGGAGCTAAATAAAATCACTTCATTAGAGGTTGAATATGCAGAATGACTAAAAAAAAGGTTGACGAGCAGGACGAATGGAGATATGATAGAAAATTTGACTAGTATGATGATTGGTGCAACATCATCATATTAAACGGCATGCTTAGTAGAAAACAATAGGTAACAATTAATAGAAGTACCAAACGTGGAAGCAAACGTGATTACATCTATCAAGAATGGATTGTTACTATGTAATGGTAATAATATTAGAATTGTATGAAAATCCTTTGATAATCAATCCAATCAATTTTTCTTTATCTTTACCATGGTCATTTATCCTACGAATAGGCATAACTTAGCCACCTACCCTAGCGCCCAGCGCTCTACCTTGTCCACCGTAGCTCAACATTACAACCCCATCTATTTTCATCTCCTTCAAATGGTGGTAGGACAAATACGAAAATTCTTAAAGGACAAGGCACCTAAACCTACATTACTTTTTATTCTTTGTTCAACCCACAGCTTTCTGGCTAGTCCGAGACCATTGGCATGCCCACACATTCATCCAAACCTCGCCCAGACAAGCTTAGTTGGGGACTGCTTTCTTCCTCGACCAATTGAGTCCTTTGGGGATCCCGAGTTTCCTAGCTTACTTGGAACAGGATTGAAAAAAGGGCCCAATACTATTCTCCTCTCTACTTATACTCTAATTCTAAAGGTATTTCATCCATTGTCTTTCTATGCTCTCTCCGATCCCTTCATTCTTCCAAAGTAAGTGCATTTCATCTAGTATTGTACTCCATAGTTCGTATTAGTAGCAACATATCTAGGTGTTGAAACAAGACAATGTGCCCATCCACTCTAACTCAAGTGCCACTTATGCTCTTGCTTTATCACTCATATCCTCCTATTATATAGATCTTTATTCGATGCATTGTTGATGCATACAAATATAGAACTCTTATTTGCATGTACGTTTGTTTTGTGTGTACCATATAATGTTTATTCAGTTCGCAGCATGTGATGCATGTAGGCTTTTCTTTTATGTGTGGAGGATTGAGTCATTATGAAACTGGTCAGAAAACATCAACTTTGATTTGGAATGTGTTATAATGGAGGAGATTTAATCCAAATCATGGATAGAAGAGAGGCCACTTAAAAGCTCAAGGTTGAGATAAGGATTGAGGATCTTCAACTCTTTCAAGCCTCAAGCATATTACTTCACTTTCAAGGATGAAATTAGTTTAAGGGGGGAGAATGTAAGGGCTCGGTCCATTAACTAGCTCAATAGTAGGATGGACCACGCATGTTTTTCACGTAAGGTCGGAGGTGGAAGAAAACCTCATATGACTGGCACATGAGGTGGAAGAGGAGGACTCATGATGGGAGTCCGCCTCTCCTAATTTTGAGGAAACAGGAATCCTAAGGCACATTAGACTTTAGCAAAATCCTAGAATTTTCTCTATAAAGATCTATGCCCTTCTCCTCTAGGCACTCTACCTTTGAGATCTTCTTCTGGCTGCAAATTTCAAACAAAATCTTGTAGATTTTCGTTGCAGTTCATTGCCAGTTTGGCCTTGGGATGTCGTTGTTGGGAACCCTGATGGTCGCATGCATATATTTTTAAAGATTTTGCAGCGGAAGCATGAAATAAACTATTTAATTTCTATGCATGCTAGAGATCATATCTCTACAATAAAAATAGATCCAGGACTTTAAACATTTATCCTAAACAAGTAGGCATTATTCTATGTCTAATATGTAGTTATGCAGAATTTCAGCAACCTAGTTGATTTCTAATCTTAATTTTTAATGAGATAAGATCTCATACCTTTTTGCTTTGAGAACTTTGATGATGCCTTGATCACCTTGTATAGCCGCACACGCATCCGGCCTCTACGGATAGTCAACACGAAGCTCTAGAAAGATCCACAACTGCAGGAGTGCTAGCTCGTGCAGAAGTGCTACAGTGGCTAAACTTTTCTCCCTCGAAGCACTCAACTTTTGATTCTTCTTCGAGAGGATGAAGGATGGAGATGAAGGAGAAGAAGGAGGAGAGAAGGTTGCTTGCTCTCAGAATTTTTTTAGAGTTTAGAACCCTTTCTAAAGACCATCTTTTTTAAACCCTAGTCGTGGGGGTCTTTTTATAGCCAAAAGATCCCCCACGCCTCACACCTCTTTTGGCCAACGAATTTGGCTAATAAAATTTCCAAAAAATTCTGGTGAATCGGAAGCTAAGACATGAACAAATTCTCTTGTAATCTTGTGCCATGAATTCCTAAAAATCAGAGGGTTATTACACCCCAAACATTAGCTACATGCCACCCTTCTTGATGCGCCATGCAGTCCCTATAAATTAGGGATTTGATTTCTATCTTTTTAGAAAGATTTGAGGCGCCATATTTTTCTAAAAAATAGACCCACGCCTCCTCTTTCCTCACACAAAAAATTGACGAAAAATAATGAGGATGGACACCACTGTTTTTAGGGATAAGGATGAGGTGTCTTTCTTCTCCAAGAAAGAAAGCTAGGATCCTAAATTTTAGAAATTCTTCTCTATAATAAATTTTGATTATTTGGACTCTTAATCCTCATCAAATAAGGACTCTTAATTGACTTGAGTCAAGTCCAATACAATTGGGTCAAGTTCGATCAATTAGGTTATGCCCAATCGGCTCGGGTCGAACCTGATTGAATTAGGTCAAACCCTAATTTAGCCCAAATTGAATCTAATTCAATTTGGCTTAATTAAAGTCCAATAATTCAATCAAATTGAATTTATTAGTAATCCAATTACTAATTAACCCTCCAATAATTCAATGATTATTTTAATGCAACTTTTGCTTAGGATAATTTGTCAATCGAATTGACCAAATTATCCCTGAGTGATTCTTAATCATCAATCAACCATTTGATCAATCTAGAACTTCTATGCGTGTGACCCCATAGGTTTGAATCTAAGCCGGTAGCACAAGAACAACTTCTTGTACTAATCGAAATGACCATCTAGCAATGGTATCCGACGTCCGGATAGGCTGAATATATGCGAAGCAAATATTCTGGAATTCTGGACTATGGTTACTGTATAATTCATCCCTTTGACTTCTAATATTAGGATGACTTCAGAGTTCTGTCAACTCTGTAATAAGTACATCCTCTATGTGATCAACTTTAGAAATTCTGTGACTTCTCACAAGGATTATCCTAGCTAAGGTTTTGCTAAATTGAACACAAAGCATTATCTCCTATTTTTCGGAGGGGTCAATTCCATCTTGACTTACGCACTGATTTTGGAAGTACTTGACTACACCCAATAACCTTCCATCTCAGAATTAGAAATTCTGCTAGTCCAGTACCAAAGTACAGTGAGTTGCTTGCTAGTCATTATGGTGATCTCAGGTCTGAGGGATACTTATACCCATATCCATTCGGAACATCTCTCGACAGTAGAGTATTCCGAAATTGGTCACGTTCAGTAAAATGTATTCCTATACTTCACTTGTGCGACATATCAGTGTCTCCACACTCCTTGGTTAAGAGGACAACCAACGTATATGTCTCACAACGACCTAATCTCGATAATACTATCGTCCTATTAACAGCAAATCATTTGGTCGCGAACAGATTTAAGGATTTGAAGATAAATCCTCCTTTATCATAAAATAAGTCCTAAGGACTTCATCATATAAGAGTTCATTTGAAGATGTACAATGAAATGATGAACAATGCCAAATAACACTTTATTAATTTGTCAATTCATTTACAAAATTCAATCATCAGCACACTGATGATTGACTCTTAGGATATAATTCTCAACAGTCGTCGGATTGAGGTAATATACCTCAAATCCTTTTCTCCTTTTTTTTTTAGCTCTTAGGCCGCCATCGTCGATGGATTGGAATCAGCTAGTTGCCGTATTTTTGGTGGAATAGGGCCTCCATTGTTTTCCATTTTTCTTTTTCGATGGGCGGCTGTTGTCACCAGGTTGCCGTCGTAGCCTATTGCTGCCATAGGACATCACCCCCAGACTGCTGCCAACCCATGCTTGTGCTTTCTCGTTCCTATGTTTTGAGAAAGATAGACGGACTCTATGATTCTCCTTTTTTTCCTCCCTCTCTTCTCTCCACTCTTGCGCTCTCTTTCTCCTCTCTCTTCTTCCTTCTCTCTATTTCTTTCTCCTTTTTTCTTTTCTCTCTAATTGATCTAAGAAATTTGGCGGAAGAGATTCAGGGGACTCA
This sequence comes from Phoenix dactylifera, assembly GCF_009389715.1. Taxonomy (NCBI): domain Eukaryota; kingdom Viridiplantae; phylum Streptophyta; class Magnoliopsida; order Arecales; family Arecaceae; genus Phoenix; species Phoenix dactylifera. The sequence continues at coordinate 7,604,962 of NC_052397.1, read as the reverse complement.
ATGGTAGGCCCCTGTTGTACTCCATTAGAGAGACCTAGATGTAAATTTTCACGTTATGATTTTTATTGCAATGTTTGGACTTGATTCTATAGGGTAGCAGCCATATGGGCAAGAAGGCGTTGAGCAAAATATTGTATACTTTGTTTCTTAAATCGAGGTGTCAGTTGGTATACGTTGAGTTAATTCTATCGCTAGTAGAGGAAAGAATCTCTGGACATTGATCACACACACACACACACACACACATATATATGCTATTTTTGTGCATTGATTGTTTTCGCTTTGTGTGGTATATAATAACTGTTTATTGCATAATTATCTATCAAGGATATATGATTCTATATGTATATATGTGGCATATGTTGCTATTTTTAATTTGTATAGATTTTGATGCTCCTGGCATCAAATTTTGCAAGAAATATGGCTTTGAATTATATTTACTTAGCAAATACAAAAAAAAATTGTATATTTGGATAGCTGTTGATGCCCCACTATAGGCTAGAAATATGGTACTCTGTGATGTCCCATTATGGGCCGAAAAAATAGTACTATTGATACTCCATCATAGATCCAAAAAGTGGTACTATTAATGCCCTGCGATAGGCCGGAAACATGGTTATGGTAGTCTAAAGTCACAAGGCTAAACAATATTAGATTTGAAGGACGCTAATCAGAGATAATTAACTAGGGTCATTGTTGCATGAAAAGATATTTTAATGTTATGAGATATATTACTGGGCTACGAAAGTATGTTTGGTATTGGATTTTATGGCATTGTATCAATGATAATTATTTGTTATTCTCAAATTTATATTATTATTATGCTGGTGTGGGTATGCGTAGATGCTTACTAAACTATAAATCTCACACTACTCCTTCACTTTTCTTTTAAGAGTTACAGGATCATGGATGAAAGGATGAATAAATAGAGCATCGCTGATGCTAGTTGGATGATTGAATTTTTAATTGTACATGTTATGTTATTTGTTGATATAGAATATTTTGTTATGAATTGAGATCATTATTATCTAGTTATGTTGAAGTTGTATTTAAATTATAGGCTTTGCATATTTTCTTAGGCTTTGCTTAAGAAAGTGTGCGACTGTGTCACGTGGCTGATCCGGACGATGGGTCCGGGTGAGGTTGTTAGTTAGAATATTCCAATCTTATGTTTATGGGTGCCTTTGTGACTTATGTGCGCTTTTATCTCTGCTAGACATTCATCTACGAAATTCTGTATGCTGCCACTTGTTCTATAACACATGAAATATGACTTGAAAATCCGTGGGCAATATGCATACTATTCTTGTAACAACCCAGAACCTCACCCAAAATGGCTAGCCGGAAGGTATTGTTTGGGTTCATTTATCCTGTATAAGTACCCAAGATCTATCCAGCGAATAACCGATGTGGGACTAAACACACGCCCGCACGGGTCCTCACATACTCCCCCCGTTCAAGCCCTGACGTCCTCGTTAGGCTAAGGGTTCAAATCCATTCAAATCTAATCATAAACACCACGATCGGTCCGTGGTCAACTCCAATGGATCCGTGCTGCAGTGTCCTCTAGTCCACATAAGTTATGTACTGGGTCCGCTCTGATACCATTTGCAACAACTCAGGATCTCACCCAAAATGGCTAGCCGGAAGGTATTATTTGGGTTCCTTTATCCTGTATAAGTACCCAATATCTACCCAGCGAATAACCGATGTGGGACTAAACACACGCCCGCACGGGTCCTCACATACTCCTCCCGTTCAAGCCCTGACGTCCTCGTCAGGCTAAGGGTTCAAATTTATTCGAATCTAATTACAAACACCATGATCAGCCCGTGGTCAGCTCTAATAGATCCGTGCTGCAGTGTCCCCTAGTCCACATAGGTTATGGGCTGGGTCCGCTCTGATACCATTTGTAACAACCCAGGACCTCACCCAAAATGGCTAACCGGAAGGTATTGTTTGGGTTCCTTTATCCTGTATAAGTACCCAAGATCTACCCAGCGAATAACCGATGTGGGACTAAAGTTCGGAACCCCATCCCACAACAGTAACTATTATATGTGTATTTACTAAATTGTTATATGTACCAACTATTGGCGGCAATGTCACTATACTTTGCATATAGGACTAGCACAGAGAATGGTGTCTATGCCTACGTGTTGCATGCGATCAATCACCAAACCGAATTTAACAATAATGACAGTGATAAATATAGTTGATGATGCATCCTTCAATGCAACCACACCAGAATTGCTCAATGCCCATGAGCACATTCCGGTAGAAAAGTGCAAGCTCAATACCGTATGGATGACCTATACATGCCAGCTGGTACCCAATTTTTTGTTTTTATATGCTCTGAGAATCAATTTCAACCTATCATACATACTTAGCCTGGTGGCTAATTGTATCAACTTGTCTCCAAACAGCGGGTATTCTTTACTTATTTTTACTACTTGTAGCTAAGCCTGCAAATGGGTCAGATTGACCTGTGACCTGATCCGACCCGACCCGATCCATTTTGGAAGATCCGTGGGGTCGGGTCGGGTCCTAAAATTGGTTCCGTTCCATTTTTCGGGTCAGATTTGGGTTTGCTGAATTCAGACTTAATCCGACCCGTCCGATTTGAAATTTAGATAATTTTAGATTTTCGATCTTACGACCCGACCCGATCCGATGTAAATCCGTAAAATTATTTGGGCCTACAGGCTGCAGCCCGCAGGAGTGTAAATACAAGTTCTAAAGTCATGGATGAGTTGACTCGACCCAGATCCAAATCAGATCCGAATGACTCGTTGGGTCAAAAATTGTAGTGGTGGACCCGATCCGACCCGAACAAGAAACCGGATTGGGTCGGGGTTACTCATATCCTAACCTGATCAGGCCTATTTGTACCCCTACTTGTCGGTATTGATGATAAAATCTAAAAGATACCTGTTAACATGCCATGGCATTATGAAGCCAACATGGTCAGAAGCATTAGCAATGATGCCCAGGTGAACCCATTCTCTGGCCACTAATTGCACGATCATAGCGTAGCAGAGGGAGGGTCAGAAAAAGGCGGCCCCAGGGAAAATAGTGTAGCCAGGTTTTTTCAAGTAGGTGCCGTAGTTCACCACATGTTTGGCAGCTTTTGGAGTTGGTTTATGGTGATATAATGGTTTTAGAAGAAGTCTTATTGCGAATTACTGCATTTAGGAAGAAGAATTAGTACCAACAGTCGAAGGTTTTGGAAGAAGATGATAGAACCCAGCCATACCGTGGAATTATTGATAGCTCTACAATTATGTTGATATCATGTAAATGTTAAATTTAATTACTGTAATGTTAAGACAAGTATATCTAAGTTTTAGATTGTAATACATTTGAACGGTTCATGAGGTAACTATTAGCTTTAGACATTCTAGAATCTTAATACATAACAACTGATACACACAGGTGAATTGATACACATATAAATTAATACCTTTGATGTCCTGACACATACATTTTAATGCATTTGCTTCAATGGTACGATAAACACATCTCACTCTATATGAAATGTAACAATATATACAAATAACGAAGTGGTATACATTATAGTATGGAACCTACTATTCGGCCAATATTTCAATAAGCAAGTTCAAGCATGCATACTGCTCCCTGAAGCTTGATTCCTTGCTTGATTCCAGACCTGATGGTGGCAGTGACTCTCTCTCCGAAGATCTCTCCTTTTGATGGAAGTTGAGATGCTTGCTATAATGGAGGTATTCCATGAACAAATGCAGCACCATCTTGGGTACCGTTCTATATCAGAATATTTGTGGGAAGGAGCAACTTCCAATCTTTAGGACACCTTGCCCCCTCGATGGCTCTTGGATGGGGTCTCGCTAGATGTTTGGCGACTCAAAACTTTTTTGCAAACTCATTGATGGTTCATGGTTATGTTCGCGTTATTAATCTTTTATATGACTAACATTGCAAAAAATTAAAAAAAAAAGAGACAAGAAAGAAAATCTTGGCATTCAATGAGTTGTTTTATCATATCTATAAAACGTGGTGGATGAGAAGGGAAGATGCAGTACCGTAGCAAGCTAACAATGAGAAGATGCCAATGTCGAGGAGTTCTTTCCTTGTGTGTGGAGGGGAATGAACCAATGAGCAGTCTTTCAATGATTTCGTGGTCGCATCTTGTGTGAATGAATACGAGAACATCTAGGTTTCTTTGAAAACAATAAACTAAAAGAACACTAGGCTCCATTAGTACCTTAGTGGGATTGGAAGTCATGGAATTGGCCCCATACTTGGCCATGAGGATACCTTTAATTATGCAGATGAGAATATCTTGTGCATGTACAATCCTGGACATGCTTCCTACTTCATCCTCAGAATCTGACCATAGACAGAAATAATATTATGGTGGACTTTATCTGCACTAGCAAACTAGAACTATAGAAAAATGGAGAAATGTCGACTGATATATACCGACACCAGATAGAAGCGCCGGTAATCTGGCTCTGGCACCAAAATTTGCCGACGCTTCTAAGTAGCATTGTCAGGGATTAAACTACGACGATGCTAGTTAGTATCGTCGGAAGCAACAATGCATAAAAGCGTCATCAGAAGCCAGATGCGGTGGCGACCGACTGACCCCAATCCCCCTCCGCCTCCGCTTTCAGCCCCCTTTTTCTCTCCGGCGCAGCCCGACTGACCTGAATCTCCCAATCTAGCTCTGCCTCCACCTGTCACAGGTTTGTTTCTCCTCCTCCCCCTCTCCAGCGCCTCATTTTATTTTCAACTCTTTCACACCTGTTATTTTATTTGTGGTCATTTACAATATTAGACTGGTATTATGCATATCCGTAAAATGCTGCAATCCCTTATTCCGTCAAATGCAATGTCATACCTAGTGCAACTGAGTTGGAAAATTTCGTCTCAATGTCTAAACCATCAGTTGCTGAACTCGCAGTATTAAAAACCGACATTGTAACTACACTTCATAATGTATGTTGTTCTTGCATTGCATTAAGAAACGGCATTGCCAATATCTGGTTGTACCCTTCGTATCCTTGTAAATACATTGTAGTAAGATTTGTATCGTCTTTATTAAGTTTTTCAATTAGGTTGGGCTTATGTGGTCAGGAGATGAGTATTACCAATTATGGTACTCTATTTGTAGGGCAAATCGATGGAGTATGGCTCTACCATACGTTGATGCAACTATATACTGGTTAGGTCATGTCTGGTCCTGACTCTTCCATTAGCTGGAATTTAGCTGGTTTGTTTAATAAATATAAGTTTCACTTTTGACTTGATTCATAGATCCTTGTTTGACTCAAAGTTAGGTTCTTTCAGTAGAATATATCTCAGTTTCTTGTCAACATGATCTATTTGCAGCCCTTGTGGCAATGTTTAAAAAAATACTCATCCTTCAAAATCATCAGGCCTCCTAGTATTATCAATTTGCTATAAGTGTTTATGAAAGATGGCATTCACTAGCAAGCGTAATGATGCATGTTACATGTAAAACTCCAACTCTGTCAAACTGGAAGAAGAGGATATCTACTTTCCTTCAAAATGTTTTTCTTTATCTCTTAATGCACATAGTATGGTTAAGTGCTAGACCTTCATACTCTAATTTTGGTTATCTTTTTTAGATAAGTTGCAGTTCAATCAGTATTCTAATAAAATAGACAAAAGATGGATAAATAAGTCAAAATCTAGTGCTGAATATTTGGATGGAGTTTAGAATTTCATTAAATTTACTTTTGAAAATTCTAATATGAATGGAAAGATTTTATGTCCATGTCAAAAATGTGTAAATTATTCTTCTCTCGCTCCAAAAACTGTTAAAAAACATTTGGTGTGCAATGGTTTTCTAAAGGGTTATAATGAATGGGTATTTCATAAAGAGTTTATACTGTCGTCTCCATGTAATCAACCCTCCTATTTAGAACACACCTCTAGTTTTCGATCTAGTAATATGGAAAAAAATTCTATAGAAGAAGATGATATAAGGGGCTTACTCAGAGATGCTCTTGGACATCGTATTGAAAATTTAATAGATTTTAGTGGAGGATAAAAAGCAGCTGCAATAGGTGATGAGCATATATTTACTGATTTTATGCATGTTGAGGAACCTATATATTCATCTCATGATGGCACAACTCGGTATCATAACTTGGTAAAAGATTGTAATCAAGAATTATATCCGGATTGTAAAAATTTTATGAAGACTTCTTTTTTTGTGCATTTATTTCATTTGAAATATTTAAATTGGTGGTCTTGCAAGTCTTTCACTATGCTGCTTCAATTATTAAAGGATGCATTTTCAGAAGGTGTTACTTTGCCATCATCTTCTTATGAAGCCAAGAACTAGTAAAAAAAATGGATCTTGGATATGATATGAGAAGATACACAATTGTCCAAATGACTGTATTTTATATCATGGTGAAAATGTTAACCAAGAGTCGTGCCGAATATGTTGATTGAAATATCATATATTAATTTTTATTACAATCTAAATATTTTAATTCATTTGCCTTCATTTTTTTAATGCTTATTTTATTATATTTTCATAGATGGACAGGGGAGAGTGAGGATGAGACGGGGACCCACTCAAGTAAGGAATGTGTGAAAGCTTCATGAGGGTGAAAAGATCGTCATCCAATATAATGAACTGGGGCAGCCCATCAAGAGGGCTAGAAGCCTTTTAGCAAGTTTTTTGGGATTGGTTGCGCAGAAAGGTTAGTTGTGTCCACTCAACTATACGAAGTGGAATAATATGCTTCTTTCATATAAGGTTGTACTTTTTAGAGTTGTACAGGTAAAAAATTGAATTTGATATTATATGTTAATTTGATTACTATCATAATTATAATTTTTGATTTAATATTGTTATAACATTACTTATTTGGTGTAGAGTAAGTTTATGTTCCCTCCAGAGAGCCATGACATTATTTACTATCTATAGATGATCTGTGATCAAGTATGATATATCTATACTTTGCTCCAAATCACAGTGTCGGCAACAAGTATACAAGTTAGAATATACAGGAAAAAAAACTACATACAAGACCAATTTAAGCAAGATAATCACTCTAAATCCAAAGATTGAACAATAGATACTAGTATTAGGTCTCATCCCATCTAGCAATGAAGATGTCCTGCTAATGATGCATAAATGTTATCTAATAGATATATGGATTGCATAATAAACTAAATGTTGCATACGTCCGGATAGAATAAATATAGTGATACATTTTTCATTGATCGATACATGGACAACACTGAATGATTCATCGATAAGTTAGGACATTCTACTTCATAACTTTATATATAGACACGGACTCTAATACCAAATTTGGGCGTCCCAAATTGTCACGCTCCGAACCCAAAGTGCGATAGACGCTGCATGCCTGTACGGCGGACCATACAGGCATGCAAGATAATGGTTAATATCAAAACAATGACAAATCCTTGAAATTTATTTACACATTAATTTATTCAAATAGCTCTTACAATATTTTCAAAGTTGCATATGCTAACATAAATCAAACAATCAAACTAATCTAACTAAAATGCCAATAACTGAAAAATCTTCTAAAAATCTAATGCACACCCCATTCTCGTGCGATCATGTCTCTAAATTTAAAAAATAGAGAAAGTATGATAATGAGCTGCACTAGTGCAGTATTTATCTTTCTTTATTAACAAAAGTCTTCTTTATCGAAAAACCCAGTCTTCTATAACACAATCAATATTTTGACCAGTTTAAAATAGCTTAGTCCACCATACTTTTGCTACGCAACTTTAATCAATATTCTCCAAAATTCCTTAGTGACCCCAGATTATTATTATTTTTAATAAAATCAAAGCAACAATTTTATTCTTACTTCCCAAATACACTTGATCATGATTAATCCTCAAGATAATTGTCATATTTGTAACATTGTATGATCAAGTAATTATATTCTAGATCCAATTTGGCCTAAGCCAACTCTAGATTCTCTTGACAATTCCATTATACAGGGTCCCAGGATGATGATCGAGTACGAGTTCAACCGTTTTAACGCCCGTAACAATCTGTCAGAAACGAAAAATCCGCAAGTGGCCAGGTACATCGGGGGATTGAAACCGGCGATCCGGGATCAGGTGGATCTACATTCGATATGGAGCTATCTGAAGCGACGAGTTTGGCCTTAAAACTCGAGGCGCAGACATCATGGAAGGTGTATCAGTTTCAGCCCATGAATCGAGCATCTTCCTTGCGCTCTACCATAGCAAAGCAGAAGGCTGTTGACGGAGCGGCCACCTCGAGCCAACCACCACCGATGATGACGTCAAGAGGAGCCGAAAATTTCAGCAAACCGCAAATGGCCCCAAAAGGTAGTAGCAATCCCTATGAGAAGCCAATGCCTATAAAATGTTACAGGTGTCAGGAGGTTGGGCATCGGACTAACAAATGTCCAAAGTGGCGATCAATCAATGTGGTTGAAGCTGAGAATGGAGAAGAAATGTCGTATGAGGAGGAAGAGCATGAAAAGGAGTGGACCGATGATGAAGACACTGAGGTGACGACGCCGGATCAGGGAGTTTTGGCCTCCTTCGTGGTTCAACGAATTATGTTTGCCCCAAGAAATGAAGAGGAATCGCAATGCCATACCCCATTTTGAAACCCCATTGCACCATCAACAAAACTGTGTGTAATGTGATTATTGACAGCAGCAGCAGCAAAAATATTGTTTCTTTTGCATTGGTTCGTGCGATGGGATTAAAGACAGGCATCCATCTCTTTACAAGATTGGATGGATTAAGAAAGGTGCTGAAACAAGAGTAGAAAAGGTATGTAGGGTGCCATTGTCCATCGGGCGGTACTACAAGGATGAAGTGGTGTGCGATATGGTAGATATGGATGCATGCTATGTTCTACTTGGACGTCCATGGCAGCATGATACGGATGTTATATTTAAAGGCCGAGACAACACATACTTGTTCCGATGGCAAGGTAGAAAAATTCTTCTGGTGCCTATGAAAGAGGAGCCTACCCCCAAAACTTCTCAAGTGGAGGGGAGGTCCTTCCTTACAGTTTCTAGTGTGCAGTTCATGGCGGATCTCAAGGGGCTGAAGAGATTATGGTGCTGATTGTTAAGGGGTCGGAGATGCCTATCATGCAGCAGGTACCCGAGGAGTTCAAGAAGTTGTTGACGGAGTTCAAAGATATCACCCCTGCAGAGTTACCGAGTGGGCTGCCTCCTATGCGAGATATTCAGCACCATATTGATTTGATTCCTGGTGCAAGTCTCCCCAATCCACCTCATTATTGCATGAGTCCTAAGGAGAGCAAAATTCTGCAGCAACAAGTTGAAAATTTGATCAAGAAGGGGCTGATTCGGAAGAGCATGAGTCCCCGCGCGGTGCCTGCACTATTGATGCTGAAAAAGGATGGAAGTTGGCGCATGTGTGTGGACAGTTGTGCGATCAACAGGATAATAGTAAAATACCATTTTTCCATATCAATGCTCGACATGCTAGAAGGAGCAAAGGTCTTCTCCAAAATTGACCTACGGAGCGGCTACCATCGGATCCAGATTCGTCCTGATGATGAATGAAAGATGGCGTTCAAGACGAAGGACAGGCTGTAAGAGTGGATGGTCATATCTTTTGGCCTATCAGATGCACCAAGCACCCTAATGAGGATAATGAACCAGGTACTAAAATCATTTATTGAAAAATTCGTCATCGTCTACTTTGATGATATTTTGATCTATAGTCTCAATGAAATTGAGCATAAGGAATACTTGTGGGCGGTTTTGCTTGCTTTACGGAAAAATCAGTTGTTTGTTAATCTTAAGAAGTGCCATTTTGTTACTACATGCTTGGTGTTCCTAGGATTTGTTGTTGGGGCTGATGGTATACATGTTGATGAGGAAAAAGTGAAGGCAATACGAGAGTGGCCAACTCCTACAAATGTTAGCCAAGTTCTCAGTTTTCATATGTTAGCGACATTCTATTGATGTTTCATCCGAAACTTCAGCACCATCGTCGCTCCCATCACCGAATGCATGAAGAAGTGCCGATTTCAATGGGGGGAGCAGCAGCAAGCAAGTTTTGAGTTGATAAAAGAGAAGCTGACCTCTGCACTAGTACTAGCATTACCAAATTTTGAGAAGCTATTTGAAGTGGAATGTGACGCTTCTGTGATCGGCATAGGGGCTGTTTTAACCCAAGAAGGATGGCCCGTGGAGTACTTCAGTGAGAAACTTAGTGAGGCACGGCAGAAGTGGATGACATATGAGTTGGAATTTTATGACATCATCCGTGTGTTGAAGCATTGGGAGCATTACCTTTTTCAGAAAGAGTTTATCCTGTACATCGGCCACCAAGCTTTAAAGTACATAAATAGCCAAAACAATTTGAATCGAATGCATGTCCACTGGGTGAGCTTGTTGCAGAAATTTGCTTTTGTGTTGAAACATCAATCTGGGCAATAGAATCGGGTGGCCGATGCACTGAGCTGTCATAGTGCCTTGCTGACTGCAATGCGAACAAAGGTTGTGGAATTTGAATGCTTGAAGGAGCTATATGCAGAGGATAAAGACTTTCAGGATACGTGGGAGAAGTGTACAAGTCATCAAGCAATGGAAGATTTCCACATTCAGGATGGCTACTTGTTCCGGAGAAATTTCTTATGTATTTTTAGATCATCGTTGCGAGAGAAGCTGATTAGAGACCTTTATGGTGGTGGTCTTAGTAGACATATGGGTCGGGACAAGACCATTGCCAGTCTTATGGAAAGATATCATTGGTTGTAGCTGTGAAGATATTGAGAAATTTATTCAGAGGTGCTATATTTGTCAAATAGCGAAGGGGCAGTCGCAAAACACTGGTCTCTACATGATTTTACCTGTGCCGAATGCTATTTGGGAGGATCTGCCGATGGACTTTGTGTTGGGGCTTCCCCGAACCCAAAGAGGTGTAGATTCAGTCTTTGTAGTTGTGGACAGGTTCTCCAAAATGGCGCATTTCATCCCTTGCAAAAAGACATCAGATACATACCACATTGCAAGGTTGTTCTTTTGAGAGTTTGTTCGTTTGCATGGAGTACTACAATCCATAACATCAGATCAAGATTCTAAATTTTTAAGTCATTTTTGGCTTACTTTATGGCGAATGTTCGACACTTCACTAAAATTTAGCAGCACGCACATCCTTAGACTGATGGGTAGACGGAAGTGATTAATAGAACACTTGGTAATTTGATTCGTTGTATCTGTGGAAGCAACCCAAAGCATTAGGATCATGCCTTGGCCCAAGCTGAGTTCGCTTACGACAATGCTGTTCATAGTGGAATTGGAAGATTGCCATTCTCCATTGTCTATTCAAAGGCACCAAAGCATGCTTTGGATTTAGCGCGTCTACCGAAATTTCCTGAAAAAGTGTGGCAGCAGAAAATCAGGCAGAAAAAATGCAAACTATACAATTGGAAGTGAAGAAGCGCCTAGAGGACGTGAATGTTAAGTACAAGGCAAAGGTGGACAAACATCGGAGGCACAAGGAGTTTCGAGAAGGAGACATGGTGATGGTTTTTCTGCGCAAGGAGAGATTTCCAGTAGAAACTTATAGCAAATGGAAGCCAAGGAAGTATGGTCTGTACAAGATTTTGAAGAAGGTCAATAACAATGCATATGTAATTGATCTACCGGATGATATGGAGATTTTGAAGACTTTTAATGTTGCTGATATTCATGAGTACCATGACCTTGAAGAGCAGCTATATCCAAACATGAACTTGAGGGCGAGTTGTTCCCAAGTGGAGGAGACTGATGCAGGACTGGTTCCTTCCACGGAATAGAGCCATGGAATAGGGGAGTTGAGCGAGGACATTGCAGCCCTGAAGCCTTGATTCCTCTTCTCTGTGGGGGTGTTTGGATCAATCTCACTCAAGGAGAGATTAATCCCACGCTCCAGGAGAGTCGAATCAGATTAGTTTGCTTCTGAATTCTGGTTTAATCAAGCCGGTTTAGAGTCTTTGTTTAATTGTTAAATTTAGTCATGTTTTGGGTCTGAATTTAGTTGGGATTAGGAGTCCTTGTTAAGTTAGGATTTGCTTTGTGTTGGGTCCCATTGTTTAAGTTTAGGGTGAGTTTGTAATCCTATAAAAAGATTGCTAGAAGAGTCGTGCTCTTCTTCTTGTTATTCTGATTTTTTTCAGCCGCCATTGAAAGGAATGAAAGCTCTATTTTTTTGAGCACTTGTATCCCCTGTTTTCTGAATCCTCGAACCAGGTTCAATGCAAGAGGTTTGATCTTCTTCACCGCTGTGTTTCTTGCTCTATTTCGAACCAGCAAACAACCATTTTTGGGATTCAACGCTTAGCCCATGATCTGAGCTTCTATTTCTCAGATTCAGTTGGGCTTGTAAAACCAACTTTCATGCTTCCCTGCATCATTTTGCCATATTAGCAGGAGGGCTGATTAAGTAAACAACAACTAAACAACATTTTTTAGTTTTATATTTAATTGATTAAAAAGTAGATGTTGATTGGTAAATGCACTCTACTTAGCTCCGAAGCAATTCAAGATAGCCTTATGGTGGCATTGGAGATCGAAATGGGATCTGCAGATGATCTTAGATCATTGATGATCCTTATATTGGAATAATTTAATCTCAATAATCTAAAATCATTATGTTTGATATGCTATGTTCTAGTGATTAAAGATTTATAGGTATTCATGTGTAATCTATTTGATATTTCATGAGAATCCATGATCATTAACCATGCAATAATAAAACTATCCTGATATATTTCATCAAAATATATTTATTAATCATATAAAATATATTATAAATAAAGTATTAATATATTTATTAATAATATATTTTATAAAATATATTTATTAGTCCTATAAATTATTAATTCTATAAAAATATATTAATTATTATTATAGAAAAATATTTTTATTTATACTTATAATATATTAATTTTTAATACTGATATTTATTTTGATTAGGAAAATAAAGTAATAGAAGTAACATATTAAAGAATTTTATTATATAAATATAAAGTACCATAATATATTTCTACTATAATTTAACATTATTATCGAATCATAATATAACAATAATATAATTAATAATATATTATAATATACTATATTTTATAAATATAATATATAGAATTATATATAATATTGATATAGTATATTAATGATATAGTGATATTTTTTTTGCTGGATTAATAAATATATTTATCTTAAAATTTGAGCTTAAGGTCACTGTTTTAGGATGATTTTGAATTCTCAATCTTAAGGTCAGATAGCTCATGATTGGGTTGGAGAGATAATTTAGAATTGCTGCCATATAGAATTATCACGATACATTTAAATGAAATTATTTTATGATTTTTATTTATATCATCCTTGATCATCCTATTTCAAACATCCGTACCTTCTTTTTTTGAATTCCACACGTTTTTTTCCTTTACGAAAGCCTTTTTTTTTTTTTCCTCAAAGGAGCTGCTAATTTTAAATTTGAATAGATCATTATATTTCTCTAACCAATGCTATGGTCTGCAGGCCTAGAATTTTGGCATATCCGCTATTAATTAGGAGTGTAAATGTGCCGGATAGGATTCTAAGTGGCCCCAATTCGATCTGATTTTTTGTTTGGGTTCTAATTTTGGACTCAGATCTGATTCAGTTGAAGATCAGGTCGGGTCGAGTCGGATCCGAGTCAAGTTTGAGTCAGATTCGAGTCGGATCCGATTTCGAGTCGGATTCGAGTCGAATCCAAATTTAGACCGGATTTGGATTGGATTTAGATACGGACCGGATGTTATCCATTTTTTTTATGCTTTTGAAAAAGGATTTGGATAAATTTAATGTAGTCATATGATAATTACGAGGTGCTGGGTGCGCCATGATTTTGAAAGACTTGCAATTGACCTCCAGTCAGAGCAGATGACCCATGACTTACAGGCTAAGTCGGTCTACAAGTCAAATCTCATGTCACATTATTTTTTATCTTTATGACTGATTGGACGGAACTTGGCCTCTCCGTGGAGGGCAAAAAAAATCCCAGACCTTCTTCCAAATTCCAATTCCCTTGCAGAAAACATGCACATGACCCGTATTTAGGCCAGTGCTCCCTCACTTTCTCCCTTTAGAAACAAAAACCAAAAAACGGAAAAAAAAAAAAAGAGCCTGCTATCGAGACACTAGAGGTATCAACAGTGTAATAGATGGAGGGAGAATCCTGACGGGCCGGGGTTCCTTTGGATTCTGTAAACCTATGCTTGTTGCCATCCTTTCTGGCTTGAACCTTACTCTCCTTAAGACTTTTCCTCCTTTTCTTTTTTTTCTTCTCTTTTTTTTTTATTTTTATTTTTTTGGTACAAAGCTTTTACTCATCATTGGCTGGCATTTTCCATACTATCATGATCGGAAAAAAAAATCTTTTTTATTTTCTCTTTCTTCAAATCTATTTGGATCGGACCGGATCTGATCAGTAAATTCTGATCTGATCTACAAAATAATTTGGTTCAATTTTAGGATTCAATTCGGACATGCAAATTTTAAAATTTAGACCGGATCGAGTTGGATGAGATTGCACGTCGACCCGATGCATTTTCAGCTTTACTATCAATATGTCTCCCGCATGGAAAAAGTTTTCTTTTTGGTGAACTAGGGAAAGGATTTCAATGAGCTCCCCGATTAACGTGTACCACGCAACAACCGGTCACGGTCCCTGGGCCCCACTACGTACGGACACCAATCAAAGAAATAGAGTAGTGTAAATAAATAAAACCATCGAATGTGCGTACAAAACCTTCTGGTTTCTTAAATACCTCCATCCCACGGCATCCACCAAAAAATCTCACCATCTTTGGACACCAAAAAATCTCACCATCTTTGGACACCGATCGATCAAGGAAATAGAGTAGTGTCAAGAAATAAAGCCATCGTATGCGCGTACAAAACCTTCTAGTTTCTTAGAGCAACGTAGATGGTTCGCAACAGCTGAGAAGGAACCTCCAAAACGGGGCACCACGAAAAAAAAAACACAAAGTAAAGGAAGACCAATCTAACACTTATTTTTCATATCATCCGTCACATAGAAGGGTTTCTTTTATGCTGAAAGAAATACTAGCCATCGTACCCACCATTAATTCGGACAGGCGGTCGCGGTTGCAGCAGTAACGGGGAGAAGGAAGGAAGCAAGAAAGGAAAGGAGAGGTGGTGTATATTTTTACCATAAAAGAGGGGTCTTCCATTCTCTTCCGCGCCCCCCCTCTCCTCCTCTTCTTCTCTCCTTTTTATTGGCCCTGGCTTTCCGTAGAAGTCCCGTCTCAGCAAAAACTCCCCTCCTCTCGCGGCCTTAACCCACCTTAGTTTGGTGGGTTTCTTTCTCTCTCTTGCTCTCTTTTTTTTTATTATTTGCTTTTCTTCTTCCCCCGAGGAAATCCTGGGTTTCTGATTCATGGCTTAATTTGGAAACCTGGCGCTCTTTTTTCCCTAAAAAGCACCATTTATTTTTGTGCTCTTCCGTTACTTCTTCTTCCTGCTATTATTCTTTTTTCTTTTACTCTTTTTTTTAATTGTTATTATTATTATTATTATTATTTTAAAGTCTTGGTGCATTTTAGGATCCATGGTGAGGGAGAAGATCCAGATAAGGAAGGTAGACAACAAGGCGGCGAGGCAGGTGATGTTTTCCAAGAGGAGGAGGGGACTGCTGAAGAAGGCGGAGGAGCTCTCGATCCTCTGCGACGCCGAGGTCGCCCTCATCATTTTCTCGTCAACCGGCAGGCTCTACGAGTTCTCGAGCTCAAGGTAGAGTTGAAAGAAAGATTATGTTCAGGATTTGCTCAAGGTTAGATGCATGCGTGGAGTTGTTAACTTTCTGATTTTCTTGACTCTAGATGTAGAGTTTTGGTTAGGAGGACAAGATGTGGAATAGTGGTGCAAATAGCTTTGTGAGTGTGGCGAGAAATTTAAGCTGGTTATTGTGGAAAACGGGGTTGATTTTTGTTACTGTATAGGGTGGACCGGTGTAGGATCTCTAGTGAGAAAGAGAGTTCTCATTGAGAGCAAGCACTTGATTTGTACCTTTGATCATTGGACCTGAAACTCAGAGGGAAAAGAAAACTATACATCCATCAGGACTAAGGAGGTCGTAGGTACAAATGATAATATGTTGCAAGCGTTTGCAAAAGAAAAAAGAAAGTTAAAAACACATTAAGTATAACAAAATTTGGCAACCGGTTTGCTTCTTAATGATTTGTTATTTTAATCCCTTCAGCTCAGCCTAAAAAAAAACAAAAAGAAAACCATTTCAGGTAGTCCAAAAGACAACATTAAGACAGATCTTAAAAAATGGCAATACAAGTCACTGAGTAAGGTATTGGGTTTGAGAGTGACATATAATAAAGTTTGGCAAGTTGGGAGAGCTTTAAAAGATCTTAAAGAATTTAAAACTAAGTATTTATTAAGCATTTTTTTTTTGTTAACATTTCAGACTTGTTCTTTCTCAAAAAAAAATATTTTAGGTTTGATAGAGTGACGTAGTAATGATTAATATTTAAGCATTAAGCAGTCTTTGTATTTTAATAATGTTACTGTGGAGACCCGTGCGGGCGTGTGTTTAGTTCCACACTGGTTATTCGCTGGGCCGATCTTGGATACTTATAGAAGATCAAAAAACCCAAATAATAGCTTTAGACTAACCTTTTTGGATGAGCCCCTAAGTTGTTACAAATAATATCAGAGTGGATTCGACCCATAACTTATGTGGACTGGGGAACTGCAGCACAAATTCATTGAGGCTGACCGCAGGCTAATCGTGGTGCTTGTGATTAGATTTGAATGAATTTGAATTTTTAGCCTGATGAGGACGCCAGGGCTTAAATGGGGAAAGTATGTGAGGACTCATTCGGACGCGTGTTTAGTCTCACATCGGTTATTACTGGGTAGATCTTGGGTACTTATATAAGATCAAAGAACCCAAATAATACCTTCCGGCTAGCCTTTTTGAGGAAGTTCCTGAGTTGTTACAGTTACTAAGCTTTATTAGTTGATGGATATTTGTGAAGTGCAGGGTTGTTTTTGATTAGTGTTGATAAATAATTAGTTGTTTAGATTAGTTAATCATGCTTTGATAAAACTATGTATATGAATTTGCCTTTGTTTTGAGGATTACTAGGAGCTGTTTGGATGTAATGACCAGGAGAAATTAATATTGTAAGAATGATGCTTGATTGGTAGTTACATAAGAAGTCCAATTAAAGAAAGTGTTACTGACCTTCATAGGATGTTAGGTCAAACCAGCAAGACGTGTGATAATCAAATGAGCAAAGTCAACTGCTACTAGTTCATTCTGGCAAAATTCTGTGGTCATAAATGCTCATGCACAGACTAGATGTAACATCAGTATTATTATTTTGGCAACCTCTTTCAAAGGAATAGAACTGTCCTATTTAGATTTGTAATAGTTAAGATGATGAGATAAAAGATCCAGCCGTGACTTTATGGATGACTATTGAGCTATTCTACCTCAAATTACTTTATGATAACATGACATTTTGCCTGTAAACTTGTCACCTTTCGGTTGAAAGTACCCTTCATTTGAAAACAAGGTAGAATACTCCAGTGAGGTGTCTTGTTTTTCCTAACCAATTAGGTTGAAGAATTTTCCTTTCCAACTGAAGTCATATCTGCTATGATATCTTCTAGTAGTTTCATTCTAAAAATTTTTACTTGCTAATCTAGAATATTGCTATCTTCCAACAGATGCACTGGTATAGCCTATAAAAAGTTTTTTGTTGATTAGAAACATTTGGCTATTGCCTTATTTATCAACTCAAGTTTTCTGGAGCAGCTATATTTCTAATCCTTTTTAGGCCTTAATGCATGCCGTGTTCATACAATTCCCCTACAAGTCTGCAGGGGTAAGTTTAATTGGACTTGTGCTAATCAAACCAAATTCATATATGTGGGTTTCTTCTTAACTCACCACTGTAAAATGCATAAGATCTCTCTTATCTCTTCATTGTGCCAAAGCAAGAAGGCTTGTTCTCATTTAAAATTGTATTTGGTCATTCACAAAATTTCTTATTTCTTTTTGTGGAAACCAGTCATCTTTTAGCATTAATATATGTTGGAACAATGCTCCAACAATGATCATATAACATATTCGTTGGAATCTTTAATCTGGGTTAATATCAGTGAGAATATTCTGCATAGAAATGCTCAGTGTTTGAAATCATAGTAAAAAATATCTTTCATAGGAATGCTCAGTATTGAAATTACGATGAATAAAATTGGAAAGGAAGTATATAACCTGTTGGGGGAAAAATGGATCGTTCAAAGCACATGGACAAATCGCCGACACTTGATGACGAACGTGACGACAACAAGCATACTCTCAGAGTGCCCGACTTCAGAGCGCTCTGTCTCGGCATCGACGACCCCAGAGCTCACGTCCTCGATCTCCGCATGACCTTGGCAGGCATGATCCCGGTAGAGTTAAGCCGGATCGACCTCAAGACCAAGGAAGATCCAGTCAAAGGGAGAAGCAGACCTCCCCACACCACCGAAAATCAAGTCCTTATCTAGGATCAAATCATGCGATCTCTGCCTCAACGGCTGTCAACATTTGAATACACACGATCTCAACGGATCGCCAGCTAGCCCGAAATCTCGGGCCGTTTACGTCCGATCACAGGTAATCACTACACCCCCTCCTATAAAAGGGGGGAGAGCTCTAGGTAGGGGACTTTCTTCTTCCCCTCCGGCCAAAAAATACATCCATACTTTACTTCTCTCCATTAAAAGCCCCTCTCTGACTTAAACATCGGAGGGCTTACGCCGGAACCCCCGGCCACAGGCTTCCTGCAGGTCCACCGGAGACAACCATCCGCCGCTCCTCCTCGATCCGCGGTCACCCTCGGGTCCAATTTCTAGCAACAGTTGGCGCTAGAGGAAGGGACCGAGTCATGATCATGAGATTGAGGAATAGAGGAGCCTCCAATGCCTCTTGGCATCGCATGCCAAGTCCTGGCCACTCAGTCCAGAACCCGCCGCCAAGGCCTCCGGTTGATCAAGTTCCTCAAATCCAGCCTGAGCAATTCAACACGCTGGTATAGCAAGTTCAGGCACTAGCAGCAGAAGTCCAAGGCATGCAGCACGTGGAGGCCCCTCCTATGCCGCCGCCGCAGGTTCATATCTGATCGGCGCTCCTTCCAGACGGACCTGTGTTCCAAGGCTGAGATCCCCATGACTCTTCAAGGGTCAACAATGGAGAACGACGTTGTCACCAAGGTTCAACCCGGGTGTCTTTCTGGAGGGAGCCACTAAGGAAGAACCAAGATAAAAGACCACAGCCTTTGGAAGCTGAATCGACCCCGGGTCAGTCAGAACCGGAACAGACCACCGTGGCGATCTTCCAAAGCGGAGAACTCGACAAGAAGGTTGAAGAGCTCGAGCGGCGAATCGAGGCGCCTTCGGGACCAAAGAATCAGGCGTGAGGGCGACCCCGAGTTTACTACCAGGTCGCCCTTCTTCTGCCTAATTGAGGACGAGCCGGTCTCACCAAGATTCAAAATGCCCCAGATAGAATCCTACAACGGGATCACCGATCCCCTGGATCATCTGGAGAACGTCGGAGGCTCTACTGTGCAAGGCTTTCCCTGCAACCCTTCAAGGAATGGCTCGACTTTGGTTCTCCAGGCTCAAGCCGAGTACCGTGCTCTCCTTCGAGCAGTTTGGCAGACAGTTTGCGACCAATTTTGCCGCCAGCCGATGCCAGCGGCGAACGTCGGATTCTCTTCTCGACCTCAAGCAAAAGGAAGGAGAATTTCTGAAAGACTACAATGACCGTTTCACTGCCGCCACTTGGGAGGTTCGCGAGCTCGATCAATCAATTGCCATGTCGGCATTAAAGATGGAAGCTCGATCTTACAAGTTCCTCTTCTCCCTCGAGAAAAATTTTCTGCCGACTTTACGGAGATGCTAGCCCGAGCTCGAAAATATGTAAAGGCTGAAGAAGCCATGGCTTCTCGGCGAGACGCCGCCGAGTAGCCCTCAAAGGGGCAAAAAAAGACATCGCGAGGAGCGTGGCCGCCCAAGAAGTCAATCACCTCGCCGCGAGAAGAACCTGCCTCGATTGAGGAGTCTGCCTCATCCGAGACTGCTGCCCCGATCGAGATCACCACCTTGGCAGAGAACACTATCAAGGAGGTACGAAAACTATACTCTCCTCACTACTACTCGGTCCGAGATTCTCATGGAGATAGAAGGCTGAGGCTATCTCCAACCGCCGCCACCAATGCGGAACTCAGAAGCTCGGCAACGCTCTAGGAAGTATTGTCGCTTCCACCGATGGTCACAACACCGAGGAGTGCTTCCGACTCCAAGATGAGATTGAAGTGCTCATTCGCCGTAAAATACTCAACCGGTTCATACGGAACCGGCGAGACGAAAGAGCACCAGCGGAGAATGCCGCACCGCCTGAAAATCAAAATGACAACAGATCCATTGCCGGTACCATCAATGTCATAGAAATGGGCTCTATCAAGGGAAGCTCGGCAGAAGAGCTTACACAGAAGAAAGCCCCTCCAAAGCGTCAACGCACGACAGAGGCCATCTCGTTCTCGGATGAAGACCTGAAAGGAGTTGAGACTCCCCATAAAGCCGAATGAGCGAAGAAAATATTTTTTTTTGTGATGCTATGGTCATCTCTCTGGTTGTAAATAAATTTGATGTAAAACGCATTTTGGTTGATAATGGAAGCTCAGTGAACGTGTTATTTCATGATGCTTTCCAAAAAATGGGAATGACGGAGAGCCAGCTCCGAAGAATGAATACTCCGCTGGTCGGATTCACCGAAGATTCAGTCCCAGTTGAAGGCATAGTGAACTTACCTATCACAGTCAGGCTCGTCCTTAGAGAAAGTACTGTGAGGACGGACTTTCTGGTAGTTCGTACGCCTTCGGCCTACAACGCTATCCTCGGCCGACTAGAACTCAACGCTCTCCAAGCCGTAGCCTCGACCTGTCACCTGCTGGTACGATTTCCCACCGAACAGGGGGTCGGCGAAGTTCGCGGAGATCAAGCAGCGGCCCAACAGTGCTACATGGCGACTCTCAAAGCAAAGCAACCAATTGGAACGCCAGGTCGGGCAGAACAACCAACTGAAGCATCTGCTCAATCCTCGGCCCAAGCATTGCCCACCAAAACTCTAGAGGTACGCGACGAGCTTAACAAGCAACGGGCAGAGCCTGGCGAGCTTCTCCTTCAAATCCCTTTGAGAGAAGATCACCCAGAGCAGACTGTACAGATCGGCTCCAGCTTGAGCCCTCACGAGCGAGATCGCTTGATCGAGTTTCTCTAGTCCAACACAGACGTATTTGCCTAGTCACCTACTGATATGCCTAGGATCGATCTCGAGGTCATGGTTCACGGATTTCAGGTCAAGTCAAACTACAAGCCCGTGAGGTAGAAAAAACGAAGCTTCGCGCTAGAACGACAACAGACAGCGGCCGAGGAGGTCGACGAACTCCTCGAGGCCAGTTTCATTCAAGAAGTTTTCTACCCAGAGTGGCTCGCCAACTTGGTCCTCGTAAAGAAAGCTAATGACAAATGGCGTATGTGCGTGGACTACACGATCTAAACAAAGCTTGTCCGAAAAACAGCTTTTTCCTCTCTTAGATCGATCAGCTCGTCGATTCTACCTCGGGACACCAGCTGCTGACCTTCATGGATGTCTTCTCGAGATACAACCAGATCCGGATGACGTTCGAGGATGAGAAGAAGGCGGCCTTCATCACTGACAAAGGCCTCTACTATTACAAGGTGATGCCATTCGGGTTAAAAAATGCCGGGGCTATCTATCAGAGACTGGTCAGCAAGATTTTCAAGGACCAGATAGGTTGGAACATGGAGGTCTATGTAGACGACATGTTGGTAAAAAGCCAGATGGCCGAGCACCACATAACCGACCTCGACGAGGCATTCTCCACCCTCAGAAGGTACCAGATGAAGCTCAACCCCACAAAGTGTGCCTTCGGAGTCATCTCGGACAAATTCCTCGGTTTCGTGGTCACTCAATATGGGATTGAAGCGAATTCAGAAAAGATTCGAGCACTACAAGAGATGATGCCACCGAGGACGGTCAAAGAAGTACAACAGCTCGACGGGCGAATCGCGGCCTTAGGGAGGTTTGTCTCGAAGTCAGCAGAACGATGCCTTCCGTTCTTTAAGATTCTCAATGACCGAAAAACTTAGTGTGGACCAAAGAATGCCAACAAGCCTTTGAAAGGCTTAGACGCCATCTCGCTTCTCCTCCATTGCTCACGAAACCTCAGTAGGGCGAGCTTCTATACCTGTACCTGGTTGTATCCCCGGTAGCAGGCAGCTCGATCCTGGTTCGAGAAGAAGACAAATCTCAAAGATCGATATACTACACCAACCGAGTTCTACGGGATGCAGAGATCCGGTACTCCAAGCTAGAGAAGACGGTCTACGCATTGCTCATCTTAGCTCGAATGCTCCGTCCATACTTTCAGGCTCATATAGTGGCCATATTGACCGACCAACCTATAAAGCAAGTTCCGCAACGGTCGGATCGCACGGGAAGAATCGCAAAGTGGGCGGTCGAGCTCGAGAAATTTGACCTCGAGTACTGCCCGAGGCTGGCAATCAAGGCACAAGTGTTCGCTGACTTCATAGTAGAGTGCACCTTACCAGATGACCCCGAGCCCAAGCTCACATCAAAAGAGAAGGCCCCAGGGCAACCATGGGTTCTACATGTGGACGGCTCCTCAACCTCGGGGGGTAGCGGTGCAGGCCTCATTCTTACTAGCCAAGATGGAGTGGTCGTAGAACAAGCCCTACGCTTTGAGTTTCCTGCCTCTAACAACGAAGCAGAATACGAGGCGCTCATTGCCGGGCTCAAATTGGCAAAAGAGGTCGAGGTCAAAAGCTTGAAGGTCTTCAGCGACTTCCAACCGGTCGTGAGCCAGGTTTTGGGAGATTTTGAGGCAAGGAAGCCGTCAATGCAGAAATACATCCAAAAGGTGCGAGATATCACCTCCACATTAAGCGCCTTCGACATCCAGCACATCCCCAGAGCAGAGAATGCGAGGGCGGACCAGTTATCGAAGCTGGAAAATTTTCGCATGAGCGAGCTTCCGAAGACTACGACGCTTGAGTACCTTCAAGCATCGAGCATCGAGGAGCCCAAACCAGTTCTCTGCGTTGAAACCGAGCCGAGCTGGATAGACGCATTCGTTAATTACTTGCAGAATGAAGTCCTCCCTGATGATGAGCTCGAAGCCCGCCGAATTAAACGCTAGGCCTTCTGATACCTCCTGTATGAAAGCAAGCTCTATCGCAGATCCTTCACGTCTTCCCTCCTCAAATGCCTTCGTCCCTCAGAAGCGGACTACGCCATACCAGAGGTACATGAGGGGATCTGCGGGAACCACCTAGGAGGTAGGGACTAAGCCCATAAAATCCTACGTTAGGGATATTATTGGCCCGCACTCGATAAAAACGCAGTAGACTTCATCCAAAAGTGCGACCGATGCCAGCAGAATGCCAACATTCAGCGTCGACCCTCAGTCCCGCTGACCTCAATCAGTGCCCCTTGGCCGTTTGCCCAATGGGAAATCAACATCTTGAGACCTTTTCCCCAAGCCACCGGACAAAAAAAATTTCTTATTGTCTCCATCTATTACTTCACCAAATGGGTCGAGGCCGAGCTAGTGGCCCGAATCACCGAGCTAAAGATGCGAGACTTCATCTGAAAATCGATAATCTGCAGGTTTAGGCTCCCCCATGTCCTCATATCCGACAACGGCCGACAGTTTGACAACGCCCGCTTCAGAAAATTTTGCTCCAAGTTGGCATCGACCATCGCTTCACCTCGGTCGCACATCCTTAAACCAACGGAGAAACAGAGGTGACAAATCGGACTATCCTCCAGGGGCTGAAAGCTAGACTCGATAGGTCCAAAGGGCAATGGGTCAAAGATCTCTACAATGTGCTCTGGACCTATAGAACTACGTTCCGAGTCCCTACCGGCAAAACCCCCTTCGACCTGTGCTGAGTAATTGATTATTCCCCTACTCGGTTTTGATGTGCCAAAACATTTTGAGTGCATTTCTTGTTGGTCTAACAATTTTAAACAAGTATTTTTAGGGTAACAATGCTTTAACTTCAAAAGAAAATCTTAGGAAATGGTTCATGGTTCTGAAACTCAAGTGTTGGAACCATTCAAGCATTTTCCAAAACTAAAGTCGACTCCCAGGAAGTACGAGTCGACTCCGGCACAAGAATGGCATACTGGCACAACCTCGAGCCGTCTCCATAAAGCGCGAGTTGACTCTCTCAGACAGACAGAAACATGTATTTCGGATCGCAAAGCGCGAGTCGACTCAAGTCGAGCGCGAGCCGTCTCCCATCTTTCGGATGAAGCGCGAGACGACTCTCAACAACTATGAGACGCCTCTCTCAGACAGACAGAAACATGTACTTCAGGTCGCAAAGCACGAGTCGACTCGAGTCAAGCGCGGGTCGTCTCCTATCTGTCGGACGAAGCGCGACTCGCCTCCTAACTACTACGAGATGTCTCTCTCAGACAAAGGCAGAGAACTCTTTTTCGGCGGACCAGGACGCAAGACGATTCCTGAACCGCACGAGCTGACTCCAACAAAAATCGACCGATAACCTGTCAGCGGGATTTCGAGCCAGAGTCGACTCCAGAATTATACAAGACATCTCCCACTTCAGTAGAGCCGACTCCTGGACAGGCGAGACGACTCCAGCTTCAACGGACTTTTTGTCAGAAGTGCCAGGCGCAATAGAATAGCTACTCTTCTCAGTCTAACGGCTAGTTTTTCAAAATGAAGATATAAGAAGACCCGTTCTGGACACAGTAACAAGAATGAAAAATCAAAACAAAAAGTTCAAGCAAATCATTTAAAACTAGAGCTCAAAGGTAATTCAAAGGGAAAATCAGAAAAAAGCAACTCTTCAACGAGAACCCACCCTTTCTCTGCACCAGAGCCAAAATAGAAAGATCCTCTATTGCCAACTGACTCGGAAGAGGATCCAAAAGAAAAGAGGCAGCATCTCAATCGGCAAAAATTATATGAGAAGCTTCTTTTCCCTGTTCTTATTAAGATTATTTTATCTGCTTTTTGGAAGCTTGTATTCATACATTCATTTCATATTTGGGTGTTTGATTCAATCAAGGGATTGATTCAGGAGGTCTAAGGTTGTAGTTGGGAATCCTTTGTAAAAACCAACCGGATTGTTTGTGAGCCGGTAAAACAACAAGTTTGGTTGTGAGCTTGTAAAACAACCGTGTTGTAATTCTAGGATTATAGTAAAAATCTCAAGTGAAACTTGGGGAGCGGACGTAGGAGCAAGGGTAGCTCTGAACCACTATAAATCTTGTATCTTTGTACTTTGCTTTCCATTGTCTCATTGTCTTCATTCCTCTAACATTCCAGACTATCACTTTAGATTAATCATAAGATAAAAATTTCATATTTTAATTACAACCCAATTCACCCCTCCCCCCTCTTGGGCTGCTTGCTGGGCCACAAGTGGTATCAGAGCAGGTGCTCTTTGATAGTGACTGTTATCTAAGTCTCTTCTTGAGTAAAAGATTTAATGGCAACCCAATTCGGATTAACCTCAAGTGAGGGACGGTCAACCAATAGGCCACCCCTATTTAATGGAATAAACTATATCTATTAGAAGGCAAAAATGAGAATATTCGTTCAAGCTCAAGACTATGATGTTTGGAGCATTATTGTCAATGGGCTTCACATTCATACACATTGTTGACAACATAGTAACTCCCAAACTCGAAAAGGACTGGGATTAAAAAGATAAGAAAAAAGCACAACTAAATGCCAAGGCTATAAATGTGCTTTATTGTGCCTTAGATGCAAATCAATTTAAT
The DNA here is from genome assembly GCF_009389715.1 of Phoenix dactylifera. NCBI lineage: Eukaryota > Viridiplantae > Streptophyta > Magnoliopsida > Arecales > Arecaceae > Phoenix > Phoenix dactylifera. The sequence continues at coordinate 7,579,012 of NC_052397.1, read as the reverse complement.
AGAGTATCAACATGTAACTCCATTAAGGAGATTTGGGATAGACTTGAAATTACTCATGAAGGCACAAATCAAGTTAAAGAGTCAAAAATTAACATGCTAGTGCATAAATATAAATTGTTTAAAATGGAGCCATCTGGAAATATTACTTCCATATTTACTAGATTTATTGATATTATTAATGGACTGAAGAGCCTTGGAAAAGTGTACTCTAACAATGATCTTGTTAGGAAGATTCTTCATTCACTACCACGCTCTTGGGAGGCCAAAGTGACGGCAATACAAGAAGCCAAGGACCTCCGCATCCTTTCTTTAGAAGAGCTTCTCGGATCATTGATGACTCATGAACTCACTATGATCCAACACCTTGAGGATGAGGATCGGAAGAGAAAAGGAATAGCACTGAAGGCTTCTACCCATAAGGAATGTAATGAGAGTAGTGATGAAGGAGAAGATGAGAATGAGGATGATGATATTGCCCTCCTCGCAAAAAAATTCAGTAAATTCATGAGGAGAAGGAAGATGAACCTCAAAAGGTATCCTATAACAAAAGGTGAGGTAGAAAAGGATAAGAAGAAAGGGAAAGATTTCTTAGTGTGCTATAAGTGTAAGAGACCTGGACATTTTAGGCTAGACTGTCCGCTCTTGAAGAAACAGCTGAAGAAAAAGAAGAAGATATTTGTTGCAAAATAGGGAGATAGCGATGAATCCTCATCTCAAGAAGAACCCCAAGAAGTAGCCAACATTTGCCTTATGGCTCAAGATAATGAGGTAAGTACTAATGCATCACCTAGTTTCACTTTCGATGAATTGTATGATGCCTTTAATGAGTTAGTTAATAATTATAAAAAACTTGGTATGAAAAATAAGGAGTTAAGAACTGAAAACAAAACTCTAAATGAATTATCTGAAAAATACAATGAAGAAAAACAATCCTTGACCAATGAAATGCAACTGCTGAAATCTGAAAAGCAGGAGAAAGTCAAACAAATTAAAGAGCTGCTAAATGAGAACCAAAACCTTAAAAAGGAAGTAGATAAGTATAAGTTGGATAAGTTCACTTGCAGCTCTGAAAAACTAGATATAGTTCTAAATAGTCAAAGAGCTGTTTTTAACAAAGCTGGGCTAGGATTTAGGCCTAAAAAGGAACAAAAACTTTTAAAAAAATTTTTTATCAAAGCAACAAAGGTTGAATCTAATGAACCTATATGCTTCTGTTGTGGTAAACCTGGACATAAATCTTATGTGTACAACTATAGATAAATATCAAAGAAAAGCAACATAAAGAAAATTTGGGTTCCAAAAGGATTCACTCACACTAACCATGAAGGATCCAAGAAGACTTGGGTACCTAAAGTCTTTTGATTCTCATACAGGTATGTCTTGCGGCCAACCAAGCTAAAAGGAATTGGTACCTCGATAGTGGCTGCTCAAGACACATGACCGAGGACAAAGATCAATTCGTCACCCTCGAGTCAAAAGGAGTAGTAACCTTCGATGATAATAGCCAAGGTCAAATTATTGGTATTGGTAAAATTCAGATCTCTTCTACATTTATAGATAATGTGTTGTATGTAAATGGATTAAAGCACAATCTTATAAGCATTAATCAATTGTGTGATAAAGGTTTCAAAGTCACCTTTGAAGCCTTATTATGCACTGTATCTGATTCAACAAACAACACTATCTTTGTAGGACATAGGCATGCAAATGTCTATATGATAAACTTAGATGATCTTGTAAGTAGTCAATGCCTAGTAGTCACAAACGCAAAAGATAATGAAATTAGTTGGTCATGGCATCGTAAACTAGGGCATGCAAGTATAGACTTAATCTCCAAATTGATTAATAAGGAACTAGTTAAGGGGATAACTAAGATGAACTTTGAGAGAGATAGAGTATGTAGGGCTTGTCAACTAGGAAAACAGACAAGAAGTTCCTTCAAATCTAAAAATGATGTGTCAACATCTAGGCCCTTAGAATTGCTTCATATGGATCTTTTCGGACCAACTAGGATCACTATCTTAGGAGGAAAGAAGTATGGTTTTGTAATAGTGGATGACTTCACTAGGTATGCATGGGTAATATTTCTAGCACATAAAGATAAAACTTTTTCAATCTTTCTAAAATTCTATAAGAAAGTTTTAAATGAAAAGATAACCACCATTATCTCAATAAGGAGTGATCATGGGACTGAATTCGAAAATTATCTTTTTGAGGAATTTCGTGATGAAAATGGAATTAACCACACCTTCTCAGCACCTAGGACATCTCAACAAAATGGGATAGTAGAAAGAAAAAATAGAATTCTAGTAGATATGGCTCGTACCATGCTATGTGAGGAAAATCTTCCAAGGTACTTGTGGGCTGAAGCAGTAAATACAGCATGCTATATTCTAAACAGAGTTTCTATCAGACCAATTCTTAAGAGAACTCTCTATGAGCTTTAGAAAGGCAAAAGACCAAACATTAGTCACTTTCATGAGTTTGGTTGTATATGCTACATACACAATAATGATCAAAACAATCTAGGAAAGTTTGATACAAAATCAGATGATGGAATATGTCCAGGATACTCATCAACTAGCAAAGCCTATAGGGTATTTAATAAAAGAACACTTGTTGTTGAGGAATCAGTATATATAGTTTTTGATGAGTATTTTAGTCATTCACTTAGGATGGATGAACCTCAAGATGACACAGAAATTCTGAAAAATGAGATTAGAGGAATGACTTTTGAAGATTCATCCAATTCCAACAATAAAGAAGATGATGAACAAGTTGAGAATGAAGTAGTTGAAGAACTAGATCATAATCTACCTAAGAAGTGGAGATATGTAGCTAGCCATCCTAAAGAACTAATTATAGGTTATCCAGCACATCAAATTAAGATAAGGGCATCTCTTAGAAATGCAAATAACTACTTAGCCTTTGTCTCTCAAATTGAACCAAAGACTCTAAAAGAAGCAGAAGAAGATGCAAATTGGGTAAATGCAATGCAAGAAGAACTAAACCAATTTACAAGAAATAATGTTTGGGAACTAATTAAAAGATCTGAAAATTACCCCGTAATAGGTACAAAATGGGTCTTTAGAAACAAGTTAGATAAAAATGGAGTTGTTATAAAAACAAGGCTAGGCTCGTAGCGAAGAGGTATAACCAAGAAGAAGGAATAGACTTTGATGAAACCTTTGCTCCAGTAGCTAGATTAGAGGCCATCAGGTTATTGCTTGCCTTTGCCACTTCTATGGACTTCAAATTATATCAAATGGATGTCAAAAGTACCTTTCTAAATGGATATATAACTGAAGAAGTATATGTAGAACAACCTACAGAATTTGAAGATCACATGTACTCTAATCATGTATTTAAACTTAATAAGGCACTTTATGGTCTAAAACAGGCACCAAGAGCCTGGTATGATAGATTAAGTAAATTTTTATTGGAAAACAAATTCACTAGAGGACATATTGATACGACTTTATTTCTGAAAAGAAAAGATAAGGATATGTTGATAGTTCAAATTTACGTAGATGACATTATATTTGGAGCTACCAACAATAATTTATATCAAAAATTTGCGAATTTAATGCAAAGTGAATTTGAAATGAGTATGATGGATGAACTGAATTTCTTCCTTGGATTACAACTCAAACAACTAAAGGATGGAATCTTTATTAATCAAGCCAAATATATCAAAGGAATGCTCAAAAAATTTGGTTTGGAGATCAATAAGTCCATAGGCACACCCATGGGCTCGTCATGCAAATTAGACAAGGATGAGGCAGGCAAGAGTGTAGATCAAAAGCTCTATAGGGGTATGATTGGATTTCTTTTGTATCTTACCGCAAGTAGACCAGATATTATGTTTAGTGTATGCATGTGTGCCAGATTTCAATCAAATCCAAAAGAGTCACCTACTTGCAGTTAAAAAAATTTTTAAATATCTAGTTCGAACTCAGCATATAGGGTTATGGTACTCAAAAGACTCTAGTTTGAAATTAATAGGATTCACAGATGCTGACTTTGCATGATGTAAATTAGATATAAAAAAAGCACTAGTGGCACATGTCAACTTTTAGATGAAAACTTAATTTAATAGTTTAGCAAGAAGCAAAATTCGGTTGCATTATCAATGGTGGAAGCCGAATATGTTGCAGCCGGAAGTTGTTGTACTCAAATCTTATGGATCAAACAACAATTAGAAGATTATGGGATTAAGCAAACAAAAATACCCATTAATTGTGATAATACTAGTGCTATAAATTTATCTAAGAATCCAGTTCAACACTCAAGTACTAAACATATTGAAATACATCACTTTTCAAGGGATCATGTCTCAAATGGAGACATATCACTCGATTTTGTGTGCACCGTTGATCAATTAGCCAACATCTTTACAAAAACCTTAAGTGAAGATTGTGTTGCCCAAGAAGACAACCCAAGAGGGGGGGTGAATTGGGTTTGGATTAATTCTCGACCAATTAAAAACTATAATTAGTAATTAACTAAATCTATTGCAAGCAAATTAGTTAAGTTACTAGATGAAGTGAATGAAGAGAGAGAGAGAAAAAACAGCAACCAATACAAACACAAACCAATTTATAGTGGTTCGAAGCTAACCCTTGCTCCTACGTCCACTCCCCAAGCTTCACTTGGGAGTTCACTATAATCTCCCGGATTACAGTCGGTTGTTTTATAAGTTCATAACCAAACTTGTTGTTTTCGCGAGATCACAACGAACTCGGTCGGTTTTCACAGGCTCACCGACTAGAACCATCCGATTGTTTTTCCGGGATCACAATCGAACCCTTACACTGTTGGTTTTAACTTCGGCTCACCAACAAACCTTACAACCCTTGATTCAATCTCCTAATTGAATCAAGTAAGAAAATAGTTTGGGAAAAGTTACAAGAAAGGCTTCTTAACAAGCAAATATTAAACAATATGAAAAGAGTAGAGTTGAAGCCCTCAAACAGATTTTGGAAGAGGAAGAAGGGGCTTCTCGAACTCTAAGTCTCCTCTTTGAATGCACTGAAGATCTAATGTCAGAGGAAGAGCCTTGAATGCGAAGGGAAGACTTCTAGTTATGTATTGAATACGGTTCTTCCTTCTTTTGCTTGTCTTTTCTCTCAATAGACTCTTGGTAGACGGAAAACACTTAATGCTCAGATGGAGTGACTCTCTTGGTGTCTACTACTGTTCACTCTGGCTATTTAAGCAGTCCTTTTTGAAAACTAGCCGTTAGACACTAATTTGTGGCCGTTCTGCACAGTCTGCAACTCCTGACAATGTATCCGTTGGGGTCGGAGTCGACTCGCTCGATCTGGAGTCGACTCATGCTTTACTGGAGACGACTCGCCCGCTGTTCGGGATTTGAATTAAAGTGCTGTCCCGTTCTGGAGTCGACTCGCCAGTATCCGGAGATGACTCGGCCCTCTGGAGACGACTCGTTCTCAGGGTTTCAGAGATCTAATTTTCTGCATTTCTTTCTCGAGTCGACTCGGCTCTCAGAGCCCGAAAAACTGATCCTCTGTCTTTGGAGTTGAACTGCCTTGGAGTCGACTCGGATCATCTTAGAGTCGACTCGGCTGATTTGGGGTCGACTCTCGTATTTTCGGAGTCGACTCGTTCACAGAGTCACTTTGTTTGATTTTCTGCCTTTCAGTCTGCTTTCCTCTGAGAGTCGACTCTTGCTTGTTTAGGAGTCGACTCGAATTCTTCTGGAGTCGACTCGGTAACAGGGTCCAGAAAACACTTCTCTATTCTTCTGTCTGTTACTCATTGGAGTCGACTTGGAACCGTCGGAAGTCGACTCGGTAAGCATCGGAGTCGACTCAAAACCGTTGGAGTCGACTCGGTGACAGGGTCTGAAATTTATCTTTCTGTCCTTCTGTCTGTTCTCAGTCGAAGTCGACTCGTAGTGTACCGAAGTCGACTCGAGCTCGTGCCAGAACCTCTGAAACACTTAGAGTTGACTCGTACTCTTCCGGAGTCGACTCGAGCTTCAGACTTTGGCTTAAATTAGTTCAATACTTAGCCAAATGACTTTGAACAAAGGCTCGATGCTATTAAAGATAAATTCACATATATTTGCCTGAAACACTAGATTGAATTCATTAGTACAACTTGAAATATACTCAAATGCTTTGAGCTCATCAAAATCAAATAGGGGTATAACCAATTACTCCACAGATTGATTCTGTACTCTTAGAAGAAAACTGGGAGTAATTGACCCCTTTCAATAATCATGCTTTCACTTCCCTCAATTCATTCCTTCATGATCTGACTTCCAATCAAATTGCGCCTTCATGATTATTCTCCAAAGGTAAAAGTCAATCAAACCAATTCTAAAACCTTTTGGACTAACCATTACAAATGGTTTGAAGAAAAACAGATCTCGAGCCGACTCGAGAAGAATCCGAGTCGACCTACGTGCGAGTCGTCTCTAGCTATTGCGTGAGACGTCTCCAGGTCGAACTCACAGTGCCCTATCTTTGCCAAGTTGTCTCAAACTCTAGCGAGAGACGTCTCGAAGGAAAGATGACATTGTCGAGTCGTCTCGACCCTTGCGCAAGACGTCTCGAGTTCGAATCGACGTCTTTTTTATGTACCCGAGCCGTCTCTTCATTCATTTTTTCTGAGCCTTCAACTTGAGTTCCTCTCTGTCCCCGAGCTTAGGATCATCTTGTGTTCTCAAAACCCTAGGTTCTCCTCCAAGTCTAACCTAGATTAGGTCTCCATGGCTCCCAAGAAATCCTCCAGCTCACGTGGAAAATGTCCTATCGTGGCAAACGAGTTAGAACGACGGTCAAAAGCGAGGAATGAGCCAAACCCTTCCGGATCCGTGGCTCCTTCCTCTCCTAGACCAGAGATCCTTCGCTCGTGCGACACGAGGGCGGTCTCGACTGGTAGAAAGGTCAATTTTCGCTTCCTTTCTCGCGAGGGATTTAGCCTAAGAAATCATCTAAAAGCCCTAGGTCTAGAACTCCTCTGCTCACTGCACGTTCCTATGTATCCTGGCCTAGTTAGGGAATTTTTTAGCACCATAGCAAGGGGAGATGATGCCTTGGTAGGATGGGTAAAAAATGTTAAGGTGGTTGTAACTGAAGCCCTACTGTCCAGACTATTTTGCCTTCCCAATACAGGGCCTTCACCTTCTTCTCATCCTGAAAGGGCAAAGGCACTAAGGACAATCTTAGGACGAGAGCCCAAAAGTCCAATGGAGGAAGTTTTCGCAAATCAGCTCTCGGCTGAAATGTGACTACTTCTTAGCATCATAGGTCGGATCCTCTTCCCAAAAACGGAAAGATTTGATTTCATTTCTGAAAGAGACCTAGCAGTCATGTATCACATTGTACATGAGCTGCCTCTGAAAAAGAAAACTAGTTTACCCCATGGAATGCCGTACCGGCCGGTACGGGGTTGGTCGAATGTATTTCCCGAAATAACCCAATCCTTTTTTGGTAAGACTCGCTTAAAAATATGCCGCTGACGTGGGTAAAGCTAGCCGGTACGGGCCGGTACGTACCGGTCCGGTCCTAGACCGGTACCGGAACGGCAAAAAAACGGGTATTTTTCGGTTTTTTATCCGAACCGGCCGGTACGGGCCCGATCCCTCCAGAGCTCCATCTTCACCACCATTTCCTCCACCTCCTCGTACTTCAACCATAGAACTTCCTGAACCTCCTACTCACATTCCTTCACCCACATTGAGTGATGATCAGCTGCGAAGGATGGCCTCCTTCATGGTTGATGAGATGACCTCCCGAGGTCTGAATAGTGGAACACCTTCTTCGGAGCTCAGCCCTTCTACAGTGGCTCTCACCCAGTCCGTTAATGAGATAAAAGCTGAGTTGACAAGCCTCTATTGCCTTCTTCAAGCTCAATATCAACGATTTCTAGATATAGAAGAAAATACACGGAGCTTGCAAGTATCGGTCTGAAGAGACGTAGAAAAGCTAAACGAGAATGCCGAAAAACTTGCCAACCTACTACTAGAGGACCTGCACAAGAACACTGAGGCGATAAGCCAACTTAGCAAGTCTCAGCGGTTGGAGAGCTCCGAGATCTTCAAAAGTCTTGGAGATATTCTCACGGCAATCACCCTTCTCGAAAATCAGCCAGGGCCCTCCTGATTCAACCCCTATGACTTAGTATATGTATAGGAGAAAGTTCTTCAAATCTATTGTACCTCATTTTTGGATCACAAATGCATACAACATTTTGATGAAATGAAATGATCAATTTCTTCTCTCACCTTCTCAGTCTTTTATGATTGCTACACTCCTTTAATGTATTTTGCTGTGGACAAAAAGGGAGAGAAGAGTTAGGAAGAGAAGAACTAGGCTGAACTAAGTATAAATAATAAAGGAGTCAAATTCAATGCACTAATTTAGGGGGAGCTAAGTGAAAATAAATGCGCTAATCTAGGGGGAGCTAAGTGAACGATGTTTACACAAATTAAGGACTCACAATGGCTAAACAATAAAATTCACATAACTACACAATTTCAAGTGAAAGGGGGAGCATTATAATATTGAAGTTTGTTGCTCACACCTTTCATATCTCGGATATATTAAAAAAAAGAGCATACATTCTTGATTCGATTTACTTATGTAATTTACACTTGGTTGAAAACACTCAATGTTTTATCATCATCAAAAAGAGAAAGATTGCTGAGTAATTGATTATTCCCCTTCTCGGTTTTGATGTGCCAAAATATTATGAGTGCATTCCTTGTTGGTCTTACAATTTTAAACAAGTATTTTCAGGGTAACTATGCTATAACTTCAAAAAAAAATCTTAGGAAATGATTCATGAATCTTAAACTTAAGTGTTGGAACCATTCAAACATTTTCCAAAACTAAAGTCGACTTTCAGGAAGTACGAGTCGACTCCGGCACAATAATGGCATACTGGCACAACCTCGAGCCATCTCCACAAAGCGCGAGTCGACTCTCTCAGACAGACAGAAACATGTATTTCGGGTCGCAAAGCGTGAGTCGACTCAAGTCGAGCGCGAGCCGTTTCCCATCTTTCAGATGAAGCGCGAGACGACTCCCAACAACTACGAGATGCCTCTCTCAGACAAATAGAAACATGTACTTCAGGTCGCAAAGCGCGAGTCGACTCGAGTCGAGCACGAGTCGTCTCCTATCTGTCGGACAAAGCGCGAGTCGTCTCCTAACTACTACGAGACGTCTCTCTCAGACAAAGGCAGAGAACTCTTTTTCGGCGGATCAAGACGTGAGACGACTCCTGAACCGCGCGAGCCGACTCCGAGCCAGAGCCGACTTCAGAATTATGCGAGACATCTCCCACTTTAGTAGAGCCGACTCCTGAACAGGTGAGACGACTCCAGCTTCAACGGACTTTTTGTCAGAAGTGCCAGGCGCGACAGAACGGCTACTCTTCTCAGTCTAACTGCTAGTTTTTCAAAATGAAGATATAAGAAGACCCATTCTGAGTGACACAGTAACAAGAACGAAAAATCAAAACAAAGAAGATCAAGCAAATCATTTGAAACTAGAGCTCAAAGGTCATTCAAAAGAAAAATCGTGAGAAAGCAACTCTTCAACGAGAACCCACCCTTTCTCCTCACCAAAGCCGAAATAGAAAGATCCTCCATTGCCGACTGACTCGGGAGAGGATCCAAAAAAAAGAGGCAGCATCTCAATCGGCAAAAATTATATGAGAAGCTTCTTTTCCCTGTTCTCATTAAGATTGTTTTATCTACTTTTTGGAAGCTTGTATTCATACATTCATTTCATATTTGGGTGCTTGATTCAATCAAGGGATTGAATCAGGAGGTCTAAGGTTGTAGTTGGTAATCCTTTGTGAAAACCAAGCTAGTTGTTTGTGAGCCCAAGTAAAACAAACGTGGTGGTTCGTTGTGAGCTGGTAAAACAAGTTTGGTTGTGAGCTTGTAAAACAACCGTACTGTAATTCTAGGATTATAGTGAAAATCTCGAGTGAAACTTGGAGAGTGGACGTAGGAGCAAGGGTAGCTCCGAACCACTATAAATCTTGTGTCTTTATGCTTTGCTTTCCATTGTCTCATTATCTTCATTCCTCTAACATTCCATACTAACACTTTAGATTAATCACAAGATAAAAATTCCACATTTTAATTACAACCCAATTCACCCCCCCTCTTGGGCTGCTTGCTGGGCAACAACCTGGCTTATGGAACTGAAGCAGTCATCCCTTTGGAAATCGGGCTCCCGTCGCTAAGGGTGGAGAACTATGATGCAGCCTCCAACTCATTGCAGCTCAGTGGTAACTTAAATATCCTCGAAAAGACAAGGAAAGCCACTCGAATCCGCATGGCTAGGTACCAACAGAAAGCGGCGCAATACTACAATTCCAGGGTGAAGGTCAAGCTGTTCAAAGTAGGAGATCTCGTCTTGAGAAAAGCTGAGGCTTCTCAACCTACCGAGCGAGGGAAGCTTGCCTCGAATTAGGAAGGACCGTATCGAGTCACTCGGGTCCAACGGCCTGGAGCATACAAGTTGGAGTCCCTTGATGGGACCCCATTCCTTGAAGTTGGCACTCTGAGAACCTCGGATGTACTACCAGTGAAGTCCTTCTAAGGGTCTTTGATGTTTGAAAACACAACCAATAAGGCATTTCTCAAAATTTTCTTTTAATTGTTCAACGCTTCTAATGATAACCTGCTTATGAACTCCAGGATGTTTCTGAGATGACTCGAGTCCTTAGGAAAAATCAAATGATGCCTCGACCAAGCTCGGATGCCTTGGCCAAGCTCGGGATGCCCCGACCAAGCCCGAAATACTCCGGCCAAGCCCGGGATGCATCGGCCCATCCCGGCCAAGCTCGGAATGCCCCGACCAAGTCCGAAATCCCTCGACCAAGCTCGGGATACTTCAGCCCAGCTTGGAATACCTCGGCCAAGCTCGGGATGCCCTGACCAAGTCCAGGATGCCTCGACCAAGTTCGAGATGATCCACTATGACGACCTCAAGTCCTATCTAATGACGTTCCGACCAAGCTCGGGATGCCTTGCTGCGTCGACCGCGAGCTCAGTCTCCCTCAACCTCATGTCCTTTCTAACGACGTCTCGACCAAGTTCGAGATAACCTGCTGCAACAACCTCGAGTACAACCTAAAGACGTTTTGACCAAGTTCGAGATGCCTCGCCAAGTCAACTGCGAGCTAAAGGCTCCTCCGATCTCGAGAACTATCTAACGAAGATTCGACTACGGGTCAAGAAGCACTCAAGTTTCGATGGCCGAACAACAACCTAGCCTCGACTCACACTACAACTGAATCCAAGCCCAAAGACTTAGCAAAATTCTTCAAAAATTTGAGCCTGAAGACTCAGCAGAATTCTTCAAAGAATATCGAAATTACATAAGAAAGTAAACGATGCGTGAAGTCCTACTCAAGCAGTCAAAAATGAAAGCTCGTTGGGAGTGTGGGCGAAAACGAGTCAAAGACACAACAGAATGGAAAAAAATGCATGTATTTCATCGATGAAAAGCCGTAAGGCTAAGTACAAATTTTTGGCTCTAAGGCCGACCTACTTGGCAGCACAATGGCCTCGTGGCCGACCTTGTTTACAAAAAGAGAAAAGAAAAACTAAGTCCTAAGGCATCTCTGAAGCGGCGATGGTCTCGGCGTCGACCTCAGAGCCGTCCACAAGAACCACCTCGGGATCTCTTGCAGGAGCAACCTCGGGATCCTTTGCTGGCCCATCTCCGCGAGCATCCGTAGCCACCTCAGGTGAAGCTTCGCGAGCGGCCTCAGGAGCAGCTTCAGAAGATTCTTTAGGAGCACCTTCGGCAGCTTCTCCAGATGGGGCCTCGCGAGCATCCTGCTCAGCCGCCCCGATCTCGGCCTCGACGACCGCACGCTCGGTCTCGGCTTCTGGTTCCTCGGGCGCACTATCGAGCGCGCCGTCATCCTTGGGACTTTTGGGTTCACTGTCGTCCACAACGACCCTAGACGAGGCTGAAGACTATGGAGGTCGAGCTTGGGGCAAATCCTCAGCATCTGCCTTCGAAAATTTTCGAAGCCGCGGATGAGCCCGTCAACCGCCTCTTCCTTCATCAGCTCCCGAAACTCGGCCGACTCGTGAATGATCTGCACCACGTTCTGAGCTTGCTCCAGCGCCTTCTTCTCTCGAGCTTCAAGTTGCTCGATTTTCAGCCGAAGGACCCCCGCCTCGTACTTCTGGCCCGCAAGCTCGAACTGGGCGTCGGCCAGGGGTGCCTCAGAGGCACGAAGTGTCGACCTGGCTAGGGCATGCGACGCCTCCTCCTCGAGACCCTTGGCCATAGACTGAAACTCGGCCTCGGCAGCCTCCATCCTCGCGGTGGCCTCCCTCTGCTTAGCCTCGGCCTCCCCGAGCTTCTTCTCGGCATCCTCCTGCCCCTTCTGGCTCCTCTGAGCCTGGTTCTGGCACTCGGCCACCACGGCGACCAGCATATCAATCTCATGGAGGTGCTATGGGAAAGGAAAATGAAAGTGAGCCGAGATCAAAAACTTAGAAGAATATGAAAACTAAAGCAGGAAGACAACTTACTCGGACAGTAGGGCAGTAGGCCTGGTCGACAAAATTACCGACACCACCAGCTTTGAGCTCGGCTTGGTCAGCTAGCAGCAATGCGCAGTGAACAACCTCGCGAGCAATGTCATTATTATGGAGGGTCGAGTCATCCTCGAAGACTGACCACTCCGGGCAGAATGGCCTCCTTTCGGAGCCGCCCCCAGCCCCCAACGAGCTTGGGATGTCGACCCTTGAAGAGCTCGAGAGGCTGGATCTTGAAGAGCTCGGCAAAGAAAGATGAGAGGATCTCGGGACCCCGAGACCGCTGCCCGGCTCTGGACCCGAGCGCTGCAAGCGGACAACCTGGCGGGGTCACTGGAAAATCGGGGTCGGGCATGCTTGGGCCACTGGATCTCTTGCGGCCCCAGAAGAAGTCGCGCGCTTGATGAGGGGAGCTTCCTCTGGTCTATGCTCCCCGGTCTTCTTCTTACTGTTCCTCCAAACGAGCTCGGAAGTCTCATCTTCGAGGTCCTCAACCTCGATAGGAGTAGAGGTCGAGGCCGGCTTAGCCCTCTTCTTGGGCACAGGGCAAGCTCCGCCGGCTTCGGCTGCCCTTTTCTTGTATCTGACAAGGAGGGCCTCATTACTGGTCACCATTCCTCCAATGTCTTAAAAGAAGAAAGGACTCAAGTATCAGATCGACCTAAAAAAAAAGGAGAGGAAAAAGAATAAGAGAAAATAAGTAAAACGAGGGACAACGAAATAAGGGAGTGAAGGGTTCTAGCATGCTATAATGGGCAGCGGAAGCTAGGAATTTTAAAAATTTCTTGATAAAGTTCCTTAACATAAAACCCTTATAAGCTAAGATCACCTTAATGGAAGCAATCAAATAATATAATATAAATGCAGCAATAGAAGAATACCTCTAACGCTAATCCAATGTGCAGAATTTCTACTAGGTGCCCAAGTGTTCACCCTCCAACGTTGATCCACACGAAAACTTGATTTAAGTCTTAAGCCCCAAAGACTTTGATCCTTAATGCAGAATTCTTCTAAAGAACTCTAATGGCTTGCTTTCCTTTCTTTCTATTTTTCTTTAACCTTCTAAAATCACTTCTAATCCTTTTGTCCTAAAGAAGACCACCTTGTCTTGGCTTAGGACACACTAGAAGCAATGCTAGAAAGAAAGAAACTAATGTAAGAAAGAAAGAAGAGAGGAGTGGGGTGGAGTTGGAATAATGAAACCCATGGAGTGCTAGCCTATTTATAATAGGTGTAGGGATGCATCTCCAAGGGATGCATCCCATCCACACATCCTCTCATGAAAGGGCATCATCTAAAGGGCCATATCAAATAAGAGGAGGTGCAGATCAAGTGAGGAGGTGTATCAAATGATATGTCCTTTCATGTGGTGCCATATTTTGACCAAGTCAACATCACATGCTAATCACATGTCCATCATGCCTCACCTCTTGATCTTTCATGATGATGATCCAAGGGCTCCAATGCAAGGCGCCATTCACTTGACCCATTATGTCTTCATCCAATGGTGGGATAAAGATCCAATGGTCAATTATGATAGCCATCCTCTAACCCAATCCAATTGGGTTAAACCAACTCTCTATTATGTCTTCATCCAACGGTAGATCAAGATCTAACGGTCTAGATTGAATGATTTATTAAATCTAATCCAATTAGACTCAAACCAAGCCAATTAGGTGCCAACTTTTGGCTAACCCATATTAGAACATGATCTAATCAAATTAGATCAATTAAGAATCGGATTCGAATCCAATTCGAATCAAGAGCTAAGGGTTTGCAACACCTGCTAGGATGTCTATCTTGCAAATATGATCTAATCCAATTAGACCCTTAATAAGTTTTCTTGTGTGTGACCCATTGGGTTCCATACTTAGCCAGCAATAGGTGTGAGTGCGAGTTGACCCAACTTGATTAGAACTCTTCTAATCGATTTAAGTCCAAACTGCGCGAACCCGAACTTAACAATTAGAATCCTTTCTAATTGGTGATCGAATTAAACTCTTTAATTCGATCAAACCTATAAGACAAGATTGACGTCTAGCAACGTGTCATGTCTACCCGAAAAATATGAAATTTGGTAGAAATACCAAAATACCCTTCAGTGGCAAGTTACCGTGCAATTCAATTCTTTAAACAAACTGCATCCTGAATATGTATATGAGTATAAATATATGTCAAACTCAATTTCATATTCATATATTTCTCAATCTTCTAATGATAATTCGAATAATGAAATATTAGAAACTCTTTCTAATTTTTATTGTGCTTTGATCAAAGGCTTCCTGAATTATCATATGATTAGAATAAATAGGATGCGATCTTCTCTTACTAGAAGTGATTAATTCCTTGTTGACCTACTTATAACCTTCGTACACATTCCACCATATCCAGAAGACCTCGTACATAACTTATTGTCATGAATGAGTGGAAACCAAAATATGGATTTATGTGCACAAGATACTATGGTGATCTCAGGTCAAAGGATCAGTTGCACAATTCCCACTAAGAGAATCATCTTTTGACATGTAAGTAAGACTTCATAAGATTTCTCTTTGTAGGTCAATTCAGTGAACTCATTTCTTTAATGAGCATCCACATCTTTGTATTAGTGTCTCCACACAAGTGATTGTGAGATCAATCATCCTCTGCATCGAGCATACATAAGATGTGCCAGTCTTTCCGGTAAATATTGATCCCCGACTTAATGTACCAATGACTGGAAATATTTAAGATTAGGATTTTAGGATTTTAGGTCTCACTATATGATCTCATCATAGCCTCAAAATCATTGCCTTAATCTAAGAGGTTCATCACAAATATAATCAACAGCATATGATGAAACACAATGCCTTTATTTATATTAAATGTCATGTACATGATTTGAAAAATCAAAAGAAAATCCTTCACAATACATATTGTGATTGGCTTGTAGGGCATCTACTCTTTCAGGGAGGAGCAGTACAACCGCCCTTGACGAGGGGAGCTTCCTCCGGTCTATGCTCCCCGGTCTTCTTCTTACTGTTCCTCCGAACGAGCTCGGAAGTCTCATCTTCGAGGTCCTCAACCTCGATAGGAGCAGAGGTCGAGGCCGGCTTAGCCCTCTTCTTGGGCACAGGGCAAGCTCCGTCGGCTTCGGCTGCCCTTTTCTTGTATCTGGCAAGGAGGGCCTCGTTACTGGTCACCATTCCTCCAATATCTTAAAAGAAGAAAGGACTCAAGTATCAGATCGACCCAAAAAAAAGGAGAGGAAAAAGAATAAGAGAAAATAAGTAAAACGAGGGACAACGAAATAAGGGAGGAGCAGTACAACCGCCCTTACCCCCAGGGCACGCCGAGCTCAGGCCAACATTTACCAAAGTCTCCTTGCTCAGGAGGTCGTTCAGAGAGATCCCCCTTCGGACCGCGAATGGCCGCAAGGATCTTTTGCTCACTCATAGTCAGCTCGGGGATCCTATTGTTGGCCTTGACTACTGGCTGGCCCCACGATGGGTTAAACCCCCACGGATGCTCGGAGGAAAGAAAGAAGAATTTCTCCTTCCATCCACGGATGGAGGTAGGAGCACCTCGGAACAACGGCCTACCTTTCCGAAGGGCGAAGTATAGCCATCCTCCATCCGCGGGGTTAGTTTTCAACATGTAACACCCGCAGAAAACGTTTATTGAGGTTGGTATCCCATGAGCAAGACAGAGGGACAAGAAGCCCATGATTATCCTCCATGAGTTCGGAGCGAGCTGCGCTGGAACGAGGCGATATTTCTCTAGGAGCTCGTTCACGAACTCGTGCAGGGGGCACCTCAAGCCGGCTCGAAGTGTCTCCACATATACTGCGATCCGACCTGGAGGGGGCCTAATAACTCGGTCCCAAGGCCCCGCAAACTTGAGCTCGAACTCGTGCGGAAAGAACTGGGTCCGAATTGTGCCCAATTCTTCCCTGGTCAGGCTTGACCCGACCCCATCTGGACCGTAGCTCACCTCTAGCCCGAGCCCTGTCCCTCGAGAGGGAGAAGCCCCCGCAGAGGAAGAAATGCCATCCGACATTGTCTCACTCACAGAATTGAAAGAAAAGGAAAAATGGAGGAACAAAAAAAGAAGACTGACAGTCCTCCGAGCGGACGTGAGAAGAACAACCAACCGTGGTACTCGCTGGAAAGGCTAACGGACAAAGGCGAAGAACCAAGAGGAATCACCCCGAAAAACACCTTGAAGCACCCTCGGAGAAAGCTAAATAACGGTCGGGAGAAGGAAATGAAAGAAGAAGAAAACAAGAGCTACGACGGCCAAATAAAGATTTCTAGGGCTGGCTTGGACCTTATATAGACTCCTCCGATGGACCAGATCGACGAGAGTAGACCGCGCCCCCCGCCCAGATCACGCCACTGCCGACCCAGGAGCTGAACCAGCGTATCTACCTGGATTGTTGTTTTAAAAGTAGAATTGAAGTGGCATCTTGTCGAATATTGGAGCCTCATCATGAACTCGCGGTTCGAAACCGCCTCGAAAAGCAAAAAGCCGCCGCCTCGTGCTCCCATTGAAGACCCCCAAAAGCGCTCTTTCCTCTCCTTTCGAAATGACAAAACAATTTAAAACCGCCTAATCTCGTCAGTATGATAAAGATAGTTATTTCCTTCGTCCGAGCTCGGAAACGGCTCAAACTCGGAAGTCAGGGGTAGTGTTGGGAAAAAAATGGTTCGTTCAAAGCACATGGACAAATCGCCGACACTTGATAACGAACGTGACGACAATAAGCATACTCTCAAAGCGTCCGACCTCAGAGCGCTCGACCTCAGGGCGCCCGACTTCAGAGCGCCCGATCTCAAAGCGCTCGACCTCAGAGCACTCTGTCTTGGCATCGACAATCCCAGAGCTCACGTCCTCGATCTCCGCATGATCTTGGCAGGCATGATCCTGGCAGAGTTAAGCCCGATCGACCTCAAGACTAAGGAAGACACAGTCAAAGGGAGAAGCAGACCTCCCCACACTACCGAAAATCAAGTCCTTATTTTGAATCAAATCCCGCGATCTCTGCCTCAATGGCTGTCAACATTTGAATACACACGATCTCAACGGATCGCCAACTAGCCCGAAATCTCGGACCGTTTATGGTAACTCATTGATTCGCACGATCACGCCCGATTATAAGTAACCGCTACACCCCCTCCTATAAAAAGGGGGAGAGCTCTAGGCAGGGGACTCTCTTCTTCCCCCCCCCCCCCCCGGCCAAAAAAATACATCTATACTTCTCTCCATTGAAAGCCCTTCTCTGACATAAGTATCGGAGGGCCTACGCCGGAACTTCCGGCCACAGGCTTCTTGTAGGTCCGCCAGAGACAGCCATCCGCCGCCGCATCACCCGCCGGAGCTCCTCCTCTTCGGTCCGCGGTCACTCCCGGGTCTAATTTCCAGCAACATAACCTTAACAAAAAGAAAATTTAACTGGTTCATGCAAAAAAGGGATAAAGCCAAATTCGGACAACTTGAGTGTCTTAGCTATATGTCATAAAGTTGACTTTCCATTTTGATGCAAAACAAGCCTTCATTGAATTAAATGAGTGGCATATTGTTTCTTTGTGAAGCAAGGTCTTGTATTTTATGGCATTTTAAATCTTGATTTTACAATAATACTAGCCATTATTTTTTCTATTAGAAGAACTCAACTTGGAACTGATGCAAGATTAGAATACAGAAAATTGCAACATCGCAATTATTCAGAAAAATTAGTTTTTTTCCCCACTGTTAGAAAAAAAGAACATAGTAAAAAAAAGAGCATAAATACTGCTTCGTAAAACTAAGAATGCTTCCGTTCTTGACACTGTGTAACTAGGACATTAATTGTTTTATAATTTTTGTAAGAATACTAAGAGTTCATCAGTTGACTTGCTTGGGAACGGCTCAATCTCCTTTCATTCTGGCAATTTGAAGAGATTCTTGTCTGTGCAGCTGGGAATTTACAAGTGGATTTACTATTTACTTGGCCTATAAGGCTTGGTTGTGCACACCCTAACACCCAAAATGTCGTGCCCCATCCCACTAATACAACCTAGCATGTGACAGACAGCCGCATGCCCTGCAAAGTTCAACCTATAGGACATGAAAGGCCTAAAGAATAAGTTACATATAGTATCAATGTAGGTAAACAAAAATACTAAGCTTTCATAAAATGATAATTATATATAATTCAAGGTCCAACATTATTTTTCAAACATGTTCTATGTAGATTTCATAGACATTGTTACAAAAGAAAAAAGATTGCTTCTCATCCTAATCCTCTCGCTCATGGCCCATGATGCCATTCACACTAAATGTTGGCATATGAAAAAGAGCAAAAGAAATAAAAGTGACCTAAAAAGCCTACTAAGTCACCTCTATCTCTAGTTCAATCAAGCACAGTATGCATAGAAAATTAATGCTCATAAATAAGAATTCCGGTTATAATTAAAAGCATGTTGAAGAATATAAAATATATATTTTCAAAAATATTTAATGCATCCAGTCAAAGGTGAAATTCAAAATTTATATATTTAACTAGTCACACTTGCTCCTAGCCTTTACGACTATAGCTATGCTCGGGCCGTGGCAAGCTCCGAAAGAGACTAGCTCCTAACTACAATATGTCGTTAGTCGATATGCGTCGGTGATCGCCCTATTGGAGGCTCGAAAAGAGGCTAGCTCTAAAATCATTGGAAAAACATGCTTGCAACATCACGTGTAGTGATCGCCCCCACTAGCATGGTTTGGAAGTGTTGCCTAGAAGACAACCCGAGAGGGGAGGTGAATTGGATTTTTCAAAGCTTTTCTTCTAAGTGCAGCGGAATAAAACAATTCTAAGTAAATGACTGAAATGTAAATACAATAAACAAAGTAAGCAATGCACACATACAAACACGAGATTTATAGTGGTTCGGTGCTATCCCTGCACTTACGTCCACTCCCCACGACTCTTGAAAATTTTACTATAACCTTCTTGATTAGAGTGTGGTTGTTTTCCGAGTTCACAACCCAGCTCGTTGTTTTGCCGGGATCACAACGAACCCAGTTGGTTTCTTCCCAAAGGCTCACCAACTAAAACCTCTTACCCAATCCAGTTCAGGTTTGGACTAAACCTCCCCCAAGTTTCAATACTTGAAACTTGTTACAAGAATTACATGAAAAGGGTTAGAACTTATTGCTAGAAGAATTTAAATGCATAAACTCAGAAAAAATGAGCAATAAATTGGTTGCTGGCACTTTGAATGAAGTCGATGGAGATCGGCCAACTTTCAGAGCCAGGAACTTGATCTTGATTGCTGCAATAAAGGCTTTGAATGCTTTAAACTTGAATGCACACTTCTTGCTCTGTTTTAGGTAGCTCTCTTAATGATTTGGATTTGTGGTTGTCGAGCTTTCTTCAATATTTTCAATCTCCTCTTTTGCATCTTTTTCCTCTCTTTTAAATCCAAGTTAGTTCCCTTGTATTTATGGCTTCTGAGGATGAGGAATCACTCTCCTAGCCGTTAGACTCCAAAAATTAGCCGTTAGAAATGATTTGGCTCTGTTATGACACTGTGCAAAACTAGCCATTGAGCTTCCAGCAGATTTTGAGTCGGCTCATGCAGACTTGGAGTCGGCTCGGCTGAGTCGGAAGTCGACTCAAGCTTGCTGAGGAGTCGACTCGAGCTCAAAATCTTCAAAACTGGATTTCTGTCTTTCTCTGAGAGAGTCAACTCACGAACTATTGGAATCGGCTTGTCTACTGTTTATCTAAAAGATGTTTCTTTCTCTGAGAGAGTCGACTCACGGACTGTTGGCGTCAGCTTGTCTACTATTCATCTAAAAATGAGCTTCTGTCTTTCTCTGTAGGAGTCGACTTATGAACTACGAGAGTCGACTCATGAACTATTCTTCTGAAATTGTGTTTCTATCTTTCACTGAGGGAGTCGACTCATGAACTGCGGGGAGTCGACTCGTGAGCGTGCTAAGCATGCCATTTGGGATTTTTTCGGACCATAGTCGACTCAAAACTTTCATGGGTCGACTCAAGGAGTGTTCCAAGGTACTTTGAGAATCAGAACTCTTTCAATTCAACTTTAAACTTTTTAAGATTTGTCATGATGAATTCTTATGATATTTTTTCTGAAACGCTTAATCAAATTTATTACTACAACAAGATATATACTCAAGTGTTTTGTGTTCATCAAAATCAAATATAGGGTCAACAATCTTTTCCTTTTTGATGATGACAAAACACTGAGTATGGGCAAATAAATTTTCTCTATACTAAGCAATCTACTCAATACTAAGCAATCCATACAAGTTTTGATTAAGTAAGAGTATGATCATTCAAATGGTTAGCTCTATTTTTGCTCCCCCTTTTTCTTGCATTTGATTATCATTATTACTTCTTTCAGTTTACATTTTGCTTTTGGTGTTAGTTCATCAATTTTGTGCAATTGCCTCATATTACCAACTTTTCAGTTTTGTAGCTAATCCCCAAATAGTTTCATTTGCTATTCCTCCTTTTAGCTGATACCATTTCATTTGCTCCAAATTACTCATTCTGATACAATTCTTCCCCTTTTTGTCATTATCAAAAAGATTGCAAACACATAAGCAACATTTCAGTGAGAATATTTCAGAACAATTCGTTCATTCAAGATTTCTTTTACAAAATTTTGATTTTATGAACTTTCATAGAATCATCACAAAGGTAATAGAAGATAGAAACGAGCATGTCATTACAGGATATGTCAAAATGAAAGTTTCATTACATAAGTTTCAATACAAAAGTTCAATACAAGAGTTTTAATGCAAATAACTCTAATCCTGATCTGAAGAGTCATCAACAGGGCTACTAATCCTAGAAGGACGACCTCTAGAATAGGCTCTAAGTGGTTTGTGTAGTCTGTGAAGATGATCCTGCACTCTGCTGATCCAACTTGGTAACGATCCTCTCCAAAGAAGTCAAGATGCGCTAGAACCGCTTACCCTGGATAAGAGTAAAATCACCCAAAATGGACTCGAGCCTCTGGATGCCCTGCTTAATCCTCCCCCCAGGAGTAGCCGTCTCTTTGGGGAACTCTGATATATCAATGTGATCTGAAATCGGGGAGTCTCTCAGAGATGGTCCTCATCTCATCCAGAATTGACTTTAGCTGCTCGGACTGCCTCTGCTCAACTAGAGATATCCTCTCAGATAGTCTGGAAAACTCTATCTGGCTCCTGGCAGCCATCTCTCCTGCAATCATGCTGGCTATCTTCCTCATCTGATCATCATCCAATCTCACTGAGGATGCAGCCTACTGACCTGTTGATGTTGAAGCTGGGGTAGAAGGTATGGGCATGTCTGAAGGTGAAGGTGATTTGGGTGCAGTCTCAGGCTGTGCTCTACTAGGCTCACCTTCCTCCAGTGGATGTTGCTCAAATGCTCTCTGTTCCCATCTTCCATCCACTTTCCTATAACTCATCCTATATAGAGATTTTGCATTGTAGATATCAATGTGACAAAGTGATCTTTTTGGCTCCCCCTCAGTAATAGAAATATCGAACTCCCTGAATAGTAAAGTGAGGACCATTCCATAAGAAAGACTAGCTTTGGCCTTAGTGGCTGCCTCACTCATATAACCCATCATCATTCTTGGTAAATTCAGTGGGTAGCCCTCTATCACACAATGCATCACCACAAGATCTCTTTCTGATGCCAGGTCAAACCATCCAATCTTAGAAAATAGGATCCTCCCTAAATATTGTGGAGAAGTCTCATTTCTATACTCAATTGATTTGCATAAATAGCTTCTAAGGGATTTACTTCATCCCTTCCTAAAATCACTTTAATTTCCAAATCTCTATCAGAATGTGCCGTTGGAGCAGGACCCTCTCTAGGCATTCTCAAAACTTGAGCAATTAGTTGCTCAATCACAGTAATTTCTTTTTCTCTCATAGAACAAACCAATTCACCTGACCCTCTCTTCAAGGAACTATAAAAATCTCTTACCAGGTCAGGATAGGTAGGTAGATCTAGTGAGCAGAGATATTCCCAACCTAATGCCTTTAGTTTTTCACCTATTGAAAATCCTTCTTGTTTAAAGAATCGAAAATCAATCCTCCTACCTATTGTCACCACTTTTCCGGCACAAGATCTAACAGTCGTGGCAGAGGATGAAGGAGAAATAGGGATTGAGGGTTCCCTAAAGCTTGGCTCATCATTTCTACGCTTCGATCTTCTTTCCTCATGAGTTGGTTCAGTAGATCTCCTCCTTTAGAATGCTAATTGCTTCCTAGGTCCCATCCTCGCTAGAATCAGGTGAAAACGGCGGAAAAGTCGATGTGGATTCTCGAGAAATTTTGGAGAAATGGTTTGGAGGAGAGTTAGGACTCGAACGAAATGAATAGGAAAATGCGGAGTCGGCTTTTTTTTAAGTGAACCATCCCGACCTCGAGCCGACTCTGGCCTTTCTGCATGAGTCGGCTCGAGCACTGCTTCGGCAAACAAAAATTTGTAGAAATTTTTTTTTATCAATTTGAATCATTTGAGTTGAATAGCTTGAGTTCTAATAAGAGTCTTAAGAATGACAAATCTCTAGGAAAAGAGGTCAGAATTTGTGACCTCTTTTCTAAGAATACTAAACCTTCTTCATTCAAGAGTTTTGTAAAAATATCTACAATTTATTTTTCAGTGCTTACAAACTCAATTTTTATATTTTTATTTTTAACATGATCTCTAATAAAATGGTGTCTGATTTCTATATGTTTTGTTCTAGAGTGTTGAATAGAATTTTTAGTTAGATTTATGGCAGTAGTGTTATCATATTTTATGAGGATTTTACTTTGGTTGATGTCATAATCCTCAAGTTGCTGCTTAATCCATAGCACTTGAGCACAACAACTACCAGCTACAATATATTCAGCTTCTATCGTAGACAATGCAACCGAGTTTTGCTTTTTGCTGAACCATGAGATTAAATTATCACCTAAGAATTGATATGCACCACTTGTACTTTTTCTATCCAATTTACATCCAGCAAAATCAGAATCACTATATGCAATTAAGTCTAGTGTGGAATCTCTAGAATACCATAATCCTATATTTTGTATTCCAATTAAATACTTTATGATTCTTTTAGCAGCTTGTAAGTGTGATTCTTTAGGATCTGATTAATACCTAGCACACAAACATACACTAAATATAATATCAGGTCTACTAGCAGTAAGGTAAAGAAGAGATTTGATCATACCTGTATAAAGCTTTTGATCCACCTTCTTAGCTTTTTCATTTTTATCTAGTTTGCATGAGGGGCTCACGGGTGTGCCCATAGATTTGCTTGTCTCCATCCTAGACTTTTTGATTATTTCTTTGATGTATTTGGTTTGGTTGATAAAGATCCCTTCCTTTACTTGTTTGATATGGAGTCCGAGAAAGAAATTTAACTCTTCCATCATGCTCATCTCGAACTCTTCCTGCATTAACTTAGCAAAATCTTGACAAAGAGAGCTGTTAGTAGCACCGAATATAATGTCATCAACATAGATTTGTACCACTAACAAATTATCATCCTTTTTATTTAGAAATAAAATAGTATCTACATTTTCTTTATTGAAATTGTTTTCAAGTAGATACTTACTAAGTCTTTCATACCATGCTCTAGGTGCTTGCTTTAAACCATAGAGAGCTGTGTAGTTTGAAACATGATTAGAAAATTTATGATTTTCAAAACCTGAAAGTTGTTCTACATATACTTTCTCATTTATATATCCATTTAAAAATGCACTTTTGACATTTATTTGAAATAATTTGAAGTTTATGGAACATGCGAATGCAAGTAATAGTCTAATAGCTTCAATGCTAGCTACAGATGCAAAAGTTCCATCAAAATCAATTTCTTCTTCTTGGTTATAGTCTTTTGTAACTAATCTAGCCTTGTTCTTAATTACAACTCCATTTTCATCCAATTTATTTCTATATACCCATTTTGTTCCTATAACCAGATATTCCTTAGGTCTTTCAGTTAACATCCAAACATTATTTTTTTAAACTGATTTAGTTCTTCTTGCATAGCCATTATCCAATTTGAATCAGTTTCAGCTTCTTCTATTGTTTTTGGTTTCTAATTGAGAGACAAATGCTAAATGATTGTTTATATTTCTAGTGATGATCGTGTTCTCACCTTTTGAGATGCATCACCAATGATTAAGTCTTTTGGATGACTATATGCATATCTCCATACCTTGGGTAGATCATGATCTTGTTGTTCATTTGTATCTTTTCCAGTTTGTACAGATTCTTCTTTGTTATTTTGATTTGAAGATACATTAATGGTTATCTTTTCAATTTCATTTTCTAAAATACTTATGTCATCTTCAGGATCTTCTTTTCTTGAAGAAGAAGAAATAGAAGATTCATCAAATACAACCTGAATAGATTCTTTCAACAACAGGTGTTCTTTTGTTAAAGACCCTATATGCTTTGCTAGACAAAGAGTATCCCAAAAAGATACCTTCATCCGGCTTAGCATCAAATTTTCTAAGTTGTCTTTGCCATTATTATGAATGAACACCTACATCTAAATACGTGAGAGTAATTAATATTTAGTTTTCTATTATTCCCAAGTTCATAGGGTGTTTTCTTTAGAATAGGCCTAATTAATGCTCTATTTAGAATGTAGCATGCTGTATTTATAGCTTCAGCCCAAAAGTATCTAGGGAGGTTGCTTCACATAGCATGCTTCGGGCCATTTCTTCTAGGGTTTTTTTTTCTTTCTACAATTTTATTTTGTTGAGGCGTCCCAGGTGCTGAAAAATTATGGTTTATTCCATTCTCATTGCAAAAACTTTCAAAATGATGATTTTCAAATTTAGTGCTATGATCACTTCGAATTGAAATAATAGTCGTGTCTTTCTCATTTAAAACTTTCTTATAGAATTTTTGAAATGCAGAAAATGTTTCATCTTTATGTGCCAAAAACAGTACCCATGTGATGCAGCACCACGATGGGGGAAGGATGCTGTAAAGACAGATCAGTGAAAACCAGAAGATACAGGAAAGGAAGAAGAGGAAGAGAGGAAGAGAGAAAGAGAAGAGGGGGAAGAGAGAGAGGGGAGAAAGAACGTAGGGGAGAAAATTTTAATCACTTCATTAACCCTATTCATCATAAAAGTTTCCTATATATAGGGCCCAAATAAGAACAATTAACCTAAAACCTCAAAATAATTTCCAACAAGCCCAAAATACACAAATAAAGTCCTACAATAATAAAAATGCAAACAAACCAAAAAATAAAATGCAAATAAAATAGGGGACTAAATGGGCGAATGATCAGCTCTGATGTCCCCATCAACTCCTCCCGGATGGAAAAAACTCGACTACGTTGAGTGCAGGTCTGGCAGGCTGTCGTACTGCTCCAGAAGGTCAGGATCAAGGCGCTACAACTCGGCTCGCGAAATTTACATCACATCCGATTCGGGTTGACCTTTCCACCGAACAAGGTAACGTTGGTAACTTCCTTTCCTAGTAGATATAACCTGCTCATCTAATATATATTCTATGTGTTCTCTGCGTGCATGAAACTTTGGAGGTGAAGGCTCAATAGCAGGTGATGGGTCAAGGTGATCAACAAAGGCGGGTGTATCATCAAATGGGTCAGAAGGAATGAACGTGGAACTTTTGTATGGGCATGAATCTTCAATATTAAATGTCGCACTAATCCCATAGTCTTCAAGAAGATCTACAACATAAGCATTCGAAATGATTTTTTTTAGAACTTTGAACGGTCCCGCACTACGAGCTTGCAACTTTTTGAACGTTCTCGAAGGAAATTGTTCAAGTCTAATTCTCACCATTACGTAATCTCCTATATTCAACTCTTTGTAACGTCCGTGCAAATCAACAAGGAATTTATATTTTAAGTTATTAGAGTGAATACATTTGCTGATTTTCTGATGCAATGAATGCAGATGTGAAGCAAATGATTGTACAGATCAGAGACTCTATGTTGATGAGACATGGAAATTAGGTCTATGGGCTGCTTAATTTATAACCATTCACCACTTCGAAAGGACTCATGCCTAAGGACCTATTGACCGAACTATTATATGCAAACTTGGCTGTCGGTAACACTAAATTCCAGGTCCTAGCATGCTCACCTACTAGATACCTTAAAAGATTTTCTAGACTACAGTTAATAGCTTCCGTCTGGCCATCAGTTTGGGGATGATAAGCCGACGAAAATTTTAATTTAGTGTCGATCATGTGCCAAAGAATTTTCCTAAAGTAGCTCACGAATCTGACATCCCTATCAGATATAATAGATTTTGGAAGGTCAGAAGGTCTAACGACTTCATTGAAATAAAGTTTGGCAACTCTAGAAGCGTTAGAAGTCTTAGGACATAAGAGAAAGGGAGCCATATTTGAAAAAATGGTCCACGACCATAAATATGGAATCGTGCTTGATATAGGTACGAGGAAGTCCTAACACGAAGTCCATACTGACATCTTGCCATGGGATCGTGGCACTAGACATAAAATCTAAGAGGTCGTTCAGCCTAGGGATGAAAAATGATACTTAACCGTAATTTTATTGGGGGTGAGGAGTGTGGATACAGCACAGGGGCTCAAACTCTCACGAGCATACCCTTAGGTGAGAAGTTCGTCAACTTGACGTTTCAGTTCGGTGTGCTCATTTGGGTTGGCCTATGATGGGGAAGAATGGGTAAGGATGCTCCGAAAATGAGATCAATCGCGTGCTGGATATCACGCATCGGAGGAAGTGTATCTAGAAGATCCTTAGGAAAAACAGAGTGAAACTCCTCCAGCAGGGGAACTACTGCCGGTGGGTGCTCAGGACTCGACTCCACATTGATAACCCTAGCCACGAGGGCGAACACAGGTGATTGGCTTTCGATATCTTCCATTACCTCTTTCGAAGTAATGATGTGAAATGATTCATCTTTTCGTAGAGCAGCACTCTTCTTTTCAGGGGTGGACTCTTTAGGAGGCAATGAGTTCAGTATAATTTTCCAACCCTGAAACATAAAGCTACACGAATTCGACCGACCATGAAGTGTGACGTCCCTATCGTATAACCAAGGTCTCCCTAGAATGACTTGACCTACGTCCATCGGAAGGTAGTCACACCAGATCTCGTCTTTATAAGATAGAAATTGAATCGGGACAAGGCATCTTTCCGACACCGAGATGGATGTCTTATCCACCTAAGCTACCTTATATGGGTTGGGATGAGGGGTAGATTTCAGGTCGAGGCAGGAAACAACTCCAGACGCAATGGCGTTGATGCAACTCCCGCTATCAAATAGGATTTTGTATGTTTTACCATTGATCTTAATAAGCGTGTAAAATAGGAAGGTCCTACGCCAATCTTGTTCGATTTTGGTTTGAGCTAGAGTACACTTAACCACATGAAACCTAGAATTTTGGTCATTTCGATCAGTGGGCTCATTTTGGGATTCAGTCTGGATAAACTCTAACCCGGTCTGTTTGTCTCCAAAGTCTTCTACAAAATCCTCGATGTTTGGTTCATAGACTTCTTCGACACATTCAGTCTCCTGGGTCCCTATTTCAAGTTCAGTCATTAGATAGGTCTTGGCATTACATTGGGACGCGATATGGCCAAATTTTTGGCACCTGAAACATTGGATTTGGCTTCTTGAGGGCGGGTTGGAACCTAGTATGCCTTTTTCTTTATCAGTTGACGGACTTTGAACAGGCATCGGGGACGGCCTTGTCAGTGCTTGGCTAGAGCCGGGCTGGTTAGGAGGGTTGGAAAATGGTCTGAATTGCGGAAGATAGCTTTAATTAGGTCGGGCTCCTGGGGATATGGACCGAGAGTCGGTACGCCTCACTACAGGGATCCGTAAGAAACTATCCACATCTTGAGCCAACTGGTATGCTTGGCCAAGGGTGGTAATCTCTCGGAAGATTAATTCTTTCTCGATCTCCTCGCGGAGTCCTGTCCGAAAGCTAGAGAGGGTAACAGTCTCCTCTTTGATTACATTGCATCTCATATGAAACTCCTCAAATCGTGCAATATAATCGGCAACGGTTGATGTCCCTTGAGTTAATTTCTGCCACCTATCCATAAGGCATTGTCGGTAAGAGAATGTCAGATATTTCTCATTCAATTTTTCTTTCATATCCTCCCAGGTGGTGATACGAGAAAGCCTTTGGGTCTCACGCATATGTTCAACGTTATGCCAGTACCAGTGAGCTTGCCCAATAAGCTTCATTGTAGCGAACCGTACTTTTCTATCATCAGTCATTTCGTACTATTCAAAATAATTATCCATGGTTGCTCTCGAATCAAGGTACACGCTCGGCTCTAATTGACCAGCAAATGTGGGGGCATCTACTCTTACGGTACAAAGTAGTCGCTTATCAAGATCGCGCTGGTGATCAGGAGAAAGTTGGTTCCTAGGGGGATGGGAAAGAGCTACAGGTGGTGTGGCCAAACCAAGCTCGGGATAAGCTGCGATTGGGGTTGATGGTTCAGGAGTCCTAGGATGCTGCACTAGAGCACGGATCTCTCGCTTGAATTCATCATGATCAGCTCGTAAGGCAATGATTTGTTCCACAAGATCTTGCAGAACTCTGGGATCCATAGTGGTTAAAAGGGTCTTAGAGTCAGTGAGGAAGTACTTCCTACCACTACGGGTTGGCATGCAGGGGCTACACTAGTTGATGATATGACATGCAATGCTACTAATGAACCCTAACTTACCAAATGTAATGCAGGACAACCCACTAATGCAACCTACTATAAATTCGAAAATCAGCAAATTTCACAAAAATAACTTAAAATTAAATGTCACTAATTTGTACTTCGGTTATTTCAGAATTAAAGTAGGAAATTAGTCACTATAAGAGGTTAGGTTGCAAGCACGTATTACAGTCGTTCTAATCCTAAAGTAATCTGATCGACGAATATTGATAATTATCCTGTCGCTAAGGTGTGCTAATTTAATATCTAGATTTAAATGGTGGGTAGGATGGGTGTGGTAGTAGATGTTCTAGGTTTTGCAGTTTGACAGGAAAGTAAGTTTTCAAAATAGGACTGTCATGCAAGAGAACTAGAACATAATTAGATAAACAAGCCAGAAAAAGTAGAAACCTTATTACCTGTCGTGAAGTAGACGACCAGAATGTATGCTCGTGGGCTGGGGTGACGACCGGTGCGCGGTTGCATCTGATGGACCCTTTCAATTGGTTCCAACTTGGATCTGATCATAGCACCTTGGCGAGTCTGCTGGGCTTGCAAAATGGAGGGGAGTGGACCTGTTGGAGTTTGTGAGATGGGATCAGGCCTCTGTACCTGCTGGCTTGGGCCCGTGAGGCAGTGGGGTGGCCCGACACTTGGGCCCCAAAGGGGCCTGTCTGGGGGGATGGGGGTGCTCGGGTGAGACTTTTTGTTTTTTGGTGGGATGTTAGGCTCTGGTGAGCTGCAGTGGCCGAAGAAGAAAAGGGATGCGGAGGCAGAGGGCGGCGGAAGGTGATAGGGGTTCGGGATGGGGACGGCCGGCGGCGGAGCTGCTGTGAGGGCGGAGGCGGAGCTCGAGGGAAGAAGTAAGAGGGGTTGGGCGGCGCGGTGGAGGCGAACACCGAAGAAAGAAGGGGATGGTGGCTTCGGCCGGTGGAGCGGAAGCGGCGAAGGGTGGGCGGCGCGCGGCGGAGCTCGACGGCGGCACGGGTGGAGCGACGCTCAAGGGCGGCGGTGCGGCGTGCGGCCGGAGAAGACGAACAGAAGTAGGTCTCTTTTTTTTTCTTTTTTTTCCTTTTTTTCTCCTTTTTTTTCTTTTTTTTCCTTTTTTTCTCTTTTTTTTCACGCACGTGCGGTCACGTGCGGAGCTTTTTGGACCTGGGTTACCAAGTTTCGGGTTATCGGGCTGAGAACTTTCCCGTTACCCGGATTCCTTCTTCAACCTCCCGACGGTTCGGGAGGACGTTGATCTTCGCGGCGGCAGCTGCGGGCCCGGGGCAGCGATCACGATGGCGGCTCCGCAACCTGCGGCGGTGGCGAGATCACGGCCACGGCTTTGTGGCCTGCAACGAAGGTCGGCGGCGGTCCCCTCTGTGGGTCCGACGCCGACGGTTGGTAGCAAACGCAAGACACTCGGGGCGGCGGCGCTCTCGTGGGTTCTGATACCGGCGGTGTGGGCAACCGATGGGGGGGTTCGGCGCTGTTGGCGGCACCTGGTGGTGGCAGTGGTCGTGGGTGCAACAGCGGATGGAAAGGATCCGGCAACGGGGAGTTTCCCTTCGGTTCTAGTAGGAACCGAGAGAAAGGGAGGAAGGTGTGGCCTACTTCTTTACAGGGTGGTGGTGTGAGTCGGCTGAGAGGGGGTGGGATCGGGAGTTGTGAGCTGCGTGAAGACCGAGAGAGAGGGAAAGAAAAGAACTGGATCGTGGCTTTGGCAGCAGGGGCAAAGCCGAGGCTCTGATACCAAGTTGATGCAGCACCACGATGGGGGAAGGATGCTGTCACGACAGATCAGTGAAAACCAGAAGATAGGGAAAAGGAAGAAGAGGAGGAGCGGAAGAGAGGAAGAGAAGAGGGGGAAGAGAGAAAGAGAGGAGAAAGAACGTAGGGGAGAAAATTTTAATCACTTCATTAACCCTAATCATCATAAAAGTCCCCTATATATAGGGCCCAAATAAGAACAATTAACATAAAACCACCTTACACAAAATAATTTCCAACAAACCCAAAATACACAAATGAAGTCCTACAATAATAAAAATGCAAACAAACCCAAAAATAAAAGGAAATAAAATGCAAATAAAATAGGGGACTAAATAGACGAATGATCAGCTCTGATGTCCCCATCATAATGTGAACCTAAAAAAATCATCTAATATCAAAAGACCATATTTCTTTCTTCCTAGACTAGTGGTTCTAGTAGGTCCAGAAAAATCTATGTGAAGTAGTTCTAGTGGCCTAGAAGTTAAAATAATGTTCTTAGATTTAAAAGAATTTCTTGTTTGTTTACCTAATTGGCATGCATCACAGATTTTATCCCTTTCAAAATTTAGCTTAGGAATTTCTTTAACTAGCTCTCTTTTGATTAACTTAGACATTAGATCTATACTAACATGACCTAGTCTACGGTGCCATAGCTAGCTAACCTCATTAACTTTAGCATCCGTGGTAAGTAAACAATGACTACTCATAGAAAGATTATCTAGATTTATCATTTTTACATTGCCATATCTATGTCCCACAAAGATAATGCTATTGTCGATGGGGTTAGTCACTATGCATAGATATGCTTCAAAAAAAATCTTAAATCCTTTATCACATAATTGACTAATACTAATAAGATTATGTTTTAAACCCTTCACATATAATACATTATCTATAAAAGTAGAGGGAGTGATCTGAATTTTACCAATACTAACTATGTGACCTTGGCCATTGTCTCCAAAAGTTACCACTCCACTTTCTTTTGCTTCAAAGGTGATGAACTGATCTTTATCACCCGTCATGTACCTTGAGCAACTACTATCAAGATATCAACTTCTTTTAGCTCTTTGGCCGCAAGACACATCTCCAAACATAGACCATACAATTTTAGGTACCCAAAACTTCTTGAGTCCTTCATGGTTAGTATAGATGGTTCCTCTTGGTACCCAAACTTTCTTTACTTTGTTATTCTTAGACGTTTTTTTGTGATTGCAAACATATGATGTATGTCCTATTTTACCACAGCAATAACAAGTAATATTTTCATTATTAGTTGTAGAGGCCTTTTGAAAGAAGTTTTTCACTAGTTTTTGTTTGTTATGTGTTTTATATCCTAATCCAGCCTTATTAAAAACAGCTTGTTGATTATTTAGGATCATTTTCAATTTTTCTGAACTACATGTGAACCTATCTATTAAAGGTTTGTATTTTTCTACTTCTTTTTTTAGTTTTTGGTTCTCATTATTTAAGTCTTCCTTTTGTTTTGCTAAGGTCTGATTTTCAGATTTTAGCTTTTGAGTTTCATCAATCAAACATTTTCTTTCCTTACTAAGATTTACAGATTGATCAATAAGAGTTTGATTTATTGCTTTTAGTTCTTTGTTTTTCATTCCAAGTTTTCTATAATCATCAATTAATTCATAGAAAGCATTATGTAATTCTTCAAAAGTAAAGTTTAGAGAAGGTTCAGATTTTACCTCGTTATTATGTGCCATGAGACATTTTCTTCAAAAGTAAAGTTTAGAGAAGGTTCAGATTATTTTCTTGAGGTTCATCTTCGGATAATGTCCCCTTACTATCGCTCCAAGTTGCTACAAAGGCCTTCTTCTTTTTCTTGAACATTTTCTTTAATAGAGGACACTCCGGCTTAATGTGTTCGGTTTTCTTACATTCATAGCATATTATCTAGGTTCCTTCTCCTTTTCTTTTTCTTTGTCTGATTCTCCTCTAACCATGGGTTTTCTCTTGAAGTATGGCTTTCTTCTTTTCATAAATTTCTTGAATTTCCTTGCTAGAAGTGCGCCATCATCATCATCTTCCTCACTATCATTGTTGTCCTCATTCTCCTTTTGAGCAGCAGCCTTTAAGGCGATGGTTTTCTTCTTTTTGACATCTTCCTCCATGTGTTGCTTCATTGTGAGCTCATGTGTCATCAAGGATCCAAGGAGTTCTTCGAGTGGTAGCGCACTCAGGTCTTTAGCTTCATGAATTGCTGTCACCTTGGCTTCCCATCACCTTGGAAGTGATCTTAGAATTTTTCTGACAAGTTCAGTGTTAGCATCGGATTTTCCAAGACTTTTCAAGCCATTAACTATATTAGTAAATTAGGTGAACATTTTAGTGATGGATTCACTTGGTTCCATTTTGAAAAGCTCATATATATGAACCAACATATTAATTTTAGATTCTTTTATTTGATTGGTACCCTCATGAGTAATTTCAAGTCTATCCCATATTTTCTTAACCGAAATACAGGTAGAAATTCTATTAAATTCATTAGCATCTAATGAGCAATATAGCACATTCATAACCTTTGCATTTAATTGTGCCAATTTTTTATCATTTCATCCCAATCTCTTTCGGGTTTAAGACTGACTATATTTTTTACTGTGTGAAAATATGTGGTTCATTTACTATTATGTTCCATAAGTCATAATCTAAAGCTTGAATGAATATCCTTGTCCTAGCTTTCCGATATATGTAGTTTGTTCCATTGAACAAAGGGGGTCCGTTTGTTGATTGTCCTTCAGAAAATGAAGAACAAGATTGAGTTGCCATCTGATCTTTTGCTCTTGACGGTTAAGTCAAATTTAAAAGATAAGAACTAAATGAGCACCTGCACTGATACCATTTGTTGCCCAGAAGACAACCCAAGATAGGGGTGAATTGGGTTTTTCAAAACTTTTCTTCCAAGTGCAGCGGAATAAAACAATTCTAAGTAAATAACTGAAATGTAAATGCAATAAACAAAGTAAGCAACGCGCACACACAAATACAAAGGATTTATAGTGGTTCGGTGTTATCCCTGCACCTACGTCCACTCTCCAAGACTCTTGAAAATTTCAATATAACCTTTTTGATTATTGTGAGACCCAATAGTCCCACATCGGAAAGACTCGTTCTAGAGCCTGGGCATATGAGGCGGGTGTCTCCTAATCCTGCAGACGCGTTTTGGGAGGAAAACAAAACTGAGGAGGGGTGAAGGATGCTTGCGTGAAGTCCCGGAACCGGACAATATCTGGCAGGGGAGCCTCGTATTTTTTCCTCATGTGGCCCCCACGTGGGCACTGGGTGCCTCACGTGCTCCGCGCAGGCGGGGGCGTGACATTTGGTATCAGAGCCGAGGACGGCTCTTGTCCGATGGTGGGAAGGGTGTGAGGCCTAATAGTCCCACATCAGAAAGATTCGTTATAGAGCCTGGGCATATGAGGCGGGTGTCTCCTAATCCTGCAGACGCATTTTGGGAGGAAAACAAAATCGGGGAGGAGTGAAGGACGCTTGCGTGAAGCTCCGAAACCGGACAATATCTGGCAGGGGAGCCTTGTATTTCCCCCTCATGTGGCCCCCACGTGGGCACTGGGTGCCTCACGAGCTCCGCGCAGGCGGGGGCGTGACAATTATAGTATGATTGCTTTCCAAGTTTACAACCCAACTCATTGTTTTTCCGGGATCACAACGAACCCAGTTGGTTTCTTTCTAAAGGCTCACCAACTAAAACCTCTTATCCAATCCAATTCAGGTTTGGACTAAACCTTCCCCAAGTTTCAATACTTGAAACTTGTTACAAGAATTAAATGAAAATGGTTAGAACACAGAATTTATTGCTCGAAGAATTTAAATGCACAAACTCAGAAAAAATGAGCAATAAATTGGTTGCTGGCGCTTTGAATGAAGTCGATGGAGATCGGCCAACTTTCAGAGCCAAGAACTTGATCTTGATTGCTACAATAAAGGCTTTAAATGCTTCAAACTTGAATGCACACTTCTTGCTCTGCTTTAGGTAGCTCTCTTAATGATTTGGATTTGTGGTTGTTGAGCTTTCTTCAATATTTTCAATCTCCTCTTTTGTATCTTTTTTCTCTCTTTTAAATCCAACTTAGTTCCCTTATATTTATGGCTTTTGAGAACGATGGAATACTCTCCTAGCCATTAGACTCCAAAAACTAGCCATTAGAAAGAATTTGGCTCCGTTTTGACACTGTGCAAAACTAGCCGTTGAGCTTCCAGCAGATTTTGAGTCGACTTATGCGGATCTGGAGTCGGCTCGGCTGAGTTGGGAGTCGACTCGAGTTTGCTGAGGAGTCAACTCGAGCTTGAGATCTTCAAAACTAGATTTCTGGCTTTCTCTGAGAGAGTTGACTCACGGACTATTGGAGTCGGCTCATCTATTGTTCATCTAAAAGATGTTTCTGCCTTTTTCTGAGAGAGTCGACTCACAGAATGTTGAAGTCGGCTCATCTACTATTCATCTAAAAATGAGCTTCTGCCTTTTTCTATAGGAGTCGACTCATGAATTGTTCTTCTGAAATTGTGTTTCCATCTTTCACTGAGGGAGTCGACTAATGAACTGCGGGAGTCGACTCGTGAGCGTGCCATTTGAGAATTTTTCGTGCCAGAGTCGACTCAAAACTTTCATGGGTCGACTCAAGGACTGTTCCAAGACACTTTGAGAATCAGAACTCTTTCAATTCAACTTTACACTTCTTGAGATTTGTCATGATGAATTTTTATGATATTTTTCCATAAATGCTAAATTAAATTTATTAGTACAATAAGATATATACTCAAGTATTTTGTGTTCATCAAAATCAAATACAGGGTCAACAGGAAGGAAACTAGCTCTTGACTACAATATGCCGTCAATTGGATGTGCCAGTGATTGCCTCACTGGAGGCTCGAAAGGAGACTAGATTTTGACCTGTATGATTATAGTTAGGCTAGAGACTAAATCATCGCAACAAAAAAAAATCAACAATGTCTTGATGTAACAATGATGCAAAATTACACCTTAATAAATCATTTCATGCTTAACCATATATTTTTAGAATTGAATGTTTATGAAGAGCATACACAACGTGTAGAATACAACATATAATTTACATATGCATGAATAATATTTGTAATCAAATCTCAATACATATAAAGTATATTATGCAAATGAAAAGATATTAGAGTAGTAGTACTTACAGCTCAACTGACAAGGTACAAGAAATTCCCCTATAGATTAGTCATGACCTATTCAATAGCATTTTCTAATGGTTAGATTTCTCTTCTAAAGCAAATGATATCATTTTAAAAGAAAAATCTCGGCATAGTGAATCTACCATTCACAGAAGGCAAAGTGAGAATAGGAGCCATCACTAGGCAGTTTTTCAGCTCATGGAAGCTCTATTCACAATCCTTTATCCGATCACATTTGGTTTCCTTTTTAGTCAATCAAATTAGAGGCACTGCAATATGGGAGAAACCTTCAACAAATTTTCTACGATATCCGGTGAGCTCAAGGAAACTATGGACCTCATCCATGTTGTTTGGTGGGCTCCAATGTACAATTGCCTCCATATTCTTTGGATCAACCGAAACACCCTTTTTAGAGATTATATGACCGAGAAAGGAGATGCTTTTCAACTAGAACTCACATTTCATAAAGCTTCTGCTCTCTCGAAGTCTACAAGATTATCTTCATGTGCTTTTCATGCTTTTCGTGGCTCTTGGAGTATACTAGGATGTCATTATTGAAGATTACCATGCATTTTTCCAAAAAAGGTTTGAATACCCAATTCATTAAATGCATGAATGTTGCCGGGGCGTTTGTGAGTTCAAACGGCATTAGTAGGAACTCATAGTGCCCATATCTAATCTAAAAGGCAGCCTTGGGCACACCATCAGCCTTGATTCGTACTTGGTGATAATCGGATCGAAGGTCAATCTTGGAGAAGACTTGAGCAACTTGAAGCTGATTAAAGAAATCATCAATCCTCAGCAAAGGGTATCGGTTCCGAATTGTCATTTTGTTTAGCTCCTTGTAGTCTATGCATTGCTGCATACTACCATCCTTCTTCTTAACAAAGAGCATAGGGGCACCGCATCGGGAGACACTAGGCCTAAAGAAGCCCTTTTTTAATAGCTCCTGGAGTTGCTCCTTTAATTCCCTCAATTCGGCTAGGCTATTCAGTAGGGAGCCTCAGAGATAGATCTGACAAGTTGCTCCTTTAATTCCTTCAATTCCTTCAATTTGGCTAGGGCCATTCGGTAGGGAGCCTTGGAGATAGATCCAGCATCGAGTACTAGATCAATGGAGAACTCCACTTCTCTGTTTGGAGGCATTCTTGGAAGATCATCTGGGAAGACACTATGAAACTCTCGTGCAACGGGAATCTCCTCCATCTTGGGCTCTTCTTGTTGAGTATCAGCTATAGTGCCCAGATACCCTAGACCCCTTCCGCATCATCCAAAAAGCTTGCATGAACGATATGACTCGAAGAGGGGCAACCACTCTACTACAAGAGTAACTAAACTTTGCTTACCCAGGAATTTGGAAGGTCACCCTATTCTCAAAGAAGTCCACTAAGGCATGATGGGCCGCCAGCCAATCCATTTCCGGAAGTATATCGAAATGCTTCATACCCCATACCATTAGGTCAGCCAAGAGATCTCATCCTTCTATGCCTACTGCACAAGACTTGCAAACCATGCCAACTATAATATTACTCTTATTTGGAGTAGAGACACAACTTAGATTTAGAGGTACACGAAATACTTTTTCTAACTAACTCAGAAGAAGCAAAGGAGTGGGTAGCCCTAGGGTTAAACAGGGTGTAAGCATGAGTGGAGGATACCCTAATAATACCTATCACAATTAAAGAAAGGGTAACTATTATCAATCTATTTAACATGCATCAATCTATGAAGGTGCTTCATATATGTGATAACCATCAATAAATAAATTGAGATGAGATTACCTCTCACAATCGCATTGGATTCCTGTGCATCTTGTTTAGTTAGAGCATAGACATAGGCTTGGATCTTGGTTATCTGCCTTCCTCTACGATCTTGCCCTGAGGGAACATCTTGTCTAGATTGAGCAGTTTGACCAGCAGGAGTTTGAGAGGGTGGTGACTTCGAAGCGGTCTGGGTTGTCTGGCCGTACCACCCACCTTTGCGCCTTGGAG
The DNA here is from genome assembly GCF_009389715.1 of Phoenix dactylifera. Classification (NCBI taxonomy): domain Eukaryota; kingdom Viridiplantae; phylum Streptophyta; class Magnoliopsida; order Arecales; family Arecaceae; genus Phoenix; species Phoenix dactylifera. The sequence goes on along the minus strand of NC_052397.1, from coordinate 7,540,844 downwards.
CACCAACGACAATCCTTCTCTACGTAGAAATCTCTGTTGCTGGTGCACTAGTGCTCTTTCTCTAGTTGAATCCTATCATCTCTTCTTCATGGTGCCTACCTCTTGGGACAGTCATCTCATAATCGACTTCCCTACTGCCCTCTAGGCCTGCGTCTCTTTCCTAGTTTGTGGTCTCTTGCCGCCCCATGTTTTCTACTTCTTGTTCCACCACTTTTGCCTTGTTGACCACTTTCCTGTAAGCGATCAACCCCATCAGCCGTACGCCAGCCTTGATCTTTGGTCTCAGTCCCTTCTCAAATATTCAGGCTCTATGAGCATCGGTATTTACCATTCAAAAGCAAAGCGAGACAATTCGGTAAATTTGGTCTTGTATTGGACTACTATCCTGTTGCCTTGGGTCAACTTTATAACTTCCTCCTCCTGGTATTGGGGGCTCTTGCAGTATACATGTCCAAGAACTCCTGGCGAAATATGTCCCAAGTGATCGACTCTCGATCATTTTCATGCTCCCTTTTCACAACTTCCCACTGTTGCCCAAGGTGACAAGCCAAGAGCGAGGGGGTGAATTGGTTTCTTTTAATTTTAACTATCTTACTTGTGTTAAATGATGAGTTAGTGAACTTAAACAAATCACAATGCAAACAACAAGAAGTATAGTGGTTCGGTGCTCTCCTTAGCACCTACGTCCACTCCCCAAGCGACCCCTTGGAAATTCACTATAATTCCGCGGATTACAGTTGGATTGTTTTCCGGGCTCACAATCCAAAAATCTTTACACTTTGGTTTTCCGGGTTCACCAAAAACCTATGTTGGTTTTACGGGCTCACCAACGAATCTATGTTGGTTTTACGGGCTCACCAACGAACCTTTACAATTGGTTTCCCGGGTTCACCAATCAACCTATTCTGTTGGTTTTGCGGGCTAACCAACCAACCTTTACAAGTAGTTTAATAAACAAAGGAAGAAGATTTAAACTCCTAGATGAGCAAATATAACAATATAATCTACAAAGAAGAGTTTAGAGAATAGTTATCGCTTGATATGACTTCTCTCTTCTTTGTCAAGGATGCTTCACTCTTCACGGGTGGATGGAGTTCTTAATGACTCTTTGAATCTGCTCAACCACTTTCTTTTGACTCTTGAATGAAGTACTTGGATGAAGAAGATTAGGGCACTTTGTCTTTCTTGTGTACTCTTTGATATTCTTGCAAAAAGATGTTCTCTCTGATGAATAGTGCCACTTTAAATAGTTTTCTTCATCCATTGGACAAGCCCCAATGGTTAGAATTCAAAAACTAGCCGTTACTCACTGTTGGAAGGACAAAAAGTACTTCTGCAGAACTAGCCGTTATGCTTCTGCTCGTATTTGGGTCGGCTCAACCTGTCCTTGGGTCGACCCAACTTTCACTTGGGTCGACTCAAACTTTCCTTGGGTCGACCCTCTCAGAACCACAGAAACTTGCAATTCAGCCTTCCTTCACTTGGGTCGACCCAACATTTCTTTGGGTCGACTCAAGGTTCAGTTGGGTCGACTCAACTTCTTCTTGGGTCGACCCTCTCAGGGTTTCCAGAGAACCTTTTCTGTCATCTGTTCTGTCTTGCCTTTTGAGAAATAGTGTTTTATCTACATTTCCTCTACTAAAGTCATTATTAAGCAGAAATTTGCTTAATCGATCATACCAAGCCCTAGGTGCTTGCTTTAATCCATATAATGCCTTATGTAGTCTAAACACATGATTTGGCAATTCATGATTCTCAAAACCAGGAGGTTGCTCTACATATACTTCTTCCTCAATAAAACCATTTAAGAATGCACTTTTTACATCCATTTGATACAATTTGAAATCCATGAAACATGCAAATGCTAGTAGTCTAATGGCCTCTAATCTAGCTACAGGAGCAAATATTTCATCAAAATCTATTCCTTCTTTTTGATTGTATCCCTTAGCTACAAGTCTAGCTTTATTTCTTATAACTAACCCATTTTCATCTAATTTATTTCTAAAGATCTATTTTGTTCCAATTACTGAATTATGCTTTGGTCTTTCAGTTAATGTCCATACATTACTTCTTTTGAATTGATTTAATTTTTCTTGCATGGCATTTATCCAATTAGTATCTTTTTCAGCTTCTTCATAAGTCTTAGGTTCTAATTGTGAAACAAAAGCAAGATAATCATTTAAATTTCTAAGAGATGATCGAGTTCTTACCCCTTGAGATGGATCACCAATGATTAAGTCTTTAAGGTGTCCATATGCATACCTCCATTCCTTTGGCAAGTTTTGAGATTGTGGTGGCACGCAATCTTCCTTATCTTGAATTGGCACGTCATCAATATTCAACTTTTCAAAGTCGATAATTCCTGTATCATCATCAAGAATATTTTCTTTCCTAGCAGACTCACTATCAGACTCATCAAATATGATATTAACTGACTCTTCCACTACAAGAGTTCTTTTATTAAATACTCTGTATGCCCTGCTAGATGTGGAGTATCCTAAGAAGATACCTTCATCTGACTTGGCATCAAATTTACTTAGATCCTCCTTGCCATTGTTTAAGATGAAACATCTACGTCCAAATACTCTAAGATATTTAGCAGTTGGTTTCTTATTCTTCCAAAGTTCATAAGGAGTTTTCTTGGTTATTGGTCGTATTAAAACCCGATTTAGAATATGGCAAGCAGTGTTTATAGCTTTAGCCCAAAAGTACTTTGGAAGATTTGACCCACACAACATCGTGCGTGCCATTTCTGCCAATGTCCTGTTTTTCCTTTCAACAACCCCATTTTGTTGAGGCATTTTAGGTGCTGAGAATTGATGTGAAATACCATTTTTATTACAAAATTCTTCAAAGTGTTGTTTTCAAATTCAGTACCATGATCACTTCGAATTGCTACTAGGGTAAGCTTCTTTTCATTTATGATATTACTATATAGTTTTAAGAATTCTGAAAATGCTTCATTCTTATGTGCCAAAAATGAAACCCATGTATATCTTGAGAAATCATCTACAATTACTAGTCCATATTTCTTCCCTCCTAGACTCGCAGTTCTAGTGGGTCCAAATAAATCCATGTGTATGAGTTCAAAAGGCCTAGTTGTTGATACTATATTCTTTGATTTGAAAGATGATTTAGTTTGTTTTCCTAATGAGCATGGTCCATAGATTTTGTCTTTTTCAAAAATCAGTTTTGGCACATCTTTTATTAATTCCTTCTTGACTAGTTTTGATATTAATTCCATACTAGCATGTCCTAGTCTACGATGCCAAAGCCAACTTGTTTCATTTTTCTTTTCTTCATTAGTAATTAAGCATAATCCATTTTTCTTGCCTAAATCATGAAGATCTACCAAGTAAATATTTCTTTGCCTTTGTCCTACAAGTACAATGCTATTATCTTTAGGATTTGTGATTATGCATACTGATGCTTCAAATGTGACTTTAAACCCTTTATCACAAAATTGACTTATGCTAAGCAGGTTATGTTTCAAACCCTTAACTAATAAGACATTTTCTATAAAAATGGATGGAGTAATGAAAATTTTACCCTTTCCAATGATATGCCCTTTACCATTGTCTCTATAGGTTACTACTCCACCCTTCTTTGATTCCAAGGTGACAAATTGGTCTACGTCACCGGTCATGTGTCTCGAACAGCCGCTATCTAGATACCATCGTTTTTTCACTTTATCAGCTGCAAGACACCCCTCATCGTCATTGGCCATATGACACATTTGGGCCGTCTCTTGATGATCTTCCTCTTCCGAACTTGACTCCTCACTTTCACTCCATTCAGCCATGAAGTTCTTTTTCAGTTTTCTTGCCATCCATTTCAAATTTGGGCAATCTATCTTATAATGCCCGGATTTGTTACACTCATAGCAAATAGGAGTTTCTTTTTCCTTTTCTTTGTCCTTACCCTTTTCTTTGCTTGAGCTACCTTTGAGGAAGGGTTTCTTTTTATAAAATCTGTTCTTACCTCTCATAAATTTTCTGAATTTTTTTCCAAGCATAGTCATCCCTTCTTCATCAAATTCATCATCATCATCTGAATCTTCCGATTCAGTTTGTTGTTTAGGGGTGGTAGTTTTTAGGGCAATGGGCTTTCTTCTCTTGACCTCATCTTCCGAATTTTGCCTCATTGTCAACTCATGGGTCATGAGTGATCTTAGAAGTTCCTCTAATTGCAGTGTGTTGAGGTCCTTAGCTTCCTGAATTGCGGTTACCTTGGCCTCCCAAATTCTTGGTAGAGACCTAAGAATTTTTCGCACCAATTCAGAGTTACTGTAAGACTTTCCTAAACTCTTAAGCCCATTTATAATTTTAGTAAAACGAGTAAACATATCAGTTATGGACTCAGTAGATTCCATTTTAAACAATTCATACTTGTGTACTAATATGTTTATTTTTGACTCCTTAACTTGATTGGTCCCTTCATGAGTGACCTCAAGTTTGTCCCAAATTTCTTTAGCAGAGATGCAAGTAGATATTCTATTAAATTCACTTACATCTAATGAGCAATAAAGTACATTTATAGCTTTTGCATTTAACTGTGCCAATCTTCTATTACTTTCATTCCAATCCATTTCTGGTTTGGGTATGATAGTGCCCTCTATATTAAGTGTGGGTGTGTGAGGCCCTCTAGTAATGATGTACCATAATTCATAGTCTAAAGCTTGAATGAATATCCTCATCCTAGCTTTCCAATATGTGTAGTTTGTGCCATTAAATAGAGGTGGTCTATTTGTGGATTGCCCCTCACTCATAGAACATCCCACTTGGGTTGTCATGATCTTTAACTCTTGATTGTGAGATCAATGAGTACTATTGGAGCACCTTGCTCTGATACCACTTGTTGCCCAAGGTGACAAGCCAAGAGGGGGGGGTGAATTGGTTTCTTTTAATTTTAACTATCTTACTTGTGTTAAATGATGAGTTAGTGAACTTAAACAAATCACAATGCAAACAACAAGAAGTATAGTGGTTCGGTGCTCTCCTTAGCACCTACGTCCACTCCCCAAGCGACCCTTTGGGAATTCACTATAATCCCGCGGATTACAGTTGGATTGTTTTCCGGGCTCACAATCCAAAAATCTTTACACTTTGGTTTTTCGGGTTCACCAAAAACCTATGTTGGTTTTACGGGCTCACCAACGAACCTATGTTGGTTTTACGAGCTCACCAACGAACCTTTACAATTGGTTTTCCGGGTTCACCAATCAACCAATTCCGTTGGTTTTGCGGGCTAACCAACCAACCTTTACAAGTAGTTTAATAAACAAAGGAAGAAGATTTAAACTCCTAGATGAGCAAATATAACAATATAATCTACAAAGAAGAGTTTAGAGAATAGTTATCGCTTGATATGACTTCTCTCTTCTTTGTCAAGGATGCTTCACTCTTCACGGGTGGATGGAGCTCTTAATGACTCTTTGAATCTGCTCAACCACTTTCTTTTGACTCTTGAATGATGCACTTGGATGAAGAAGATTAGGGCACTTTGTCTTTCTTGTGTACTCTTTGATATTCTTGCAAAAAGATGTTCTCTCTGATGAATAGTGCCACTTTAAATAGTTTTCTTCATCCATTGGACAAGCCCCAATAGTTAGAATTCAAAAACTAGCCGTTACTCACTGTTGGAAGGACAAAAAGTACTTCTGCAGAACTAGCCATTATGCTTCTGCCCGTGTTTGGGTCGGCTCAACCTGTCCTTGTGTCGACCCAACTTTCACTTGGGTCGACTCAAACTTTCCTTGGGTCGACCCTCTCAGAACCACAGAAACTTACAATTCAGCTTTCCTTCACTTGGGTCGACCCAACATTTCTTTGGGTCGACTCAAGGTTCAGTTGGGTCGACTCAACTTCTTCTTGGGTCGACCCTCTCAGGGTTTCCAGAGAACCTTTTCTGTCATCTGTTCTGTCTTGCCTTTGGGTCGACCCACTCAGGGTTTGGGTCGACTCAAGCTTGGGTTGACTCAACTTTATCTTGGGTCGACCCTCTCAGTATTTTCAGAGAACCATTTTCTGAGTTGTTGAGAAGCTTGATGTTTGGGTCGACTCATGCTTTCCTTGGGTCGACCCAACTTACTGTTCATCTGTGCCAATTTTGCAGAAGTGTGCCAAATGCTTTCTTGATGTGCCGGGGTCGACTCAATCATCCTTTGGGTCGACTCAATCCACACTTTGCTGCAACTCAAGGTTAGATTCATCCAAGTAAACAATAAGAGTAACAGACTTATAAATGAAGTATCGAATTAACTTATAACATACTCTCGATTATTGCTTGTTAATCATCAAAATAACACTATCATCCTCAATCTCTCCCTTTTTGATGATTACAAAATATAGAGTATGAGCCTATTGATACTTGTCTTAAAATCAGTTTTAAAAGGGCTCAAGTTGCTGAATTTCAGCTTTTCAAATATGAGAGTGAAGTCTCTCCCTATATCATTCAAATGTTTCCAATTTAACTTTTTGAATTGCTCTCCCTTTCATTTATATTTCATTAAAGATGAAACTCCAAAAATTTGAGATAAAGCATGAGTTTCAGGTTATGTATCGAGGTGTGAAAGGTGCGTGCCAAATTCTGAAATTCTATGTGCCAAATTCTGAAATTTAATAGAAATTTTAGATTTGATTGTTCTCATTGTTACAAATTGCTCCTCCTAAAATGTATATGCTTTCTCATTATAATTTTCAATTTGTTTTACAAGTTATTTCTCTTTTCTTACACAACTTATTTCTCTTTCTTTACTTCTCCTCCTTTTTGTTATCATCAAATAGGTGCATGGGAATAGACACAAAAAATAACAAACATTCGAACTTCATTGATCAAAATAGGAACATTTTAGTACAATCATGCCAAAAACAAAAGCAAATACAATGTTCCTCAATCAAAGTTCAAAGTACATGATAAACACAAAATACATATGAGAACTAGATACCTATCCTAGGCTCTAAACAGAAATACTAATATCAGCCTAGGGAGTATCTAATGGCTGGGATCTAGTCCTCATCCTCCTAGTGTACGTGGCGAGGGAAGGTCGAGCCTGATGAGACTGAGTTTGGCGTGGAGCACGATGAGCTGGATGACTCTGTGCCGAAATCTCTGACTCAGCAGCCTGTGGCACAGATGGTCCATGAGTCTCTCTCTCCGTAGAGCTCCCATCTGCTCCCTCGGATCACTGATATCAGCAGACATGATGTCTAATCTGCTCGTCAGCCCATCAGTGATAGTCCTCGCCTGAGCTGACAAAAGCTCTGTCATCCTACTTCAGAACTCATCTGTATCTCCCGCAGGAACAGATGATGATGGTCCAGCCTCTGAAGGGCAGTAGGATGATCCATATGCTCCTCATCCTCAGGGATAGGGTCTCCAATATCTGGTGCATCACCCTCTGGTGCATCACCCTGAATCCCTGCTCCAGTATGAACCCACTGCCCGTTCACTTTCTCATAGCCCATGCGTATAAGTGATCGTGCAGTGTATGTATCAGTATGAAGTAGCTGCCTGGAGATCTCCCCTTCGACAGATATGTCGTGCTGTCGGAAGATCAAGGTGAGTATCATACCATAAGGCAGAGATACTCTGGAGTTGCAGATCACCTTCCTCATCTGCCTCAGGATCATGGCCGGAAGATTCAGGGGAATACCCTGAATAATATGCTCCATCACTACTAGATCTCGCTCTGTGATGAGATTGAATCTCCCGCTCTTCAGAAATAAAATCCTATTTATGATACTGAGCAATAACCTCATTTCAGCAGAAAGAGAGCTAGCTATTACCTTTTCGGAAAAGTCGAAGTTTTCATTTTCCATTATCAACTGTAGGGCTCTCATCTTATTTTCAGGCTTTTCTGGAGTGGCTCCTTCACATGGAAGATGAAGTAGCTCACTCAAACTCTCCTCGGAAACTCGAACCCTAACTCCTCGAACTTCCGAAATAAGCCCTCCCATTCCAGTTTTGAGGAAGGCATAGAACTCCCGAACTAATCCGGGGTAGATCATCACATCTAGGGAGCAAAGATACTCCCAACCTTGCCTTTGGATCCATTCCCTCAAACGGAACCCTTCTTGATCAAAGAACTCGGAATGGATCCTTCTCCCCGTTGTAACTGGTCTCCCCGCAAATCTTGCAAGTATTACTGAGGGGGAAGGAGGAGGTGGCTCTGCACGTGCCTCACATTGTGGAGACACTGTAGATGGCTCCGTAGCATGTCTTTCCTCACGTTGGATCCGTGAGACTCTTCCGGATCTCTTGGCTACGGCTCTTTTGGGTCCCATTTCTCCAAGATCTTAAAGTAATCTACTGTTTGGAGATAATTGGAGGAGTTTGGAGAGTGGAGAATAGGGTTTTCAGAAGAGGACAAGGGCAAACAGTGCCCTAAAAGAGCTCTCGGGTCCCCCTTTTAACAGTGGGGTCCCGACGTTGGGTCGACTCAAGAATTTTCTTGGGTCGACTCAACGTTGGGTCGACCCTATTCTGGGTTGGGTCGACCCAAGTTCAGAATTTTTTTTTTATTTCTTTTTGATTCTAAAAATTTTCTTGCTTCCAATCCTTATAAATTCTTTCTGGGACAATGATACATGAGTAGGGAATCTATAGATGATAAGTTTGACTCATGTTTTATGGGTTTTTAGAAATGGGAGGAATGTATCATGAGACAGCTTGCTCCCTTTTATATCTCTTCAATAAAAAGGATCACATATGCCTAATTCCCTCCTTAGCGTGCAGAATCTATCTTCACTCAAGGGTTTTGTGAATATGTCGGCTAATTGTTTTTCAGTGCATATATGCTCAATACATATGTTTCCATTTTGCACATGATCCCTAATAAAATGATATCGTATTTCTATGTGTTTGGCTTTAGAATGCTGAACCGAATTTTTAGTAAGATTGATGGCACTAGTATTATCACACTTAATAGGAATATTATCTAGCTTAACTCCATAGTCCTCTAGTTGTTGCTTAAGCCATAGTACTTGAGCACAACAACTACCAGCAGCTATATATTCAGCTTCAGCTGTTGACAGTGCCACTGAATTCTGCTCTTTGCTAAACCATGATACTAAGTTGTTTCCTAAGAGTTGACATGTACCACTAGTGCTCTTCCTATCTAATTTGCATCCAGCAAAATCAGCATCTGAGTATGCAAGCAAATCTAGACAGGAGTCTCTTGAGTACCATAATCCTATATTCGTAGTTCCTCTTAAATATCTAAGGATTCTTTTAACAGCATTTAAATGTGACTCCTTAGGATCTGATTGGTATCTAGCACATATTCCTACACTAAATACGATGTCTGGTCTACTAGCAGTAAGGTAGAGCAAGGATCCAATTAGTCCTCTATAAAGCTTAATATCAATATTCTTCCCTTTTTCATCTTTGTCTAGCTTACTAGTAGGATTCATTGGAGTACCTACTCCCTTATGATTTTCATTCCCAAACTTCTTTAGTATTTCCTTTGTATACTTAGTTTGATGAATGAAAATGCCTTCTTTAGTTTGTTTGATTTGTAATCCTAGAAAGAAACTTAGTTCTCCCATCAAACTCATTTCGAATTCTCCACGCATTAAATCAGCAAATTCTTTGCAAAGAGTATCATTTGTGGCACCAAAGATTATGTCATCTATATATATTTGTACCACTAATAGATTTTTGTCCTTTCTTTTGAGAAATAGTGTTTTATCTACATTTCCTCTACTAAAGTCATTATTAAGCAGAAATTTGCTTAATCGATTATACCAAGCCCTAGGTGCTTGCTTTAATCCATATAATGCCTTATGTAGTCTAAACACATGATTTGGCAATTCATGATTCTCAAAACCAGGAGGTTGCTCTACATATACTTCTTCCTCAATAAAACCATTTAAGAATGCACTTTTTATATCCATTTGATACAATTTGAAATCCATGAAACATGCAAATGCTAGAAGTAGTCTAATGGCCTCTAATCTAGCTACAGGAGCAAATGTTTCATCAAAATCTATTCCTTCTTTTTGATTGTATCCCTTAGCTACAAGTCTAGCTTTATTTCTTATAACTAACCCATTTTCATCTAATTTATTTCTAAAGATCTATTTTGTTCCAATTACTGAATTATGCTTTGGTCTTTCAGTTAATGTCCATACATTACTTCTTTTGAATTGATTTAATTCTTCTTGCATGGCATTTATCCAATTAGTATCTTTTTCAGCTTCTTCATAAGTCTTAGGTTCTAATTGTGAAACAAAAGCAAGATAATTATTTAAATTTCTAAGAGATGATCGAGTTCTTACCCCTTGAGATGGATCACCAATGATTAAGTCTTTAGGGTGTCCATATGCATACCTCCATTCTTTTGGCAAGTTTTGAGATTGTGGTGGCACGCAATCATCTCCCTTATCTTGAATTGGCACGTCATCAATATTCAACTTTTCAAAGTCGATAATTCCTGTATCATCATCAAGAATATTTTCTTTCCTAGCAGACTCACTATCAGACTCATCAAATATGATATTAACTGACTCTTCCACTACAAGAGTTCTTTTATTAAATACTCTGTATGCCCTGCTAGATGTGGAGTATCCTAAGAAGATACCTTCATCTGACTTGGCATCAAATTTACTTAGATCCTCCTTGCCATTGTTTAAGATGAAACATCTACGTCCAAATATTCTAAGATATTTAGCAGTTGGTTTCTTATTCTTCCAAAGTTCATAAGGAGTTTTCTTGGTTATTGGTCGTATTAAAACCCGATTTAGAATATGGCAAGCAGTGTTTATAGCTTCAGCCCAAAAGTACTTTGGAAGATTTGACCCACACAACATCGTGCGTGCCATTTCGGCCAATGTTCTGTTTTTCCTTTCAACAACCCCATTTTGTTGAGGCGTTCTAGGTGCTGAGAATTGATGTGAAATACCATTTTTATTACAAAATTTTTCAAAGTGTTGATTTTCAAATTCAGTACCATGATCACTTTGAATTGCTACTAAGGTGAGCTTCTTTTCATTTATGATATTACTATATAGTTTCAAGAATTCTGAAAATGCTTCATTCTTATGTGCCAAAAATGAAACCCATGTATATCTTGAGAAATCATCTACAATTACTAGTCCATATTTCTTTCCCTCCTAGACTCGCAGTTCTAGTGGGTCCAAATAAATCCATGTGTATGAGTTCAAAAGGCCTAGTTGTTGATACTATATTCTTTGATTTGAAAGATGATTTAGTTTGTTTTCCTAATGAGCATGGTCCACAGATTTTGTCTTTTTCAAAAATCAGTTTTGGCACATCTTTTATTAATTCCTTCTTGACTAGTTTTGATATTAATTTCATACTAGCATGTCCTAGTCTACGATGCCAAAGCCAACTTGTTTCATTTTTCTTTTCTTCATTAGTAATTAAGCATAATCCATTTTTCTTGCCTAAATCATGAAGATCTACCAAGTAAATATTTCTTTGCCTTTGTCCTACAAGTACAATGCTATTATCTTTAGGATTTGTGATTATGCATACTGATGCTTCAAATGTGACTTTAAACCCTTTATCACAAAATTGACTTATGCTAAGCAGGTTATGTTTCAAACTCTTAACTAATAAGACATTTTCTATAAAAATGGATGGAGTAATGAAAATTTTATCCTTTCCAATGATATGCCCTTTACCATTGTCTCCATAGGTTACTACTCCACCCTTCTTTGATTCCAAGGTGACAAATTGGTCTACGTCACCGGTCATGTGTCTTGAACAGCCGCTATCTAGATACCATCGTTTTTTCACTTTATCAGCTGCAAGACACCCCTCATCGTCATTGGCCATATGACACATTTGGGCCGTCTCTTGATGATCTTCCTCTTCCGAACTTGACTCCTCACTTTCACTCCATTCAGCCATGAAGTTCTTTTTCAGTTTTCTTGCCATCCATTTCAAATTTGGGCAATCTATCTTATAATGCCCGGATTTGTTACACTCATAGCAAATAGGAGTTTCTTTTTCCTTTTCTTTGTCCTTACCCTTTTCTTTGCTTGAGCTACCTTTGAGGAAGGGTTTCTTTTTATAAAATCTGTTCCTTACCTCTCATAAATTTTCTGAATTTTCTTCCAAGCATAGCCATCCCTTCTTCATCAAATTCATCATCATCATCTGAATCTTCCGATTCAGTTTGTTGTTTAGGGGTGGTAGTCTTTAGGGCAATGGGCTTTCTTCTCTTGACCTCATATTCCGAATTTTGCCTCATTGTCAACTCATGGGTCATGAGTGATCCTAGAAGTTCCTCTAATTGCAGTGTGTTGAGGTCCTTAGCTTCCTGAATTGCGGTTACCTTGGCCTCCCAAATTCTTGGTAGAGACCTGAGAATTTTTCGCACCAATTCAGAGTTAGTGTAAGACTTTCCTAAACTCTTAAGCCCATTTATAATTTCAGTAAAACGAGTAAACATATCAGTTATGGACTCAGTAAATTTCATTTTAAACAATTCATACTTGTGTACTAATATGTTTATTTTTGACTCCTTAACTTGATTGGTCCCTTCATGAGTGACCTCAAGTTTGTCCCAAATTTCTTTAGCAGAGATGCAAGTAGATATTCTATTAAATTCACTTACATCTAATGAGCAATAAAGTACATTTATAGCTTTTGCATTTAACTGTGCCAATCTTCTATCACTTTCATTCCAATCCATTTCTGGTTTGGGTATGATAGTGCCCTCATATTAAGTGTGGGTGTGTGAGGCCCTCTAGTAATGATGTACCATAATTCATAGTCTAAAGCTTGAATGAATTTTCTCATCCTAGCTTTCCAATATGTGTAGTTTGTGCCATTAAATAGAGGTGGTCTATTTGTGGATTGTCCCTTACTCATAGAACATCCCACTTGGGTTGTCATGATCTTTAACTCTTGATTGTGAGATCAATGAGTACTATTGGAGCACCTTGCTCTGATACCACTTGTTGCCCAAGGTGACAAGCCAAGAGGGGGGGTGAATTGATTTCTTTTAATTTTAACTATCTTACTTGTGTTAAATGATGAGTTAGTGAACTTAAACAAATCACAATGCAAACAACAAGAAGTATAGTGGTTCGGTGCTCTCCTTAGCACCTACGTCCACTCCCCAAGTGACCCTTTGGGAATTCACTATAATCCCGCGGATTACAGTTGGATTGTTTTCCGGGCTCACAATCCAAAAATCTTTACACTTTGGTTTTCCGGGTTCACCAAAAACCTATGTTGGTTTTACGGGCTCACCAACGAACCTATGTTGGTTTTACGAGCTCACCAACGAACCTTTACAATTGGTTTTCCGGGTTCACCAATTAACCTATTCCGTTGGTTTTGCGGGCTAACCAACCAACCTTTACAGGTAGTTTAATAAACAAAGGAAGAAGATTTAAACTCCTAGATGAGCAAATATAACAATATAATCTACAAAGAAGAGTTTAGAGAATAGTTATCGCTTGATATGACTTCTCTCTTCTTTGTCAAGGATGCTTCACTCTTCACGGATGGATGGAGCTCTTAATGACTCTTTGAATCTGCTCAACCACTTTCTTTTGACTCTTGAATGAAGCACTTGGATGAAGAAGATTAGGGCACTTTGTCTTTCTTGTGTACTCTTTGATATTCTTGCAAAAAGATGTTCTCTCTGATGAATAGTGCCACTTTAAATAGTTTTCTTCATCCATTGGACAAGCCCCAATGGTTAGAATTCAAAAACTAGCCGTTACTCACTGTTGGAAGGACAAAAAGTACTTCTGCAGAACTAGCCGTTATGCTTCTGCCCGTGTTTGGGTCGGCTCAACCTGTCCTTGTGTCGACCCAACTTTCACTTGGGTCGACTCAAACTTTCTTTGGGTCGACCCTCTCAGAACCACAGAAACTTACAATTCAGCTTTCCTTCACTTGGGTCGACCCAACATTTCTTTGGGTCGACTCGAGGTTCAGTTGGGTCGACTCAACTTCTTCTTGGGTCGACCCTCTCAGGGTTTCCAGAGAACTTTTTCTGTCATCTGTTCTGTCTTGCCTTTGGGTCGACCCACTCAGGGTTTGGGTCGACTCAAGCTTGGGTCGACTGAACTTTATCTTGGGTCGACCCTCTCAGTATTTCCAGAGAACCATTTTCTGAGTTGTTGAGAAGCTTGATGTTTGGGTCGACTCATGCTTTCCTTGGGTCGACCCAACTTACTGTTCATCTGTGCCAATTTTGCAGAAGTGTGCCAAATGCTTTCTTGATGTGCCGGGGTTGACTGAATCATCCTTTGGGTCGACTCAATCCACACTTTGCTGCAACTCAAGGTTAGATTCATCCAAGTAAACAATGAAATGCATCTTTAACTTATTATACAAATATATTGAGAGTAACAGACTTATAAATGAAGTATCGAATTAACTTATAACATACTCTCGATTATTGCTTGTTAATCATCAAAATAACACTATCATCCTCACCCACCACTCATAAGCTTCGCCTTGCAGTTGGTAAGCTACAAAGGCGAACATTCTCTTGATTTGTGCAGTCCATGACTGCGAAGGCTTTCTTCATCTCTTTTAGCCATTTCAGTATCTCTGAAGGTTCAGGGGATCCCTCAAATATTGATAATGCCATTTTCTTAAACTCCGTGATGTCTTTCACTATCTTCATTGATTGCCCAACCTCAGTCCTTGGGTACATTTGCTGTAGAAGGCTGGTCAGGCCCAAACAAAATCAACCATTTGGCCTTGATTTTTTTGATCTCCACCAACTCCTTGACTATTGTTAGCGCTAATTGGGAGGTCATCTTGATGGCCGATAGAATTAATATCCCGCCTTCTCGCCCCCCCTCCCCCTCTCCGTCAATGGGCTATCAACTATTCGAGAGGTACAAAAGGTGTGGGGTGTGTGTCTTGCTCGAGTAACACTTGTAGCGCGGCGAGTGTTAGCCGCCTGGGATCCCTCAGCAAGGTCAGCTACTTTTCTAGTCTTGGTTGGGGCCAGCTCAACCTCTATCCACAAAACGAACTTATCTTTGAAGTTATAAATTAATTTGACTAATTTTAGTACTAATATTTTTCCCAAAAAATTATTTTTCTAAGTCCCTTCATATCTTGACATTCTACCCGCATGAAGTCTACGCCCTAAGGATCTAAAGCCTGAGCTCTAATACCATAAAATCTGTCATGCCCTGTCCTACTGTACAAACAAGCCACATGCTCTGCAAGGTTTGACCTATAGGACATGCGAGGCTTAAAGAAGAAGTCACATTTAGTATCAATGCAGGTAAACTAAAATACTAAGCTTTCATAAAATGATAATTATTCATAATTCAAGGTCCAACATTATTTTTCAAACACATTCTATGTGGATTTCATGGACATTTATTACAAAAGGAAAGAAGTTGCTTCTAGTCCTAGTCCTCACGCTCACGGCCCATGATCCCATTCCTGCTAAATCAATAGGTCACCTCTATCTCTTGTTCAATCAAGCATAGTATGCACATAAAACTAATGTTCATAAATAAGAGTTTTGGTTATAATTAAAAGCATGCTGAAGAATATAAAATACATATTTTCAAAAATATTTAATGTATCCGATCAAAGATGAAATTCCAAGTCGATGTATTCAACCACTTGCACTCTCTCTAGCCTTTACGAATATGGCCACGATCAGCTCGTGGCAAGACCCGAAAGAGACTAGCTTTGGACTACAACATGTCGTCAATCGAAATGCACAATGATTGCCTCGCTAAATGCTTGGAAGGAGACTAGCTCTGAAATCACACATAAAAATATGCTTGCAACAACCTGTGTTAGTGATTGCCCTACTGGTGTGGTCTGGAAATCGGCATGTGCCAGTGATCGCTCATTGGAGGCCCGAAAGGAGTTCTCTTGGAAGCTTCTTTAATCTTATCCATTTTAAGAAGCTTGTTATATCTTACTAAATGTAACCAGTATGTTTTGAATCTAGTGATCTTGCTTTGATGATGTCTATATGAATGAACGTAGGACCTCAAGCTTTCATTCAAATCACACAATTTAGGAAGTGACTGAAGACTTCTTATGGAAATATATTTATATGTTTATCTTAACAGTAAGGCATTAGACTATCTTAGTCATGGATGTGCATGCATAAATTGTTTGGGCTATGCAAACTGAAACGCCCATTTCAGAGGGGCATCTTGATACTTCAAGTCTTCAACCTTCAGTGATGGTATACAAAAAAAAAAAAAAAAACTCCAGTGATACACTTACAGCTTGGACAGCATGACACTATCATCAGAGTGATCCTGCTAATTTTCACTTGAGAAGTTGGAAGTTCTTCAAAAATGAGTCTCTCTATCATTAGATATTTCCATAAGTGGCAGTAGTTTGTGAACCCAAACTTTAATCAGTAAATTTTAGAGTGAATATTTGTGCACTTTTTATTTATCTTAACAAATTTATTCCGTTGTTTTTTTTTTAATTTTTTGAAGCATGAAGGAGATCATTGAAAAGCACAGCAAGCATTCAAAGAACCTACAGAAACCAGACCAACCCTCCCTTGACTTGAACGTAAGATACTCCATGGTCTCTTTTCATAATTTTGTTACCAGCTTAACTTTATATGCTGATGAAACTGGTCATGACATATGCTTAATAGTAATAAGTGCTGGTAATAATTGTTTGTTCATTTGTTTTCTCTAGTTTCTTTTATCTGAGTAGACCATGTGATAGAGGCAAGCCATTCAAATGAGTCTGTTTGATGGTACATTACCATTTTACCATGTCCTTGAATGATTATTTTATTTTATTTGGTTACATCATGTTTTCAGACAAGTCTGAATTTTGTTATTGAACCTTTTCCTTAATGTTTATGGTTAGTTTACTATTTCTTAAAATCTATATTGTACTGTTGTGAATAGCTGATGAACTGATCTTTGTTCAATCAAGTATGCATATGTTTTTCATGGAAGGCTATTATGTCTCATCTATCTGTAATCACTTGCACAAAATAGCTGATCTTTTAAAATAGAATGTGGAATGTTCTTTGTATTGTTCCCTGATCTCAGGGAGAATGGCTTCTAATTTATGACAATGCAATTGTAACCTGAAGTATTTACATCAAGTTCTAACGACAAATGGTAATTACTTTTCCCCTAATGAGACTTAACAGATAAGTCCTAGGAAATTTTTTGCATGAAGTGAATGAAACAAGTGAAAATAAACAGTGGAAGAGCATCCAGCAGGTTTATTTGCTTTTGAAGTTTGAGCTGAAATGAATTTAGTATGGTTAGAGTCGTTATTGCTTCTAGGCTGGGTTGGCTTCCCAGTAGGCTTGCCTCACCGATAACTTTCTTTGGACTTAGGGCAGGCCAAAAAATCTAGGTCCCAGAAGACTTTGGTCAAGGTTGGGTACATCATGCCTGTCCAGAGCCTGGTCCATAGCCGGAAAAAATTATATATAACCTTATGATACATAATTATACTGAATGCACAATTACTTTAACGGTTTAACCTCTTCCCCTTCTATCCACTTCCTCTATTCCTCTTTCCCTTTCTCCTTGCTCTTCTCTCAGCTGTAATCTATTGCTTCAGCTTTGACCACTTTCACTGCTCTCTGTCCGACTACTCTTGCACCTGATTCATCCACCGATATTTTAGATTTCATTTTCAATATTCCCAGCAACTGTCCCAGACATTCCAGCAGTGAATTTGGCACTTCTTCTTTCTGCCTATGCCCAACATGTCACCATTTTTGTCAAGTGGGGGCACATCCCAAGCTGATTTCCTGGCTCATTCGTTGGGTCTAAATTCGACCTGTTCATGGGCTGGGTTGGGGCCTACAAAGTAGAGCAGTTTAATAAATAGGCCAATCTTGGGTTGGAGATTAAAGCCGGATGAAGCCCCTTTTTTTTAATTTTTCTTGTATTATTTGTTTATGTTTGTAGACTTAATTTACAATTGTTGTTGATATGTGAACTTAATGGACTAACAGACATGTTGTATGTTGTTGTTGATTTTAGTATTTTAAAAATATTTTAAAGTATTTTTAGTATTTTTTAAAAAATTAAAAAATGATTATGAAGACCGAGGCTTGGCTTGAAGCCTGAGTAAGGGTTGGGCTTGGGTCGGGAAGGTAGGCCTAAAGGTTGAGTCGGGCTAGCCCCTAGTCTAAGTAAATTATGTTAACCAGTGGGCAAAGCCCAGTGTGAGACTCGACCCTTTGGCCCGGCTTAGTACCAGAATGAGGCCTAGCACCAGATGGATCCAATCCACGACATATTTCCTATATGAGTTGGAGGAGATTGATTCCGACTACACTTTGACTCCGCTGGAGGCTAGGAGACCAGGCTTCCACCTTTATTTAAACTCGTTCCCATCCCCTTGATGCATCATCGCCACTTACAAGTTGCAACCATTATGTCTTGTACTTTTCTCTATTTTCTTGGAGTTTCTCTTTGTTGTGTCGCCCTCCTCAAGGCCTCACTAGAGCTGAGATACCCCTCCCATGTCACTGGCACCTTCTCTTCTATTGTTCCTATGAGGAGTTATCACCACCAACCAAATTCCATTGAGAATTATCGGGATCTAATTTGGAATCCATCTCTTTTGTTTTTATGACAGCCATCTTCTCCCCTGTTTTCACGACAACCATGGCCCTTGTTGGAGCTCTGGCCGTCTCTCGTCAATGCCATGTAGTTGATGTTTAAGCCTCAGTCACTAGCAGGTTGAGCGTCTTCTATTCCCTATTTTAAACGAGGCTTGTTTGCCGATTGCTCGTTGTCGTTGTTGTTGTTGATCACAAGTCCTCTGGTCATTACTCACCGTTATCACCAGCGACCATGACCCAACCCTCCACTAGATACTGTGATCCACCCCTCCCTATTGAAGAAATTGGATTTATTGAGGTATAAATGTTTGAGGTAAAAGACCGCACCTGATTCATCCATTCCTAGTGAATTTATAGTACACAGGATTATAAATAAAGAACGGTTCATCAGTAAAGTATGCTTTCCTAGATTAAGAAATATATTTGAATAATTGCACAATATCTAGGAATCTTGATTCTTCATGATTCTTAGGCAGCATGATCCTTGCCGATAAGGAATATTTTTGAATTGTTGCATAATATGAAAGATCCCTCAATCATCTTGATTCTTCATGATCTTTGGACAGCATAATCCTTGCCAATAAGGAATATTTTTGAATTGTTGCACAATACAAGATCTCTTAGTCATCTTGATTCTCCATGATTCTTGGGTTGCAATGGTAAGGAATGATCTTTGCCAATACGCCCCCACAAGATAGGGGATCCATCAGAGACACCTATCTTGGAACGAAGAAAGGTGAATTGTTGCCATGATAGAGGTTTAGTGAGTATATATGCAAACTGGTCTCGAGTAGATACATTAGAGACCTTTAAAACCCCTTTGGAAAACTTTATCCTGCACAAAATGGTATTCTATAATAATATGTTTCATTTTGGAGTGAAATACGGGATTGGCACATGCATATGTGGCACCAATATTATCACAATAAATTGTCGAGGAAGTGGGAATAGAGACTCTCAATTCATGTAGAAGACATTGGACCCGAGCTAATTCTAAGGTCATGGCAGCAACAACTCGATACTCAGCCTCAGTAGATGATCGAGCAACAAACCATTGCTTCCGTGAACACCATGAGATAGGATTGCTTCTGAAGTATGCAATATAAGATTGCTTCTGAAGTACACAATATAAGTTATAGTGGATGTACGTTCATCTTTGTCACCTGCCTCGGCATCAAAGTAGGCATGAAGGGAGGGAGAAGAATAGTGTTTGAATTGTAGGCCATGATAAATGGTTCCCTTGAGATATCAAAGTACACATTTGATGGCACTCCAATAGGTTTTCGAAGGCTGATGCATGAATTGAGATAATTTGTTGACTGCAAATACAATATTAGGCCAGGTGAGAGATAAGTATTGAAGAGCACCAACAACTCGTCTATATTCGGTAGCTTCAATGTGAGGAGAACCATCATGAAGACTAAGAGAATTGGTTGTAGGCAACTTCTTAGCTCCAAGCATATGGGTATGATCAAGTAAATCTCGAATGTACTTGTGTTGAGAGAGAAAAAGAACAGAAGAGGTAGGTATAACTTCAACACCCAAGAAATAATGAAGGACCCCCAATTCTTTTAAAGAGAATTTTTTTGAAAGAGCTTGAACAAACTTGTGCAAAAATAAGTTATTCTTGCTGGTGAGAATTAAGTCATCCACATAGACAAGAAAATATGCAATAATACTTCCATGAGAATAAATGAATGAAGAAGCATCAGACTTTGATTGAGAAAAGCCGTACTCAATAATAAAGGTGCTAAGAGCTTGATACCATGCCCGAGGGGCCTGTTTGAGCCCAAAGATGGCCTTCTTAAGATGGCAAACATATGTAGGTAGAGAGGGATCAAAGAAACCTGATGGTTGTTGCATATAAACCTCTTTAGTAAGGCTACCATATAGGAAGGCATTATTCGGATCCAGCTATTGAAGAGCCCAACCTTTTGCTAAAGCAATACAGAGAACAATTCTGATTGTAGTTCGTTTGGCCACTGGACTGAAGGTGTCATGATAATCAAGGCCAACTCTTTGGTGGAAGCCCTTGGTGACAAGTCTCGCTTTATAGCGAGCAATATTGCCCTCAGAATTTTGTTTGATACGAAATACCCATTTACATCCGACTACAAATTTGCTTTTGTTGAGGAGCTAACTCTCAAGTGCCATTCCGAAGGAGAGCATTGAATTCATCCAACATAGAAGCTCGCCAATTAGATTCCTTTAGAGCTTGAGACACACATGTTGGTTCTTGAGTAGGGAGAAGGGGATGTTTGGTGACTGTGTATAGTTGTTTTGGTTTGAAGATATTATTTTGAGACCTTGTGATCACTGGATGTGTGTGGTGTGGTACTGGATTAGAGGTGGGAATGGGTGGTGGTGAGGAGGACGAAGAGGGCTGGTTGGGTATTTGATGGGTGGATAACAAAGGTGAGAAATTAGGACTCATGGGTGACACATGAGAAAGACTTGTAGGTGAAGGAGACTTACATGGAGATAAAGAGTTGCCACGCAACTGCAATAGAGGGGCTGCACTAGGGAGCCTTGATCATGATGTTGATGGAGTTCGCGATGCTTCATGCAAATTGCCATACAAGAACATGTTATTGCTCAATACTGGCAGCTGGCTTTGGTAGGTTGAAGTGGGTAGTGTGAAATGAGAAGGACCGGAATCGTGTTGTGATGAAGTCAACCATGTAGACAGATTCGAGGGATCATGTGAGGAGCTTTGAGAATGCAAGGAAAAAGGGAATATGGATTCATCAAAGACAACGTGACACGAGATATCGATTTTCTTGGTGTTGGGATCATAACATTTATAGGCACCGATGAAGTGAATAACCAAGAAAAATGCAAGGTCTAGATCGAGGATCGGGTTTATTTTGGCATATGGATTTAGCCAAGGATAACACAAACACCCGAAGACACGAAGTGTTGTGTAAGATGGATGGTCATGGAACAGACCATCAAAGGGTGTCTTGAGGTTAAAAACTCGTGTGGGTATGCGATTAATTAAATAGACGGCTGTTTGATAGGGGTTTCAATAATATGCCTATGACGACGCTGCGCAGAACCATTATGTTGGGGTGTGTGAGGAAGGGTTTGAAGGTGAGAGATGCCATGAGATAATTTTTTTTTTGAGTTTTTGATACTCACTGCCCCCATCCGAGTATATTGAAACAATTGGAATGTGAAAATAATTTTCAACCAATTATTTGAATTTTGGAAATAGTGAAAAGATGTTACACTTGTTTTTGATGGGATAAAACCATATATATTTGGTGTAGTGGTCAACAAAAAATAAACATCAATGGATTGCACAGGCGCTGGACCCCATACATCAGTATAAAGAAGATCAAGAGGGCCACGACTAGACAAACTCAATACATCAAAGGGAAGCCGATTGCTTTTCTTACATTGACACGAATTGCAAAGTGAAGTAGGAGTGGACTTTGAAAAGGAAGGGAGGGAACCATATCTCAAAAGATGTTGAAGAATTTGAGTAGAAGGATGGCCACATTTGTGCCAGTCATATGATGATGCACAAATACCAACCATAGCCAGTGGCCGAGTTTGAGATACATGCATTGAGGATGGCATCTCATAAACATCATTATTATTTAGGCTTCGAGTTAGAATCGCCCCTGTGGGCAGATCCTTCACCAAAAAACAATCAGGAAAAAGTTCAACATAAGCTTGATTAGTTTTGCAAAACTTGGAGACATAAATTACATTTTTTTGGATAGATGGAACACATAGAACATTAGATAATGAATATGAGACAAAAGGGGAGGAAAGAATTGTAGAACTAGTATGTGAAATCTCCAAGCCCGATCCATCACCAATGATTGTTTCATTAGAACCACCATAATATGAACGAAGAGATAGATTCTGAAAAATCGGATGTTACATGGTGAGAGGCGGCCAAGTCCATGAACCAGCTTTGATTAGAGGCATAAGAAGAAGTAGCACAACCGACTAAGGAAAAAAATTGTTTTGCCCGATAACACTGTTTGGCTATGTGACTTGATTTGTCGCAATTTTGACACGTCACCCTTGAAGTTTGGTTTGGATAACCAGCGTGAGAACCATGGCGCTTTCGATGATTGGAAAGATGAGTGTTACTGGTCCGATTCTGACTAACTTTGTTATGGTGATGACAGGTATTGGATTCTTTTGTATAGTTGGCAGTGGCTATAGGAACTTCACTTCCAACTTCCTCTCTCTTCAAATATTGTTCAAATTCAATGAGTTTGTCATGGAGTTCTTCAAACACAATGGGAGTCTCTCAAGCTCTAATTGCAGCAGAAATCTCCTTGAACTCCGGCCCCAGGCCATTGAGAGTATGAAGAATCAAATCATCCTCATCAATTGGAGTATTAAGAAGAGCAAGTTCATCGGCGATACCTTCCATGAGTTATAGGTATTCAGCCGCTGAGTGAGTATCACGTTTGGTGAGCATTAGGTGCTCCTTAAGACTCATAACATGGAAGCGTGTTTTGTTTGCGAAGAGACGTGCTAGCTTCTCTTAGGCTTCACACGAGGTCTTTGCAGATGCGATGAGAGGCATGATTGAGTTAGAAGTAGAGGCTAATTTTACATGAAGCAGCAGTTTGTCTTGATGAAGCCAATAAAGACAAGTCGTAGTCAACAAGGAGCGCGTTGAATTGAGCACGCTATGATGGATAATTCATGGAAGTGAGTTTTAGTGGTAGTTGGGCTGCATCATTTATGGAGACAAGAATATTGTTCAAGTTCGAAGAGGGATGGCTGGACAGAATCATCAGATTGGTGGCACTTGAAATCCTCAGCCATGGAGGGAGAACTTGAATCATTGGCTTGTTTAAGCAAAGGGCTCTGATACCATGAAGAAATTGGAGTTATTGAGGTAAAAATGTTTGAGGTAAAAGGCCACACTTGATTCATCCGATCCTTGTGAATTTATAGTACACAGGATTACAAATAAAGAATGGTTCACAAATAAAGTATGCTTTCCTAGATTAAGGAATATTTTTGAATAGTTGCACAATATGTAGGAATCTTGATTCTTCATGATTCTTGGGCAGCATGATCCTTGCCGATAAGGAATATTTTTTAATTCTTGCACAATATGCAAAATCTCTCAATCATCTTGATTCTCCATGATCCTTCAGCAGCATAATCCTTGCCAACAAGGAATATTTTTGAATTGTTGCACAATATACAAGATCTCTTAGTCATCTTGATTCTCCATGATTTTTGGGCTGCAATGGTAAGGAATGATCCTTGCTAGTACCTATGAGACCCCTCTTTGTTTCTCCCTCTTCGCTCCTTTGTCTCTCTCTATATGTATTTGTTGTATTTGGCTAGAGCTGGAGGAGAATAATTTATATGAGTCAGTAATATGGGTGAGAACCAACACATAGTAAGTATACAACAATGCAAAACTGATAGAAAAAATAAATTTATTTTGCATATGGACAACGGTCGTGTCGACAGTGTGATACAAAGAAGGTATGATGACTTGACCCTGATAGGGGTAAACAAATGCCATTATGAGCTAAGTGGAGAGCAAACAATAAATTATGTGCCAATACCACAAGTATCAAATATACATTGTCAAACAGTGAAGTTTGCTATATGTATACGTAATGAAGAATCAGAATTATTTTTTATGGTCTACCTCATTAGCTAGTGTCAATTCTTATACATCTTTTACTTTTTGGCACAATATGCTAGATGAAGCGGGAAAACGTTTGCAAGTTATAATTAAACATAATTTTTATAAAGCCCAGGTTGTCCATCATCAAGTAATTCAGTTGATTTTGATATTTTGTTTAGCATCAAGAAAATTAAATCAGTAGAATGATTACTTGGCTCTCTAAGCTCAAACATTGCATGACTTGTTTACTTTGAGTAATGAACACCTTCATAGTACACGAGACAAAGCATACTGCCCTTTTCAAACACACTGAGGGCCATGTAAGACATGGCTCAACCATCGACTGCACCCCTGTGTAGAGCAACACCTTGCGTCAACTTTTCTGATGTACAAACCACTTGGCAATCATTAGAGGTTGCATCAACTACTCGGAAGTAAGATAGTTCCCCTTCATTCAAGGGTTTTCTTCTGCAAGAATCAATATGATTTTTTCGGATTTTGTTGTACGATAGGCAATAATATCTAACTGAGGGAAATATGAAGCTGCATTAGGTACAGTGAACTAGAAAAACAAGTATTATTGCTTGCTTAAGCCTTTAGGTTCACTGCATCTAATAAACCAGATATCAGATATAGGAGATGGTCCAGAGAATCACTGGATGCACCAATTTTTAGCTTTCTTCCAAGAACTGATAATATATGAACCTAACCGTTCTCTGCTACAGTTAAAAAGAGTTTCAGGATAATGAATTATCTGAAATTCAGAGAACAAAAGGTGCCTACATTGAAGATGGCTTACATCGCATTATGTACTATACCAAATATTCCTTCATGCCTTAGACCCGATGTTTGTCATTTTCAGATGATGAATCTAAAAGATTTCTGAGAAGGGCTGATTTAGTCCTTGCAAACCATTCTTGGGATGTAAAGTGAAAGATCAAGTTCGTGGTGAAAAATAGGATGGTTAAAGCCTCTCTTCATAATTTGAGCCAGGTCAAGAGTTCTCCTGTGGATGCAACAGCTCTTCATGCATTAAGAGAAAAGGTCATCATTAGGATCTGGTTAGTTAAACGGCCAGCTTTAGTGATCCTGGTGTGCAGCTTCAATCAATGCTGTATTGGGCCAGGGTCCTGCGTAAGCCTGCATCTCATGGCCCTCGCCTCAACTTGCATCCATGGTGAATTGTGTGGAACCCCTTGACTTGGTTCTTGTTTGGTCTTTGGAGTATGTGTTTATAAATATGTTGAACAGTTGAAGTTTTAGTCTCTTTCCAGGTGATACCAAGGCTTTGCAAGCTCTACAAATGAGGGCCCATATCGAAGGGAAATCAAAATTAAGAGTCAATTTGTTATGTTTTGAACAAAGCTTTCACTCAGTGCTATGTGGAATGAGTTATTTATATGGATTCTATTTGAAGGTATGCAACACTAATATTTTTTACAAAGCATAACTTAGTTTCTCTTTCTGAGTGTATTATTAGGTTCATTAATTTTTCCCCCTCAATTTAGAAAACTGGTTTTTTCTTCGATTAGATCAATTCATCAGAACCAGAACACATGTTTATAACTTTCTGAGAAAAGCATGTAATTATATTTTGTAGCTTGTCGGTGGTCAGCATTTTAGAATATCTTAATTGCCAAATGTCCTGTGGTTGCAATTATTTGCTGACATAAATCACAGTGTTGTTATTTATGTTTTGTTTATTGCTCAACAAAGTTAATCAGCGGCAGTGTGTTGTTTTTAGTTAGAGAATAGCAAGCATGCAAGTTTGAGCAAACAAGTTGCAGATATGAGCCTTCAACTGAGGTTTGTTTCCCAACTTGTGATCAAATCTTATACATCGATATGTTGCGAATTGAAATACTTTCCATCAATTACAGGCAGATGAGAGGAGAGGTGCTTGAAGGATTGTCAATAGAGGAGCTGCAGCAGCTAGAGAAAGCCCTCGAAGCAGGATTAAGTCGTGTGATAGATAGAAAGGTTGCCCTGTTACTGTGATAATTCTCTAAGTCTTCTCAAGAATTGCTAAATTTTGGATTTAGTTTATGGATATTATATATTGCTTGATTTCAGGGTGAACTGATCATGGAACAGATTAACGATCTTCGACAAAAGGTAAAAACTAAAACATCTCTATTGCCAGTGCTGGACCTCTCAAAGAGTATGCAAGGAAAGTTAATTGTCATGCAAGCCAAGGGAATGAACATGGAATTTTGTATGTAACCACTAAGGCCCTGTTTGGGGAGCTTTTGGAGGGCCAGAAAGCACTTTCTGACCTTCCAAAGTACTTTTAGATGAAAAACTGTGTTTGGTAAATTTTTCAAAAGCTGTTTCAGCTTTTGCGGGAAGCTGAAACAGCTTTTGGGAGGAAGCTCCAATTTGGAGCTTTTGGAAGGAAGCTGTTTCAGCTTTTTCGGAAAGTTGTATTTTTGACAAAAATGCCCATATTAAAATAACATAATTGCATAGTTTGTCCCTTTATAAACCTAAAAATCTACTGGAGCCAAGAACCCTAGCCGTCAGACTCCCTTCCATAAGAAAAGGTATTTTTCTTTTCAATTTTTGTATACATATCTTGAACCACATTTTAGAAGAAAAAATTTTTAATCCTTTTCCATACCTTCCAAAATCAATCTATTGTTTTTCTTTTATCATCAACCTCGCGGCCCACGCTGAGGTCCTTCTCGAGCGTGGACCACGAAGAAGAGCCCCTGGACCACGGAAAATTATTTTGTGAAAAATTATTATGGGAAATTATTTTATACTAATAATTATAATATTTTATACCTTTATTTTTGTGTTATACTATAAATATAATATCATATTATATTATATCATAATACATTAATATGTTATGTTAAATAATTTAATATTATGTTATATATGAAAAATTAATTTATACTAATAATTATAATATTTTATACCTTTATTTTTGTATTATACTATAAATATAATATCATATTATATTATATCATAATACATTAATATGTTATGTTAAATAATTTAATATTATGTTATATTATGAAAAATTAATTTATACTAATAATTATAATATTTTATAATTTAATAATAAAGGTATAAAATATTATAATTATTATTATAAATTAATTTTTCATAATATAACATAATATTAAATTATTTAAAATAACATATTAATGTATTATAATGTAATGTAATATAATATAATATTTATAGTATAATACAATAATAAAGGTATAAAATATTATAATTATTATTATAAATTAATTTTAAATAATTATACTATAAATATTATATTATATTACATTACATTATAATACATTAATATGTTATGTTAAATAATTTAATATTATGTTATATTATGAGAAATTAATTTATACTAATAATTATAATATTTTATACTTTTATTATTGTATTATACTATAAATATAATATATATATTACATTATATCATAATACATTAATATGTTATGTTAAATAATTTAATATTATGTTATATTACCAAATATTAATTTACTCTAATAATTATATTACTATTATGCTATATTAACATAATATTATTTTATATTATAATAATATTATACTTATCGTATATTTATGTATTAATTTATGTTATGTTTTATTATGTTCTGTTGTATAATACTATGCAATGTCCTTTATGGTAATTTTGTCATACAAAAGTACTTTCTCAGTTTGTTTACCAAACACAAAACAAAGTACCACATCACTTTACGAATGTAGTTACCAAACAGCAAACAGCTTTTTATAACAGCTCTACTTCCAACAGCTCTACTTCTAACAGCTCTACTGCCAACAGCTCCCCCAAACAGGGCCTAAGTCATTGTGGTTGGCATCGCAGTTTTCTAATGGAAAATTCCTTCTTATAGTCTACCATCATTTGCAACTAGTGCAAACAAAAATGAGGGGGCTATTGATTCTTAGGCTTCATGGAAAACATCATGATGGAAAAATACATCATTAATTCATTGTTATGTCTTTCTCTGATTGTGTGTGATTCAATATTACTCCAGACAAAAACTAACGACTAATCAAATATAAACTCAAAAATGAAAACTAGTGGAACTTGATGCTGGAACCAAAACAAGAGTTTCCATCCTTCAGATCGGCATGTATAGTTCAAGTTTTATGCCTCTGAAAATATAGCTGACTCATGTAAGACCCAAGAGTTGACAAAATCCTAATTCTGGTAGGAAATCTTAGTTGCATCAGAAGCTGTTGTGTTAAAGCCCATGCCCAACAGCCAAATATATTCAATAAAACAAAACAAGCAAAATGTACCATAGTTTGTGTTGAGGTCAAGGAGAGGTTGGCCTCTGGCCCGCGTGTCCAGTGCTGCTGGGGGATCTGCTGCCTT
This sequence comes from Phoenix dactylifera, assembly GCF_009389715.1. NCBI lineage: Eukaryota > Viridiplantae > Streptophyta > Magnoliopsida > Arecales > Arecaceae > Phoenix > Phoenix dactylifera. Next base: position 7,512,320 of record NC_052397.1, on the reverse strand, counting down.
CCGACCTCATTCTCATCGGTCTCAGATAGCGGAGGCGACTGCTTCTCCTCAGAAGTATTGTCCACTTTGGAACAGGTCGAAGCCTTCCTCACGATTTTGCCCTTTAAAAGGCGCCTCTGAAGGGAAAGGGGTTGCCTCTCCATTTAAGGAACAGACCTCTCCGCTATCTAGTCGATGTGAGACTAAGTCCGAAACCCTTTATTCCCACAACAGTTTGCCTTCATATTATATCAAATGCTCTAATCCACAAAACAACTAATGCTGAAAATTTTTTGCTCTACAAGAAACCTTCTTGCATGCATTTGTTTGATGATACCCAATTGATAGACAACAGATTTATTTACTTTTGTCGAAATTTTGGGGTCTCAAACTTGTAAATAAAGTAGACGAACTAATATATTACTTGATGCTGTTTTTTGTTTTACATTGGCTTTCAGGGATTGAAGTTGATGGAAGAAAATACACGACTAAGAGAGCAAGTGAAGTCTCTTGCCAATATCTATATCCTCCCTCTCTCTGAGAGTCACAGGTCTTTATTGGAGGTTTTTTGAAACAGGTACTGAAGATGTCAAGGGTGGGGAAAGAGATGGTGAATGATAAAGAAAATGCTCTTAATGAAGATGGGCAGTCTTCTGAATCAGTCACTAACGTTTTGAAGCCAGAAGCATCACAAGATTACGATGACAGTTCTGACACATCTCTAAAACTAGGGTGAGTATATTTTTAAAACAAATTAGATATTTAATGAAACAGGGCCTCTTAGAGCTAGTGTTGCTTATTAATTCGATATGCTGCACTATAGGGTTGTTCATTTGCCTGCAATTAAATTGCCTGCAATTAAATTACACGCTGCAATTCAATTGCTTACAATTGAAATTGCAGTTACAAGAAGGGAGCTTCCTTTTGTTGTCTATAATTGAAAAATACAAATACAATAACAGCTGTTTGGTAAGCTTGCCTCCATGTGAACTATTTACATTTTCTATTCTAGTACAGTATTTATCATATTATTTTTATAATTGTAATGGAAAATAATATTGCTATTAATTTATCATTGGATTAGTATAAAAACAATTACTATAGTAATTATATCAATATAAATTTATTCGATATTGTAATAATTAGACATATTGTTATAAACAAGAATATATTTATAACATGCATTATAATAACTAATAATTATTATATATTATTTATTATGTATGTTAATAATTCATACTATGATATTATATATACTTGTTAGTTATAATATTAAATATTAGATTATAGTACTATATATTGAGATTATAGTAAGAATCGTTATATGCAATATTAATAATTAAATAAATATATTGTAGGATGGAGTGGTGAGATGACTTATTTGGGAGGGCTTTCTCAATAACAAGGAATCTTGTAATAGGAACCTCAACTAGTTTTTGGTTGCAATTCCAATTACAAGTTTTGGACCCATTTTTGCAGTTGAACTGTAGCCTAGAGCTGCAATTGTACGCATCCCAATACTTGTGTTTGGGCAATTATATTTGAATTGCAACCAACTGCAACTACAGTCTACTAATTATAAGCAAACAAACCATCCCTATATTTGTTAGAATCTTCTCCCGTTCATAAGTGAATTGGAGAGGGCCAGTTTTCTGATCATGGCTATTCATGATTGGTGTGGCCATGATTAAATTGGCCCATGCTAGACATGGAGCCACAAGTTGGTGTGGCCCATCCAATTATGATTGTCGCGTCAATCATAGAAGATTATGATTGGATAACTGGTCTTTTCAAGTTTATTCATGAAATAGAGAATATGGTTTTAAATCCTGCGAGACATTGGGATGGGGTACTATTCAAGTATCAGGATGGGATCGTCATGCCATCGTCCCAGCACCTTGATTAACATGTCCTAAGACATCCTTTGTCCCAAATATTGGGATGGGGTGGGAAGGTGACATGTCCCTTCCATGAAGAAAAATCAGGATGTCTCTACGGGATTTAAAACCTTGTTGGAGAGAATCCAAATTCAGTATGATGTTATGAACTATTTTTTCAAAAGCTAAGATTTATCCTGCCTACCATACTATTTAAGGCCAGACTCAACTTAAAAAGGACCACTTTCCTGACTACAACATTCGTTGTTCAATGTCTGTCTTCCTCAAATGAGGGATAAATCCTCAATAAAATTATATATGCTCTTATATTAACCATCCAGTTAATGTAAATGGAAAAGGAGTAACAGGATAAAATCCTATATCATATGTTCATGTTAAATTTTTTTTATATCTTGGTTTAATATGCTGTTATATCATCCTACAAACATTACTATCTTTAAAACATTAGCAAGGTGTTAAATAATATGTTATCCCGTTTATTGATCGCCAGGAAAATCATTATTGTCTGTCATAATGGTTGTAATAGTCAAATCTCAGAAAGAAACTTTTCACACTTTAATATTAAAATAATCATTGAAATAACGGCTGTCATAACACTGCTGTAACAAGGAAATAGTGGGCAATAAAAAAAATAATGGTGTTATCTTTTCCTTCACTTTTCATTAGAAAACATAATATCATTTTTTGAGAATTCTGAGGTAAAAATTGTGAATTTTGAATATATTATTTTATTTAAAAGGAGCACAAGCGAAAACATTGGTTGTTGTTTACGTTATAACAATCCATTATATGAGAAAATTATGGGAAATAACATAAATGATAATCGTTATATTTTTTCATGTAATTTACCTCAATAATGAAACAAGATGTATAAAACGACTAAAATGGTTGTTATATTGGTTAGAACACCGTTATTCAAATCATGAGTACTACATCTTTAATTTAAATCGTGTAGTTGCTGATTTATTTATTCATTTTAATTTATGCTTTTCTTGTGTACTTGGGAGGAATCATTAGACATATGCAAATGGCTGTTGTTGCTTTTTGTGGTATGAATTTTTTTTATGATAACTTAGTGATGGTCCATTTATGGGATCTTGAAACAATATCCCTTGCAGCATGATGGTCGTAATTTATTACCCGACCTACCAACTTGGCTTGCAAATGACCCGCTTTAAGTAGGTTCGCGTTTGACATAAATAGGTTAATCATGAATGGATCAGTTGTCTAGACTGGCTTATTAAATATATCTGATTTAGTTTTAGACCTTTAACCTATTTTGAATTGTTTAGTAATTGGGTCAAGTCATAATCTAACTTATTTAACATGTTAAGACTTGTTTAACCTTTTTAAAACCTGCTTTATTTGTTTTTATCTTGTTTAACTATCTGCTTAACCTGTTTAGATCTATTTAATATGTTAAAATCTACTTAACCTATTAAACTTGTTTAACCTGATTCGATCTATTTAGTAAGCATGTTATGCAGGTTAGATTGGATAACTTGTTAATAAACAGATCGTACTCAGATCTAAATTTTTAACTTGTTTAATAAATAGGTTGGATTCGAGGCGACAATTTTGATCCGACCTGACCGAATTGCCACCCGTAATGATGACCTTTAAGCATCCTGATGTCTTGTCGCTTTTTTGATCTCCATTTTTCTAGTTCACAACCTAATAAATATCTTAGTATTAAAATTATCAAATTATATGCATAATATTTCAATAACTACTATTAGTTTGAACTCACAATAAATAATTATGAAGTTATACAACGGAGTTGGGAAAAATGATATTCCGAAGTAGATAGACCATGTAAACTCTATCAAATGGATTTATGACAGAGAATGATTACGCTTGTCCAAGCTTAAAAATAATCTGGTGGGAATTAAGGGAAGAATATTCTGATAAAAGAGCGTCATCAAGCACTCGATGTACTTGTGGATAGCTTGCAGCGAACCTTAAATTCTTATCTCGTTGATCTTTGTACAAATTATCTGAACGGATCGTAACCCTGTTTTTTTCGAAGAGAACTGATTGGATTGTAAGCTAAAGTTGAAATATTGGTGTTTCATAGCGTAGGTGAGGGATGCTACAGCAACATTCAAATGTAGACCTATATTGTCTACAAAATCTGTTGACTGCGTCCTTGGGTTTACATGTCCCTGCCCTTAAATGTGGGATCCAAACAAAATTCCGGGAGCTGTGCAGGGGATCGCATGTTCTTGCACTACTTGTCTAAACAAGGATTCAAACCATGTTTCGGGATGAGAAAAGATCGAGGTTAATCACTCTATGAACTGATTATCTCAATCTCCAGCAATGCCATTGAAGAGATCAATCCTATCAGCTTGTATGATTCCTCTGTTGGAGTTTTAACTTTTTTTAAAAAAATAATAATTTAAAAAATAAATATACCAACTTTATTCTCTAAATTTTAGATGATTTTAAAACTTTAAAACTCTTATCCTTTTCTTCATATGCTTCTTTCAGCAACTTTTTTGAAAAAAAATGTTGGTTCTAGTTTTCGTAGGGAAGCGATGTTCCAGATACATCGCATCTTTGGAAATGCTGCATCATTTCAGTCACTGAACAGAGTCTATAAATAGGCTCTGGGTCCAGTGTTTTAAAGAAACTTAATCCACATTACTTACTTCTATGCTTCTTGAAATGAAACAGAGAATTCCTCTCCTTTTTCTTTTTCTTTTCTTCCAAACCTTTTTTCAAGCTTTTCTTTTCATCTGGGCAACTGAAGGAGTCGATTGGGTTAAGCTCCCCAGCAGTCATGCTCGTTAGAGGAGGATCGGGCTAAGCCGAGTTATATCATGAGGGATCGCCGCAAATCTGCACGTAGAGGGCAAATCACATTCTTAGGACAATGTATATCATACGTCTCGATTCAGGCAAACTTTTTTCCAATCTTCTGATTTTATTCTAGTAGATTATTTTTTTATAATACTTTTATAAATAAAAATATAGCAGTTTTTAAGCAAAATAAATTTCCAACATCTTTAACGAATTTCTTACATTTAAACAAGACTCACATCAGTAAGGAGCCAATTGCTCTAGTTGTGGACGAAAACCTACTTTAAATTCCTGGGATGGTGATGCCACCACCCAGCTTAGAACCCAGGATCTCTTGCATGTGGAGGGGGTGTCAGCCAGCTGAGTTTAATCCGGTCGAAGAAACATCCTTACTGTAGTTTTTTTTTTTTTTTTTACCTTTTTCCCTGTGTGCCGGTGTGGGCGTGGATATGGACATACGCGTGCTTGCATGCATCTGTCGTTTTAGCTGTTAGCCAAAGGATAACCTATTTTATTGAGTGCTAAGCTTTTCATTTTGATTTTTTTAATCCTTTCTAATGCAGGCTGCCTTGTTCAAACTGGAAGTGAGTGTTAGCTGCAGACCAACCATCCAGGTATCTTTTCTTATCACAGTCTGAAAGTGAACACTAGCAACAATAAGATGTGAAAAAAAAAATTGTTTCAATAAAAGCACTACATGGAGCCAGATTGGTCATCAATACTGGGGAGTATGGGTATGGCCAGTCTAACCTGTTCTTCATCAAATGTAATAGTGGTATGTGCCCTGTAGGCCGTAATGTTCTCTGCAATTTGCTTCATGAATTTATCACCACCATTTAAGATGGTATGCCTTTATAAGCTAGAAAATACAAGTTCGGCTCTTGCCAGTGATTACTCTATTTGTGCTACGCGGTAAAAGGTGTTCATTTTGCCTGCCATATATTTTTTAGCCAAGACCTCTTCGACTATAGATTAAACCAGTCGCATTGTTCTTAGATGGTGGTTAAAGTGATGCCATCGGCTCATGTGGTTAAATTGTTTTCTACTTGGAAGCTCAATAGTATAACCTGCATAGAAAGCTAAGGTGGGACACAGCATTTAAAAGAATTCTTGCCGATGCCATGGAGTAAATTCCTAATACTTGCAGATGTGTACATGAGGGAAACTGCATGAATGGTTTGTGTTTGCAAGAGGAATGTACTCTCCTCTCCTGTAACCAAGAGCTGATCTAAGTTTCAGCATGGAACAATGAGGGTGGTTTTATAATTGGTACTTGTAGATATCTGTCAGAGTTGGAGGAGTACAGTTTATACAGTCCATCTCAAGATGAAATGACTAATGACTTGCCTGAGCCTCTCAATGGTTAAAGAGTGGGATGGCACTGGTGGCGCATTGGTGGCCCTCCATTACCTATGGCCTCTATCAAACTGGCCCCATATATCAGTGTACCATCTCTAAAGTGGACAAATGGGTGATAGGACTCGGGCAAGTTGTTCTAGAGTAGTTGGTTAGAGTCTTAGAGATGAGAGCATAATGATTCCATGAGCTGGCTGCTGGTTATTAGACTAGAGGCAGGCCCAAGTTTCAATCATGGAGAACTAGAAACATGGCTTTTAGTTAGCATTTAGATAATATTCAGACAATGCCTTACAAATGCAGTCCCTGTTTTGTGACTGCGAAGGCTGCAAGTTGAGGGCCTCTCTGGGGCTTGTAAAGCAAACAGTATGATCATGTTACAGGCCTGGTAGCTAGAATGGTCTCTAAAAACTGGTCGGTGGACTTTGTTATAAAGGCAGAGGCACTAAAGTAGTGTTCTAATCATGGTGTCAGCAACGACAATTTAGTCATGATGCCAGGTAACCTTCCGTTGCAGGCATTGTTTCCTAGAGATTTGGCCACCTTTAACAAAGGGCTGGTGCCTTAGATTTCTGAAGTGCTGTTTTGTGATTACAAAAACAATGGTGACGGGGGCTTCTTGATTTGGAGGTTATGTTCATGGTAAGAGTTGGGATCTGACAAGTGACAAGCGATGTCTGAAATAATACAAGGAAACGTATGAGGAGATGAAACATCCCAAGCATTAAAGGACGGCCACCAGTGGAGGAAAAGAGAGACTATTGTCAGCTTGTGTGGGTTTTGGTCATGTTTGCCTCCATTTATTTTGTGTATATCGTGCCACTTGGTTTCATAGCCAAGATCCGCTGGCTTTCTGGTGCCAGTTTGCTGGACTGTATCCCTTTATACCTTATTAAATAAAATTATCTTCACTTGCAAAATATATATATAAAAAGAGAGAGAGAGAGACATGACATTACTTGACAAGGAAAACAGTGTAACTAACAGACAGATGCATTGAAGATAAAGGATGGGAGATGAACTACCCTAGTCCCAATATTCGAATTCAAAGCATGAATGGACAAGAACGGACAACCTCTATTCACTCAAGAAAATAAAAAAAATATGGACAACCTCCATCTCAATGAAAGAAGATATGTAACCGGAGGCTTCACTTAATTCACTTATAAGACAATGTATGATGATTTAAAAGGTCCATTAATAAAGTAGGTAACATGTGGAAAAATTAATGATGTTTTCATTTCATCGGGGCATAAAATCTTGTATTTATGCAAGGAAATCCTTTAGACTGATAGATAAATGATTCTTTTGCAACCCTATCTTTTTTTTTTCTTTTTGGTAAGTCGGATTTATTAAATTAACTTAGTATAAGTACAATTGTGAGAATCAGAAAATAAAATATACAAAAATTTCGAAAGAAGAGCAGTCAAAGTAGTCGACAACATAGTTTCTGTATGATTAGCTATATATGTCATTATTCAATCCGCAGCGGTACTGGCTGCTCTATAAACATATATCACATCATATACGAGTAGTTTTGTTTTCATTTTTCAATAATCCTACATTAAAGGATGGAAAACAGTTTCTGCCGGATATATTTTTTTTTTGCTAAAGCGGGTGTTTTATATATTGTGAGTACGGATACATCCAATAAAATCTGAAAACAACAAGTCTCAGAGTGCTTTAGGCAACTCTATCTCTCCAGTTCATAAGGTGCCTCCGGAGTGGCAGACCATATAAGAAGCCACTCAGTCCGCAGCTCTATTGGCCTCTCTGAAGATATGCTTAGCCTGAAAGGCCATCTTATCACTCATCATCGCCCAAATATCCCAAAGTAGGGGTGTCCCTTCGACCGCTACTCGGGCCATCCTAGATCCAGTTGATCACGGTGGTCGAGTCGCCCTCCAATATAATCGAGTTGGCTTGTAGGACTCGCCGCGCATGACTCGGGCCGGCCCAAGCCGCCTAGAAATTGAGGTATCGAAGATCTGGCAGCCACTAGCGGCACCACCCTAAAGTTCGAGCTCCGATGACAAATCCAGCACCTCCTCTCCTACCGCCATCTAGCACGGAACCATCAAAGTTAATCTTGAAGAAGCTCGAGGGTGGGGGCTCCTAGGTGAAAACATTATACAAAGCACTGCTTGAGTAGAATGGAGGCCCCAAGTGTCTCGAGCTATCAAAAACCCATGTGCTAAGCTTGCATGAATGATCTCCGCTATCTGTACTTGGGCGCACTCCACGACAAACCTTGGAGACGGACTGCTTTCGCCAAAAGTCCGTGCGTTCCTTACCAACCATATCTGTCCAGCTGTGTAGGTCGCTCTAGTGGCCACCCGGCGCATCTAGGGGCATCGGATCATCGATGGATCGCTTGTAGGAAAGGCCTCATCCGGCTCTAGGGATTCTGTGGGACCTTGGTGAGCCTCCAAACCCCTCTAGCCCACACATACTGGAACAGGACAGGAGCCACCGTCTCGTCCACTCGGTAGTCCGGATACTGGAATTGAATGCTCAGTCCTTTTCTACTCAGCACTAATCTCGGTGGCAGGCACTCCCAAACCACCTTCCACAGAAAATAATGCTATCCTCAGGTAGAGTTAGAAGCTCTAGATCCAAGCACAAATCCATCCCCGGCATGTGCTCATGTTGGAGGGCTCGGAAGACATCTCCCATCCTAAACACTGGCTCTGCATGACGTGCTCCAGACCCTCACATCCAGGCCAGCACACTCTGAAATCAGAAGCGATCGAACACGCTTTGCAATCTACTTTCCAAATAGCTGACCAATCTTGCTGACGTCCTACTCCGCCCCCTCTGGGCTAAGAAGATCGTAGACTCGGAGTCCGTCTACTGCCTCGACGTTGATCATAGTCAGCCAGAGTCTCAAAGGAAGCGAGTCCACCTACGGGTCCACCACATCCACGCTCTGCCCATCGCCGATCAGCCATTTGGAATTCGCCAAGGCAGTAGGCATATATCTGTAAATCTCCTGCCACATGTAGGAGCATCTTTGTCTACTCGGGGCCTCGCCATCAGCCCTTACTCGACCGTATCTAGTCACCATGACCAGACTTCAGAAGCCCTGCGGCTCAAGAATAAACCTCACCACATGGCGAGCAATGAGTGCCTCTCGCCTCTTCAAGAGAGATTGCACTCCCAATCCTCCCCCGGGAATTGGCTTGCAAACTCTCTCCCATGCCAATAAGTGCACCCTATGGCCATCTCCGTGCAAACCCTACAAGAAGTTTCGAAGAAGCCGCTCGACTTCCATCATCACTACCTTATGGACAACAGTATTGGACATGAGGTAGACTGGCATAAAGCACAATACCGACCTGACTAGCGTCAACCTGCCCGTTATAGAAAGAGATGATGCCCTCCAGCCCTCTAGCATGTCTTAGACTCGCTGCACCAACCCTAAGCACTCTGACACCCGTAGCTTTCTTTCTGTGATAGGCACCCCTAGGTATCTCCACGGCCTTTCTGCTCCCGTATCTCCAGAATCTTCCTAATCTTCTGTCTCACCCTCAACTCCGTACTCAGGCTGAAGGAGATGGTCGATTTCTGAAGATTCACTCTCTACTCTGAAGCCTTGCAATAAGCCGCCAACACACCCTTGAGGGCCCGCGCATCCCTCACTCTCGCCCTGGCCAATTGGAGGCAATCATCTGCAAACAAGAGGTGAGAGATTGGTCGGGCATCGGGCGCTAGAACATAGGCTTCCAGCTCCCGATTCTGACAAACTGCCCGCAAGGCACGAGAAAGTGCATCAGAGTAAATAATAAATAAGTACGGGGATAAGGGACAACTCTGTTGAAGCCACATGGTGGACCGGAAGAAAGGTGACGGCGAACCGTTGATCAGGATAAAAAAGCTCGACCCCATACACAGCCTAAAACCGAGTCTATCTAGATCTCATGGAAGCCAAAGCTCTCCATTGCTTGCCTGAGGAAGCTCTACTGGATCCTATCATAAGCCCTTTTCATGTCCAGCTTGACTGCCATCAGACTCCGCCTCTTTGGGGCCTATCATAAGTCCCATATCTCCTCTTGAGCTAGCATGACATTATCAGAAATATACCTGCCCCCCACAAATGCCTCCTGCTCCTGGAAGATAATATCTGGCAACAACGACTTCATCCTGCCTACCATGATCTTTGCCATAATCTTGTACAGAGTGGTACACAGGCTGATAGGCCTAAAGTGGCTAGGCTCTACTGCATCCTGATGCTTTGATATCCAGATAATGTAGGTGGCCTTCTTATAGATAATTTATTGGATATGTAACGCTACTTTTTGCTGCGGGATGGAGGGGCAAACTCAAGTCAAGTAGACAAAATATGAAATGTAAGTTCTATTATTCCCAACAGGTAGGAAAAATAAAGTTCCTGCAAGTTTTTAGTATTCTAGCATCCTATATAGGCTACAAATTGGTCGGGTTGGGTCGGGTCCTGAGTGACCCCGATCCGACCCGATGTTTTGTTCGGATCCTAATTTTGAACCCAGACCCAACCCGATTGAAATCGGGTTGGGTCCATGCCTACAAATTTTGACCCGATGGTTCATTCGGGTCGAGCGGGTCAGGGACCGGGTCTATGTATTTTTATATTCAAAGTTTCACTATATAATAGTAAATAACATCAAGCAATTATTGCTCTAATTCTTTTTGAAAAAAGAAATAGACATTTTATTGGATAAGCTATATTCAAATGTTCAAATTCAACATTTTCTAAATTCAACAAGTCGGTCCTAAGAACATCTAAAAAAAAAATCTGACCTCAAAAAAAATGGGTTGGGTCAGGTTCGGGTCCAAGTCGAGATTGGGTGGATCCGACCCGATCCGAAAAATAGAACGGGTCCAAATTTAGGACCCGACCTGGCCCCACGGGTCCTAAATTCGGGTCGGATCAGGTCTTACGCGGGTCGGATCGGGTCACAGGTCGACCCGACTCATTTGCAGCCCTAATCCTATATTTTATTTTATTTCTTTTCTTTTTTTTGGTGAAAAGGTGGGGAGGGGTTTGGTTGTTACACTAAAGAAACTTGGAAGGGGGCTTGGACTCCACCTGAGTTGTTCGAGTTCGAAACGCGCGGGCGTCGATTAAATCAGGGGACCGCATGTCTCACGCTCGGATGGTTCTGTATGGATATGCTTTTCTTCCATCAGTATTGAGGTGGCGCTGGGGTGACGTACTCATACGTAGATGGCCTAGTAGGGTTTCCCACGAGTTGGGGAGGGCACGCGGAAACTTGCGATCCGCATCGAACATTCCTTGGTGGAAGGGAGGCCTAGTGGGGGCTGCTACGCGCGTGGGTTCTGCCCCTCCCCCTCCCCCTTCCCTCCTATTTTTTTCACCAAAAACAAAAAAAAAAAAAACCTGGAAGATTCTAGCATGAGCCTCCTAACTTTTGGGTCCGACCTCTCTGATCACTAGTGGCATTGTTTTATCCTTGAAAGGTGACCTGACCAGGCATTTTATTTGGAGGTGTGGCTTCTCTGGAGGGGTGATTTCAACAGTTCCTTTCTGAATAGGTCCTCTTCATACCCAGAAAGACAATACCTTGATTGGGCAGCATAAATTTTTAAAAAACTTATAGTTACATTCTCTTTTTTCTAAACTATAATATAAAAATGGCGTTTTCATAAATTTGACTGTTTAGTAGATAACTTAAAAGAACAAAAGTAAATATTATTTGAATTGGTTTTTAGTGCCTGACGTTCTCTATGACTCTATCATAATACATCTATCATTTTCTTTTTTGTCGACATGCTAAGAATTTTTTGTCGTCGAAACTCTAACAAGTTAACAGACAATATTGCATATACTCCATCTATCCATCATGTATACTGAGGCTTGGTTACTCGCCATGGCCTCAAGAAAGGCAGCATAGTTTTGAATGGTATACCAAGACGTGAGTGGCAAACAGCTGGAGCCCAAGATGTGAGGCTGAGGGGTGGTGTGCCGTCTCATCCAAAGAAGATTATGCCGGTTACCCAATGACCCCACGGTTGAAATTTTTGATTGAAACGTTGGTTTTGCGATTAAAGCTATCCACTATGTCCAAGGTTGGTGGTGGTGCGTGGTTTCTTGCATGTCACCTCCAAGAGGCAATATAGTTCTTTATCCTATTTTCTTAAGACGTCTTCTTTTGTTTTGTTTGGTTTTTTTTTCCCCCAATTTGAGAGTAATGGTGGAAGTATCACTAATCATTTAAAACAATTGGTTAGAATGATCCAACAAATTCCTCCCAAGTTTTAAACATGAAACCTCTTCCAAATAGGATGGATTCAAACCATTGGGCTGGAAACCCAATTTGTGGATTCTTTTAACCTTAGGTTCAACAATGTAAGGGTAGATGAATCCCCTTTTATCCAAATTCTGAGCATTTAACTTATAAACTACCATCATTAGCCCTACCTAAGTTGCCTTAGGTGCTGCCATTGGCACAAATGAAGTATGAATAATTCGAGAAGCGGCACAAAGAGTTTGACCCCATGTAGTCTCCCATAATAAATTCGGCACCTATTTTATTGCCATGAATGGATCCATCAAATTAACCTTAACAATATTGTAAGGAGGGGACGCCACTCATTGAAACAGGATAACCCAGTGGAAAGCCTGTTAAAGAGAAGTTTTAAAGGATGAATCGTTCAAGCACTTAAAACCGTACTTTCTTATTTCAGCTTAAAACATCATTCGACAAACCTAATCAACAAATTGATATTGCCATTATCATCTTTAACCTAGCAATCATTCCTCTCCTCCAGCTAAACAATGTACAGAGTTAGAAAATTAGACCTTGGTAATTCCATTTAGCATTTAGTAGGTCTTCCCTCCATCTCTTACCATGTAGCATAGAAGAATGACATCTTATGCCATGGTGAAATATTTCTTGTCAAACCAATCCAATTAAATTTCCAGCAATAACACCAGTCAAATGTCACATTTTCTCTGCATGCCAACTTCCCAAACAAAATGCAACCTACGCAACTTTAGGCATCAAAATGCCCCCACCCCCCCCTCTCTCTCTCTCTCACACACACGCACACACACACACACACTTTCTCTCTCTCACATCCAAAAAGAGCCCAGACACCCGTTCACCGACATTGCACCCAATTAACAACCTCACACACGGAGAACAGACGACATAAATTTGTCACAACATCTAGCCAGAAAAAAAATTATCGGACCCATCTCAGAGAGGAGCAACCCGGCAAATAATAATGTAATAAGTGCAAGGATGGTTCCAGAACCCAGAGAGTTGCACCATGTTTCATGCACCCATTTATAAGCCCCGAAGCCAGGCAAAAAAGTCACAAGCTACCCCTGCTCTTGGGTGTAGTGTACCCATCCAAGGGACCCCCATCATCCCCACTCAATCAAGCATTAAATAAAAGAAAAAAATAAAAGCTAATTTTTATTAATGTTAATATATTATTAGCCCACCCTGGGCATTAAAGAGGGGGCAGTTTTTGATTTGAATATAAAGCGCTTCTCCGGAGGAGGCCGCCAGAGGGAGCTCCGAGACGAGGAAAGAAGGATTAGGGTTTCTGAGCAAGAGAAACAAAAGGGTTTTGAGTGCGCTCTTCCCTCAGAGAGAGAGATAGAGAGAGATGGAGGGAGGGGAGGCGAAGAAAACGGCGAATCCGCGGTGCTACATGGATGTCAGCATCGGAGGGGAGATGGAAGGGAGGATCGTGGTGGAGCTCTACGCCGGAGTGGCGCCGCGGACGGCGGAGAACTTCAGGGCGCTGTGCACCGGGGAGAAGGGCATTGGGCCCAACACCGGCGTGCCGCTCCACTACAAGGTACTTCCTTTCGCTGTCTTTCTGGCTGATTCTATTGGTTTTCTTTGTTTGCCCTTGGAGTTGGAGAAATATCGGGGGGGAAGGTGGCGTCTTGTTGTGGTTTTTGGGGGTATGGGGGTCTTTTTGGTTTTTGGTCTTGTGTTCTTGTCCGCATCGTCTTGGTGGTGTTCCTTCCTGTGGTTGTCTGGGGAGGAGTGGAGGTATATTCAATGGTTATGAGTATTTTGTTGTTGTTGCTTGTTTTTTTTTGGGTTCAATTATTTGGAAAGCGAGTCAAGTGAGTTGACTCAGAATAGGAATCTTTAGATGCCTCGTGCTATATAGATTATAGATACTGGAACAGTCAATTTCCTACTGATCTGACTTGCATCTTGAGTCGGCCCGAGTTAGAAGTTTGATGGTTTGGATGCGGGAAGAAAGAAAAAAAAAAGACTTTCTTTTTAAGATACGCTGGCTATCTTTGTTCTTTCGAAGTCAACATCCCAAACAAGCAGAATCGTAATTTGATGGTAAAGCAATTAAAAAGGCAATTTCTTCTTTAATTTTAAATGGAGACATTCTTGTTAGCATCTTACTGTTTTCTTCCTACTCCGTATGTTCTTGAGGAGGTTTAAATTAAAAAAAATGAGTCATTATTAAAGGCACTGGGCTTCTTTTTTAAGTAGCAGTATAGTTTTGCTTTCAAGAGGTATTCAACTACTGTGTGTTTTATACATATGTAACTTCTGATGTGGTTTGTATCAAGAGGAATGCAGCTGTTCCTGACGATAGTTTTTGAAAGTAAACTAGTTTTGCACATATGGAACTTGTCTTTAGTAGTGATGTTATTTTGCTGGGTAATAGTTATTTGATTAATAATAACTATTTGTTCTCACCATTTCAAATCCTCGATGAAATGATGGTGAACATCACCCCTGTTTTACTTAATAATAATAATTATTTTGTTCTCAAGTGTATGGCTTTTGTGATAGTCAAGATGAATGCTGCTATTTATTTGAATAAAATAGAAAAAGTTATGTTTGTGAAATTAAGGTTTCATTTCCAGTTAAGTAAATGAAGATAATATTTTGAGAAACTTTAGGTTTACCCTTCTTCTTATATTTTTTTTAATTTCTAATGGTCTAAAAAGGAAAACATGAAGGACGTCATTTATATGGACAATGCAAGTTTGGATAATTGGTGTCTCATGTGGATAACAGGATCAATACTAAATGTTGATTTATAAGCATGCTTTTTCTATAATAAGAAAAGTGGAAATATGGAAAAGTGTTAATGCAAGTAACTTGGATTATTTTTGTGTATGCACCATGCTTCATATGAATTCCAATCTTTAAAGAATATCCAAAGTGATGACCATTCTATTTTCTCTTGTTCGACATTTTGTTATAACAACTTGAGTGTTTGACTTTATAGAGTGGGCTCGGCACTGAAGTTTACATTAAGCTTATGCTACATTCCCTTGATATTGACGTTTAAAAGGGAAGATTCTTTAAGATAGAACATGGCAAATGAACCACATGAATAATTAGAATATCAAAGCTATTCCCTCATTCATATTCAAGATGAGTTCTGATGTTGGGGAGCACATTGAGTCGGTGGCTATGATTTAGAAAGCTGTTTACTTGACTTGGCAAATGAATTTGATAAACTATAAAACTCTTTTTTGTTCCTAATGGTCCCACATTGGGCTCACTTTGTCTTTTAAAACATCGACCTTTTCCCTTGAAATTTAACCAAGACAATCAAGGAGGTAGGCATTTTAAAAGAAGATCATTTTTTTTATATAATAAGCAACTTGTGTCGATTTATTTGAATTATTGAATGCCTTATACCATGAAAATCCACCTTAAGCGATTTAATTTTTTTTTAACTTGTAATGAAATTTTATTGCATATAGCAGTTGTTTTTTTGGGTAAATGAGAGAGGTTAAGCCATGTAGAAACACAACTAAATCAACTTAAAATAGATGAACTTGGATATGTAGTTGATCCAGCAAACATGAAGTTGGTGATATCCCATATTGGTTAATAATAGCTTGCTCATGCAATTTCAATATTTCTTTTTACTGTAACAACACATTAGCTAACAACTTATAAGTTAATTTTGCTAGCATCATCTTGACAGTGAATGATGCCATGCTAAGTAGTGACAATTTCTTTTCAAACTAATCCATAATACATGACCAGATAATTTTTTGATGAAGAATGATGCTACATGGCCAAAGCACTCCCTTCATCGACTCATCACACCATTAAAGTATTAAAGAAACTTAGCAAGAAGGGCATCTAACATTAGTTCATCACATCTTATGTATAGACACAAAATCATGTCAATAGACTAAAATAAAAGTTCCAGAGAATTGCAATAGCTCCATGCAATAGCCTTAACTCAATAGCTTACTTTGTCATCAAAGAGGGGCGCTTTGGATCATATTCATTGGGAAATGAGTTTCCCACTTCCCTTGGAGTTTCCTGGGAAATCAAATCCACAAATAAATCTTATTTTGTAGGGAAATGTGCTCTAAAGCACATAGCAAGTGTCTAGAAAACTTTGTGAGAATAAATAAGGGAAAGAAAAATAGAACTAGCATTTTGAGTGGATAAGGAATTTAAATAATCTCTTTGATAGATTTGATAAAATCAATCTTATCATGGTATGTCATAAGGGGGAGAGATTTCTATATATCTAATTTATGATTGCTAGTAAATCAACCCGTATTTATAAAAACTAATGAGAATCCAATAAAAACTAGTTCTTTTTGTTGTTTTTATTAGATTTTTCGTATTTTGCATATATATACATATATATATTCTCTTTAAATATTCTTGTTTAAGATCACGTTTCTTGTTTATTGAGTTAGGAATTTTTCTTAACCATTGTTTCCTGTTACGTGCTCATAACATTTCCCAAATCAGTCTCCCCTCATGGCATAATACTTTGGTTTGAGTAAAAAGCAGTACTGTTAAGGGGGTTCCTAGAGAGCTTGAAAAGAGGTAATATGATTCCTTAGGTTCTTTAATTTCTTTCTTTTAGTTTGTCTTCTTGTTGGGGAGAGGGGAATTGGATGGACCTAATGGGAAGTGTGTGGCAAGCCTTGGGTGCTATGTAGACATTAGCATGAAGGGGAGATGGAGAGGATTGTAGGAGATCTCTTCACTGGGGTGGTTCCCAAGAACTAAGAGAACTTTAAAGCATTATGCACTTGAGAGAAAGGCATGGGTCCCAATATTGGGCTCCCAATTCACTATGGGGTACTTCCATAATTCTCTCACTCTTTCTTGCCATCGGATTTCAAAGAACTTGGGATTGAGGCTATTCTTGATCTTGTGATTTTTGTGTTGAGGTCATGGCATATTGTCTTTCGCTATTAATTTTTTTAATCACATGGGCTTGGATTTTCTTCTATCCTAATAGGGTTGATGGGGGAACAGAGAAATCTAGAGCTCACGGATATTTTCTCTTTTCTTTTTTTTTAAAATTATTAAAAGGCGACTAAGGTGGGTCAATTTGATATAGGAATGTTTGGCCATATCATGCTAGATTTAATTAGTTGTGCCGAGTTTGAAATTGGGTGGATTAAGAAAGAACATTTCCTTCAAGATAGATGGGTGCCATTTTATTTCAAAAGCAACATTCTAAAAGTAGCAAATTGTAATTTTATATAAATGAGTTAAGGAATATTTATTTTTAAATTAAGCATTGTATAATTTGTTGATGTATATGTTCCATGTACCAATTTTCTTCCCTTTTTAGATGGTCTTCACAAGTTCATGTTCAATAAATATATATCATTAATGCATTGGTCTTCTTAATCATATAGTCTTGCATGTTTCTCTTACAATAGTATGCAATTAATATGATTTATAAATGCATATGTAAATGGTTCGTTAGTGTATACTAAAGGAACTCATTTCTTCCTCTTAATTTTTTTATAATTTTAGTTGGGAACTAGAATATTGGAACCTTGGCTGAAAATCAGCATCGAGGGCAGGATTGAACCCAGGTCTCTTAGGTCAAGAGATCCACCATTAGAGACATCACCAAGTCAACAAGCTGGCTCCCTTGGAATGTTGCTGTTCTTAACAATGTTTTGTTCAAGAATGTATTTCCCCATAATGAGTTTATCTATAGTAGCAATGTTATTTGCGTCAATTACTGTTATTTGTTTGACATATATTCCTTTTTTACTTCCATTTTTAATGGATTAGCGTTTAAATGACAACTCATTGATTTGGAGTGAGGAAGTTGGGATAATAGTATGTGTCATGTCAATTAAAAGAGCTTTACTAAGTATACGCAGATATTGAAATTTCACTACAATAATATAATTTAACAAGGAAAAAGTTAAACACCTTAGATTTTGCTATAAATAAAAGTGTGTATACCCATGGATATATGTATGCAGACATGCGTCTATATGTATCTATCAGTTATATCTATATGTTATATGTACATCATGCTTCATGATGCAATTTATGTTGCCATCTAAGAGTAGGTCTATGTATGTACTTACACCATTGAGCTTGAGCTTGTTATTGAAGCCATTAAGGAATATTTAAAATGATTGTACTCCTATGACATCCGTTGCAATTTATTACCAACCTAATTGTTTGACTTCTATCATGGACACAATTAAAGTTTTCACCAACATCTTCTTAGCTTTCACCGATGTCATCTTATCTTTGACCACCAACATCTTAGCATTCCCTTGACATTGACATTTAAAAGGGCAGGAACTTAGTGATAGCATATCAAAGGAAATGGATTGCATGCCAAATAAATGATAAAATGATCCAATAATTGGACTGGGGAATATTGAATCATTTCTGACTTGGAAGCTATTAAATTGACTTGCAAGATGAGTTTGATAGTTTAAGGCCCACTAAATCTTAGTAGTAGGAATCTTTTGCTTAGGGTGCCACACCTGCTTCAGGATCTCCTTGGAAACTTGTCCTCAAGCCCACTTTGTTATTAGAAAATGTTTTAAGAGACCCACTTCCCTGCACACACACACATCTGAATCTGCTCTTGCACTCACACCTGGTGCGAACACCAATGCCAGATCACCCGTCACTCGAATCTACAATCGCCGCAGGAGGATGGTCCAGCCAGTTTGATTTTATTTTAGAGTGATTTTATGTTATTTGGGCTTATTAGGGTATTTTGTTATTTGACAGCCTTTAGGGCTTATTTTGGTATTTCATTATTTGACAGTCTTTAGGGCTTATTTTTGGTATTTCGTTATTTTGAGGGTCTTTTGTGAGACTAGTTTCTTTTAGGAATTTTTTGCATTTTCTGGGTCTTACAAATATGTTTGGACCATACATTGTTTAAGGTATGCTATGAATAAAAAAAATTGATTCTCTTTCTTTTAGCCTTGGTGTGAAGCCAAGAACAAGAGATATGTATGAAGCCCAGCTCCCTTCCTCTCCTTCCTCTCTTTTCCCTCTTCCCTTCCTCTTATTTTTCTTCCTTCCCCTACTGTCCGGCATCAGCATTGGTATCAGAGCCCAGCAAACAAAACAAAAATGTTTCTGTCGTGGGTGATCTGCTTCACGTGAGAGTGGATTAGGCGTCTTCTCCCCAGCTGCAAAAATGCCAAGTTTGCTTCCTTCCCCAAGTCAAAACTCATCTCTCCGTGAGTTCTTTCTTGAAGGTCGCGAAGAAACCAAAAAAAAGAAATAGAATGAGGAAGCCTGGGACGGCCGGTGAAGAACCGCGCCCGTGTGCTTTGCCACTGCCGTCGCGCGCCGCTCCCGAGCGCCTGTCACCGCTTTCTCCTTCAGCAAGCGTCGCCGCGCCTCACCACCGTAGCCACAGAAGTAGGAAACCACCTGCAATTCCTTCCCCTCAAAGCCTCCATGAAGGAGCTGGAATAGGAATGGGTTACCGGAGCGGTCGTGCCCGTTAACCCGAGTCTATTCCGTCGGAAAAAAAAGGAAAAAAAGAAAAGAAAAAAAAAGAGGGCACGTGACCCTTAAGTTATGCATGTGGACCCGTGTGGGTTATTGGAGTGGGTCGCGTCCGATAACTTGAATCCTATCGGATCCCTCCAAAAAAAATACCTGTTCATCGTCGCACACAGCGCCGCCCTGCCCTCGCTGCCACCGCCCTTGCTGTCCCGCAACCGTCTTCGCCGCCTCCACTTCGCCATCTCCACCACCGCCGCCTCCGCCTTCTTTTTCCCCTCACTCGCCGTCCGAACCCATTGCCACCCCTTTAAGGGTCCCAGCGACTCGATCACCACCCACAACGCCGCCCTGCTTCGCCACCTCTCTCGCCGCTTCAGCCCCGCCGTTTTCCGCCTCCACCCTCTCCGCCTCACCTTGCCCTCCCCTACTTCATCGCCGCCGTCCAGCTCCGCCGCTAAGTTCCCTCTTCCCTTCCAATTCTTTTTCGACCGCTCCTTTCTTCCCCGTTGCGATTCGAACTGAGAGCTCTTCACAACTCTCGACACCCGACCTTTTCCTCTGTGAAATCAAGGGTTTGGCTTTGAACCTACCGCAACCCACTACTTCACCTCCCAAACCACCCCCTCCCCCTTTTGCTATTCCACGGCCCATCAGGCCCATACTGTATGCCTACATCTTCCCCTCCTGTCTCTTCTTCTAATCTGCGGCCCATCAGGCCCGCACCGCACAACCCACAGGCCCATCAGACCCGATCACCCCCTTTCTCCTCTTCTAGCCCGCAGGCCCATCAGGCCTGATCACCCCACCCCCCACCTCTCTTCTAATCCAATGGGCCGCTGCCATTAGGCCCACCAAGCTGCTTTGATAAAGCCCCACGAGTTGCTGGGATCAAGCTCGTCGAGTTTCTATGATCAGATACGAGTTGGAGCCATTTGATGAGCCTACTTGCTGCGACTGCGTCTCTGATTGTCGCCCCAGCCCAGGTTTCTTTTCCTACTGAAAAATCTTTTTGTTCGTCTAAATTCAGCATCAATAAACTCTTGTGCTCTATCAACTTAGTTTGCTGTGAATTCAACACATACACCCCAGACAATCCTAAAACCCTTGTAGTGGCTCATTTTTGTCATTAATTGTGGGGCTACCGAATCTTTGGGAGTTCTTTGAGGCTCCGTGCAACCCTGCAACACACAGAAAACTTGCACTATTTGACTGCAATTACTTGCCTGCATTTATTACAAAATTTTAAGCTTGATTTCATTTGCTACGGATTAGCTTTCCGTTTATATTGAGCATATACATTGCGCTTTAGGCATCATTTTTATGCATTAGGTCTGCCTAGGAATTACCACTGTCTTAGCATTGTAGGGCCATGCATACCTTTGCACACATTATATACACCTTTGTACTGGTCGTGTTGTCTTCCAGTTAGAATCCCAACTGGCTATGAATCCCAACATCGAAGCCTTGCTAAAGATTGTCCAAGACTTGACCACAGTGTCCACCCAGGCCTGCGCCCGGCTAGACTCAGCTAAGGCTTCCCTTCAGAGGATTATGGGATCCAAAGAAGGGAGTGCCTTCCATTTGGAAGGCCTAGAGATCGAGGATGAAATCCTAGACCATCTAGGATTTGTGCGGCAGGGCCACTTTGACCCTAATTCCGTTCCAGGCAGCCCTCTAACCTACCCTCGCTATAGAGGACCGAGTCCAGTCCCTAATGTCGATAGGGGTTATCGCCATAATGTAGAACCTAGAGAGCCTTATGACCATAATGAAGATGTGATAAAAAGCATTCGGATTGAAGCCCCTACCTTTAATGGTCGCCTTAACCCAAAGGTCTTCACAGACTGGTTGCACGAAATAGACTTCTTTGAGTGGAATAATTTGTCTGAAGAAAAGAAGGTCCGGTTTGCCAGAATGAAACTCATCGGTCGAGCTAAGCTTTTCTGGCAAAACACTGAGCATCTCCTGGCTAGGAGACGTCAACCTGCCATAACTGATTGGATAGAAATGAAGGAAAAACTTAAGAAAAAATACTTGCCCCTTAGCTACCAAGATGATCTCCTTGACTGATGGAATAACTTAAGACAAGGCACCTGATCAATTACTGACTACATCGCACAATTTGAGAATACATGATGCGATGTAATGTGATTGAGGATGAGAGAATGGTCCTGAGCCGGTTCCGTAGAGGTTTCTGAACTTGTCCTCCGAGAGGTGTCCACGTTAAACTAGGTCTATACATTCGTACTGAACTATGAGCAAGTCTCCAAGTCTATGTTTGTGAGGCGCCCTGACATTCGGGGCACTTCCACGGATCTTAATTCTTCAGGGCCCAAACCTTTTGTTGGGTGTCCTCTATCTCTAGACCCTCTCCTACTGCCCTTGTCCCAAGCTGAGACACTAAAGACAAAAAAATCCTTGGTAAGCTTCCCAAACCACATTTCAAAATTCAGTGCTACAAATGCCAAGGTTTTGGTCACGTTGCCTCCTAATGTGCTAACAAATCTCTCGTTATTGCTTAGCAAGAGCAGGGAGGTGACACAGATAACTTGGAGGAGCATGTCTATGAACCAAACCTCGGTGACAGTCAGAACATTGAGGAAGAGTGTGATGAAGGACCTAATACCCTAGGATGCATCCGCACTACACCTATATCATTTGCACAGTCAGAGAGAGTTTGACCAGTTCACCATGAGTGTAGTCAGATGCGCCTCGGCACAACCCGACGAAACTGATGACTGGAAAAGAACCTCAATTTTCCATACTTATATTAAATGCGAAGAGAGATTGTAAGGCCATCATCGATAGCGGGAGTTGTATTAATGCAATATCCTCCAACATCGTCTTTCGCTTAGATTTGACTCCTGTTCTCCAACCACAATCTTATAAGGTCTCTTGGATTGACACAACTTCTATTTGTATTAAAGAGAGATGTCTTGTGCCCATTCACATCCTTTCTTACAAGAGCATCATATGGTGTAACGTAATCTCGATGGATGTAGGACATTTAATTTTAGAGAGACTCTGGTTGTTCGACCTTAATATCACCATCTCTGGTCAATCCAATTCTTGTTCTTTGATGTTCGAGGGCAAAAAGATTAAGCTCAATCCTTTGCCGCCCAAGCTACCTGACAAGAACAAGAGAAGAGAAGTGTCAAAGGACAAGGATCTTCATAGCCGGTGTCCAGCTGAATTTGAGCGGAAAGTGTTCAACAAATTTTTGGTGTTCACTCTCCTTGTCAAAAAGGTTCACCCCTATAATTCAGTCAACAGGTCTATAGGCATGAGTCCATTTGAGGTAGTGCATGGTTATAAAGCTAGAAAACCGCTAGATCTCTTATCCATTTCACCCCATGTTATGATTTCTGAGTTTGCACATGCATTTGCACAACACATTTATAAGTTGCATTAGAAAGTCCACAAGCACATTCATGCATGTTATGCTCAATATAAGATGCAAGCTGATTCTCATGCTAAGGAATTTCAAACTAGGAATTACGTAATGATCTGTATTCAGCTAGAGCGGTTTCTTTTTGGAACCGTTAAAAAATTGTAGGCTCATAGTGTTGGGCTATTCAGGGTGTTGCACAGGGTTGACACCAATGCATATGTCATTGACCTCCCCTCTGATTTTGGTATTAGCCCGACTTTTAATGTTGAAGATTTGGTTGCTTATAAAGGCCCACCAACAATCCCCGATGACTCTTTTGCCGAGCCCTCTCCTGAGCCTGTTGATTCCCCTATTACTGATTCCATACTAGCTTCGATTCCTTGGTCCCTTCAACGAGCACAAAAAGAACATATTGATGCTATTTTAGACGATCAAACAGTTTTTACCAGTTATGGAAGCCTCCAGCGCTTCTTGATTTGTTCGCGAGGATGACCAGAGTCCGACTCCACTAGGATCACGCGCGAGGAGTTTCAGCGGATTGACCCGGACCTATTGGAGTACTACCGAAGCTACATCGGGTCGTGTTCGTTGAGGTTGACTTCTTCCCACCTAGGGGGAGCTAGTGCGGACGCCAATGCCAGATCGCCCGTCACTCGGATCTATAGTCGCCGCAGGAGGATAGTCCAGTCAGTTTGATTTTATTTTGGAGCGATTTTATGTTATTTGGGCTTATTAAGATATTTTGTTATTTGACAGCCTTTAGGACTTATTTTGGTATTTCGTTATTTGACAGCCTTTAGGGTTTATTTTTGGTATTTCGTTATTTTGAGGGTCTTTTGTAAGACTAGTTTTTTTTGGGGTCTTTTGTATTTTCTAGGTCTTATAAATATGTTGGACCGTACATTGTTTAGGGTATGCTATGAATAAAAAAAATGATTCTCTTTCTTTCAGCTCTGTTGTGAAGCCAAGAGCAAGAGTTAGGTGTGAAGCCTAGTTTCTTTCCTCCTCCTCTCTTTTCTCTCTTCTCTTCCTTCCTCCTCTCTCCTTCTCTTATTCTTCTTCCTTCCCCTGCTGTCCGGCATCAACACCACAGCCATACATGCTTCTGGTACATAAGCACTGTATTATACTTACGGTGACCTAACTTCTTAATTGAATACTATTATTTCGAGACAGTAGAAAAGGTAAGACGGTTTTTTTTTTTGTGTGTGTATGTTTAAGGAAGCTTGTATTTTTATGTGTGATTTTCTTCAGTTCATTACATTATTTCATTCCACTATTAGTAATTTTCAAAAATTTATGATTGATAACAAACTGTTATTGCATTTTTTTGTATAAAAAAGGCCTAGAATACCGAAACAAAACAGCACCGTATGACAAATTCACCCAAAAAGTCAGCATGCACCTGTTTTAACTTCTTAGGTTGGTGATTGCTGTTCCGAACTTTCTTTTCAGTTGGAGGCAATTCCTACATGTGCCAGCTAATCTGCCGGTTAGTTGCCTTATTGGAAGATATGAGAGGCTTTAATCTACTGTTAGGCTTCAGATCTTTTCATAGGCTTTAATATCTGATAGGCTAGGTGAATGCATGCCCTGTAAAATCATCATTCTCCCAATATCCAATATATAGGTATGTCATCTCGTCACTCTCAAATCTTGCGTACAACCTATTGTTCTCATGTTCTTTATCATCTTAAACAATCTGTACGAATTTTTGCCATATTGATTTGACATGCTTCACATGGTTGTGTTTCATTTAATACTGCATAGTAGTGGAGTGAGAGAGCAATTTGATAAGGATCAAAACTGTTAACTTCAAATTTTTTTCACTGATATTTTTTGGAGCGCTTGCATGAGTGAAGAGATTGTGCTGACATAAATTATTGATATGTAATGGAGAGGCTTGGATGGAGGTACTGAGAAATGTCTTGAAGCCACTTACTGTTTTATAGGTTTTGGCCTTCAATAGGAACTAATTTGATGTAGAGTCTACTTAATTGATGATATGAGGCTTGTTGTATCTATGCTTGTTTTACTATTATATTTCCATTATGTTTGACCATATTGAAACTCATTTTTCAGTCAGCACTTTGACTGTTGCACAACTTTTTTTCACTTACTCCCTACATGCTATTGGAAGGTGAAACTGTTTATATTCTTAATATCATTCAAAGAGTTTTTGTGATTCAGTAGTCAAATCATTTCTTTTAATAAATTTAACTGAGTTAACATGCATTTCTCCATTGTTTTTTTTTTCACCTTGATCTATTGTAAATTAATTTAAAAAAAAACAAAATGCATATAACTGAACTTTACTGTCTTTCTGCTGTTTTGATCTATACAAAAGTTGGTGTATATAGTAATTTTTAACTTTTTTTCTTCAGGGTACACGTTTTCATCGTGTTATCAAAGGTTTTATGATACAAGGTGGCGATACAACCGCAGGTGATGGAACTGGAGGAGAATCCATATATGGACTAAAATTTGAGGATGAGAACTTTGAATTGAAACATGAAAGAAAAGGAATGCTATCAATGGCAAATTCTGGCTCCAACACCAATGGCTCTCAATTCTTTATTACTACCACTAGAACATCTCATCTAGATGGAAGGCATGTTGTGTTTGGGAAGGTGGTTAAGGGTATGGGAGTCGTTCGGTCGATTGAGCATACGCCTGTTGGAGATGGTGATTATCCCACCATTGATGTAATAATTGCGGATTGTGGAGAGCTTTCTGAAGGGGCTGATGATGGAGTTTCAAATTTCTTCAAAGATGGTGATATGTATCCAGATTGGCCCAATGACCTTGATGAGAAGCCAAGTGAGCTTTCATGGTGGATAAATGCTGTGGACTCTGCTAAGGTTTTTGGAAATGATTACTTCAAGGTCAATTTTGTTATAAACCTTGATTTTTATTTATTTTAATATTTATATTTCAACTGGATTACGTAGAACGTTTAGCTTTAAATTTTGTTTTATCAGGTTTGCTTTAATTTGTTTTCCATTGCGAAAGTAATATAATGTGTTTTTATTGCATACCCCTTGATATTTATGCATCTTACTAGCCTTTCAATTGTCTATGTCATCATTGTAATGTTTCAAAAGAATGTTAGTATTGAAAGTTATCTGTATCTTCTTCCACTTTGTTTTGTTGGATATCAAATTACTCATTTTAAATTTAAAATCTTTTGATTCAAGCAGAAGCATGACTTTAAGATGGCTCTTAGAAAGTATCGTAAGGCTCTGCGCTACTTGGATATTTGCTGGGAGAAAGAAGAGATTGATGAAGGCAAGCATATATTTGGCACTAAAACTCTCTCTCTCTCTATGCCCCCCCTTCTCCCTCTCTCTCTCTCTCTCACACACACACATGCACACACTTGCTCAGTTGCTTGGTTGCTCATTCTCCCTATCTTTTTGTGGCTTCCCAGAGAAGAGTTCATTGTTGCGGAAGACAAAATCAATTATACTCACAAATAGTTCTGTAAGCTTTTGTAGTTTTGACAGTTTCTTTTTTTTATTCTTATATGTATAATTTTTGAATTGATTATTCAAAATGAAACATCCACTGTTTGCTTAATCTCAATAAGTTCCTTAATGTCTATTGACTTTAACCTCAATAAGCAAGTAGTATTCAGTCTGTGTAGTGTTTGATATGATTTACTCTGCAAGTAGCATTAATAGTTCATGTCTTGTGAGCTAATGTTGAATTCATGACCACTTACCATGGGCAAGAGGGAATTGTCATGTACTCTAGGATAGCAATTGGAAGGTAGGCACTGTTTCAACCTGCATGGGTTTGAAAAAATTGTAGTGTTGATGTTAAGTTGTGGTTGCCAATACTCAGCTTAGATTAATGTGATATATTCTTGTTCAATCCATTACGTGAAAAGAGACATAAGATTTGAATGTTTTGGGAATCCTAAGTTTCTAGGTCATTATTCACCAAACAATTCTTGAGTTAAAGAACCATTTCATCAGATGAATAAGTTCACACTTTTTGTAGATTGAACTTCATTGATACTGGGAGCTAGTAACAAGCACATATTTTGTTCTTTTTTATGTGTGTTTTTTTTTTCACTGGGACAGTGAATCTAGTGATGAAGCATTTATTCTGTTCTTTCTCTAAGTGTTCACAACAATGAATGATTTTACTAGTTCACAAAATTTTCCATTGTAGCATTGTCTTTAGGATGCTATCTCCTTGCATTTCTTTCTTCATATATTTTGTCCATCTTATCCTACAAAGAAGTTTCCTGATTTTTGTTCTTGCCATTAAACTAGAAATTCTTTGTTTTTGGTCAACTAAGCTTGTGTAATAAGCGAGCTGTCATAAGTTCTTTCTCACTTTGAATAAATATAAGTGAAGTCACTTCCCTCCAAAAAAAAAAGAGAAAAGAAAACTGAAGTAACATGTGCATCTTTACTTAATTGAGCTACTTTCACCAAGATTGTTTTTTCTCACTCTTCGTGCACTATAATTTGTATCTCTGGTTTTTTGAACTCGATCTTGTTAAGTATTTTTTATTTCCTTTCTTGTTTTTAGCAAATTTAGCATGTAGAATTAAAGCCAAAAAGTCAACCTTATTTTAACTTTCTTCTGCATCATTGTTATCTCTTTAGCATCTTCCAAGATCCTTTTGTTTCCATCTCTACATTCTGTTTCCGTGCTTTAGATTTCTTGTTTCCTTGATTATCTTTTGGATGTCAGTTACCTTTAAATTCTGCAAGAATTCTCTACCAAACATATTGAAGTAAGTTGTCATCGGAATCTAACATCATGTGTGGTGCATCTTTTATTTCCATCCTTTAATACTTCATCTCTGGTTTACTCAACATATGTTGGGACTGATTTCAGTTTGGGTTCGGCTGGACTCACCTGAAACCAACTCTAACCTCTGAGCCAACTCATTAGTTCATTCATTACTTGCAAATGAATATTAGGCTAACCCTACTCCAGATAGATTAACAAAATAGAGGGAGAGGGAGAGAACCCAGGCATGCTGCCTCGGTTCATCATTTGCACTGATCCACTGTCTGTCAGGCATTATCCACAAATTGCTTCCTGGTGCTCAGTGCTCAATTCTAGAGGAGAGTGTGCATTGAGGAGGCTGTGTCTGAGAGGAGAATATGAGAGGGGTTTCTATATTGGGATTCAGGTTGTTTTAAGTATAAACTTGATGTGACTGGTACTGTAACTCTTCTAACATTCAACCTAGTCTACCAATGGCACATCCTTTATCCTTTTTGCATCTTTATAGTCAATGTGCAACTTCATTATTAGATTCTAGGTATTTATTTATTTGTGTATTTTCAATTTCGGTATTTGTGTGTGTGTATGTGGAATAGAGTGTTCTATGGCTTTATGATCAATGCACAAAGATTATAGTTTTCATCATAAGTTAATACCAATAAACTAGGAGAAAGGTCCATTGACATTGCACCTGTTTCAACACAAGGGGACATTAAGATTGCAAGCATGATTGGCCTACCAGCATGCTACGATTTTCCTGTCCTTGTAGACATTTCTTACCTTCTTCTGATCTTGCAACTGCATCATGTTGAGATGAAGTTTTGTGTGCCAAGGTGGAGGCTGTCATTATTTGATTAACTCCACAGTATGCTAACTAATTTGGTCCTGTAGAAACTGAAGCACATAAACTACAAAACAGCTCCTCAATAACATCTGTCCCTATCCTGTTTCTACGTAGCTAGCCTGGCAAGTTCTGGCTCTTGCCAATGCCAACAACACCAGCTGATCTGCAATCCCCTCCCGGATTTTATAGGAAATATTGATCTTTTAGAGCGAAAGAGCTACCGCAGATGATGTTTAGGAAGTTATTTTGGAAGGTCCTTTTGAATACAATTGGCAAGGTGGCCCAATTATGATAGGTAAGGAACACCTTAGTAAGGGCCATTAACTTGAAGTTGATATTAATGTTTTCTTTGGTTTGATTCATAGCAGGACGTGGGAATGCTACTGCGCTGCACCTTTGCTTGCATAGCATCTGGTCTTAGATTGTTCACCATGTTCTACCAGGAGATTGATGACCAATATAACTAAGCTGCTTAGTTGAACAGCTTGAAGTGCACATTTTATTATTCTAACTAAATATTTGTCTTTTTGACTAATTGCAGCAAATTGCATTCTATTGAGGAAGTGTGGATTTTGTTTATGGGGCTTCTTGGTAACTATATAAGTTTCACAAGTTTAGTTTTAACTAATTGCTTTTATTTTTCTTGAACTCTGTGTTTTAGGCTTGCAAATTGAAAGTAGGAGATCCCAAAAGCGCCCTATTAGATGCTGACTTTGCATTGCGTGAAAGAGAGGGCAATGCCAAAGCATATTACCGCCAAGGCCAGGTTATTATCTTCCATCTGATGACCACTATTTATATTAAAGATATGATATCGTTCTCCAGTCTCAGATTGTTTTGGTAGTCCGAGCCTTATTCTGCAGAATATTCAGAACCAGTTATTGTTATACTATATCATCTTTCTAGTGAATAAAAAAAATATTTTCTACTTTCATGGGAAAGATAGCTATGCAGGAGTTTTGGACATCTTTAGATGCCACCTTGTTAACTATAATGCAAGTTGCACCTAAGATATGGATTGCTTATTTCTACTTATTATATTTTTCACAAAAGAATTTCTGAAATGGCTTTATGGTTTGGCTGAAGTATTGCATGAAACTTCTATTGTAATCTAAGAATAAATGTTTTTCAAGTAGCTGAACTCTGCAGGTAAGTTAACATCTTATTTTGCCATGATAAAATGACCTGATATTTGCAAGAGAGAATCTTGGGTTGGCTCACACTAAAATTTGGCCTGGACCTGAACCGGATAAGTCCCAATGCAACCCGATGCGTAGTGGTTTTTCCTTGGTTTGGATCCTGATTCATACCAGATCTCTACTGTTGCTGGGATATTTGTCGTATATGATGCAGCCATTCATGCATTTAACAATGATAGAATGTATACTGACATGATATCTAGATTTACATGTACATGTAGTTAGATACAAGAGACTTCATTTTTTGTTTGTTTGCAAGTCATGGATGGCCTAAGTTATTACCTTGTAAACTGATCAGGCACACGTGTCACTTAATGATGTGGATGCTGCAGTCGAAAGTTTCAAGAAAGCACTAGAGTTAGAGCCAAATGATGGTTAGTGGCTTTTCCTTAGTTTGTTTACTTTCTTTCAGTTTTATACATGCAATTGGTAAGTTGTTGATTGGTTTGCGGTATTTATTAGGAGGCATAAAAAAAGAGCTTGCTGCTGCAAAGAAGAAGGTGAGAACGATCAAGTGCACTTCATTCAAGTATACTTTAGTTCTAGGCATGATTTGATGAGTTAAAACTGTTGACAGATTGCTGATAGGCGGGATCAAGAGCGAAAGGCTTATTCCAGAATGTTCCAAGTCTCAGTAAAATCAGATGCAAATAATGAGGTTGTGATGTCTTGGTTCTTTAACTTTAAGAGAAGTGTCTATATTCTCAAACAATGATTATTAACACTTGCAATAGTGAAAACCTTTGAAGAAAGCATAAATATAATGGTAATATATTTGCAGTAGCTGACTTTATGTCTTTGGGTGTTTTCTTCTTTGCAGGACAAACATTGCTGAAGGAAATTCAGCTCTAAAAAATTTACATGAAATCTTTTGGCAAGTGGGCAAAATATAGCAGGTCTTCATTCAGCATAGGAAGGTTCAGGTATTTGTTGTTTATTCATTATAGTTGCTTTGCATAAAATGATCTGACTAGACTTTTTTTTTTGTTCATTATAACTTTTTTTTTTTTTTTGTGCGCGCGCTCTTATCTGCAGGTATATAATTGGGACTGAAGAAAAAAATCCAGATCCCTTGAGATGGATATATACAGAAAAAGGAAAAAGCTTGAACCATTTTTTCTTAAAATTAGTTGGAGCTGCATCAAGACTTTGTAGTAATAGGCTGTTTAGATGAGGGATGCTTAGACTTTGCCATTTCAAATATTCCATTAGGTTCTGCACAAAAAACAAAACTTTCGTACTTTTGTTGAACTTGATTGTTTATTCTGGACATTTACTCATTCCTTCAACTTATCTATCTCACCCTTTTTGTTAATCCTTTATGTTGCTGGCGGATTTATAAATCTCATTTGGCTGGGTTTGGTGCATCCTCAGAGCTTAGCTTTTATAATTTTGTATGGCATATTTATGGTCCTGAATTATTTGGTTTTTCTTGGTCCTGGCATATTTCTACCGCCTTTGCAGTCAGGTCCATTTAGGTTGCTTTGTGGTTTTTTCTCTGCTCTTTTTGGGCTGTTCTAAAGATGGTGCTTTTGGGGGTAGTCCATCGCCCTTTTCACAGCACATTGTGTCTATCAGATAATTTTGCAAGTTCTGATTTATATTTGCTTTGTTGATGTTGAGATTTGGTGTCCATTGATTTCTGTTACTGCTTTCATATCCTGCGCTTTGTGAACTCAAAAGGATTCTTGCAACTGAAGTTTGGGGGCGACTTTTTGAGCTTCAATCCTGTCACTTGCATGTCAACCCTGTCGTTATGGTTCAAGTAAAGATGTTACATGTTCGTGATTGTAATGGGGACTTGAAACTTGCGAGATGGCAGTAGCTTGCATTTTAGTCTGGTCTATCATATAATTTATTATATGCTTCATGTTTGTTCTTGCTCATCCTCTTTTTGTAGCTTTCTTATATTCTAAGAGATCATCATCATTATTTATTTCTTATCATTATATGAAGCAAATTTGTTTTATCCTAAGTTCTGATTTATAGAAATAAATTACATACTGAAATGTCTAGAAATAAAAAATTACACTCTTATGAACTCTATCCTATATATCATGTGGATATATATATATAGAAAAATAACCACTATTATAATATATTATTTAGTATTATAACAGATTGTTGGAATGCCAATGGTAGCTTTTATTTCACTCGTCTCTTTATCTAAATTAAGTACTATTCTTTTTCAAATTTCATGTTTTTCTACATCAAATTTCCATCCAAAATAGATTATATTATATTAAAAATAATATTTTATTCAATAATTAGTGAATGGAATAACACTACTTTCCTATCATGGCCTGTTATTTTTTCGATACAATGTTGTTATTTAATAGCAGCCATAAAAAGTTTTTATTTTGATAGTGAAGGTCTGAAATACTACTTCGGGAGGCAAATTTTGGCCACCGAAATTATTATAATGGTTAACTATGGCTTCAGTGGCAGCAATGTCGGTGAAAGCTTGGGATAGGTTGCAAGTCAGCTTTCTAGGTATGTGTTCTTAGCTCTAAGTTAATTGTTTATGGGTAGCCTTCGAAGTAAGTAATTGACTGTCAGAGTTTGACCTTTTGCTGTAAACTTTGTTTCATTATGGTAAAGGTTGATGCAAATGTGCTTGACGACTTGCAAACTGGGCCGTGCAGGGTTCTTAGTGAGTGTTGAGTGATGTATCTTTAAATATTTAGGCTTGGATAATTATAATATAGATAGATAAGTGTCCCATCCTTTCTTTGAAAAAAATAAAAAGCAAAATAATTATATCTTATTGTGGACCCCTCCTCACAAAAGGCCTATTAGTTACATGTTATTTGCTTGGGTATATATATTAAGAAAACATCTTCTCCTTTTTTTTATTATTTTTATTTTAATAAACCGATATGGATATGAATAATCAAAATGCAAAACACGACAGAGGCCCTGAGGGATGGGGCTAGAAAAAACATGGACATCACTTGTTATCATGACCATTTCTCTCCTCTTTAAACATCTATAATAAATAATATTATTTTATTAAAAATTATTATATATTACTATTTAATATATAATATAATGTATTAATTGTATTATATCATATGATTGTATATAATGCCAATATAAAAGTATTATATTGCATATGATATAGTTTATTGACATAATATAATATTAGTATAATTTTAATTGTATAATTATTGGATGACATTACAATAGCTTATAGTCTAAAGTATCATAGCTATATATCATTCAACATCATAATATAATATTATATACATATAACGTGCAGAACTATAAGAGAATAAGTAAATGCAATGGGAATGTCAATTTTTTCCCAAAGATGAATAACAAGAAAATAGTGACTTGTATTACTGCTTTTAATGATGTCCCAACTGTTGTCGGTAATGCAAGGAACCTGCAAGATACAGTTTCGTAGCTCTCTAATTGTTTTTCTCAAAGAAAAATCAGTGTGCAAAAAAATCATAAATATAGATAAAAGACAGTGTATAAACTTATCACCAAGCAACACTGTCATTCAACATAACTAACAATGTCTATCTTCTGCCATTAATTATGTTTGTTTTGTTTGAAGGAAACTGTTCTTATGTAATCAGAAGTGCAGATCGCTTGTAGAGAATCAGTCTGGTCCATGTGAAACCAGAAAACATTATCAACCTTTCAATGGAACCAAAACCACCAAGTTTTAATAAAAGATATAATGTAACTGCCAAATGCCATCAATCATTTTTAGGATAGTTTGCATACATTTTTTGATTTTTTTTTTGAGCAATATAATGCTGGATCTCCCTCAAGGGCAAGCCCTCAGGGAAGAGGTGCCAACCGAGCTAATAGTTATTGGCTTTTGTGATATATAAATTGGATGGAAAATCTCTTCAAAACTAAATCAAGTAGTGAAACAATGATGTTTCAATTTCCCCCAAATCTGACTGTCCTTCAAATGGTGTTCTTACAGTTTACAAAAACCACTCTTTCTTAAGAAAGTACCAAGGAAATATTATGCTTTCTTAATATGAAAAGGAATGATACCAGAATGCAGCCAATTGATCTAAAGAACTCAAGATGCATTGTTCATAACAATGAAGCCACCAGTTCCAGTATGGCATATTTGAGTAAAGGGCAAAAGAAGAAAAAACATTGTAATCTGACATGCTAACGGATGCAGGTTATGCATTGTAGTCATTCAGACCCAGATCCCTCAGTGCAGCAGTTGCAGCATCCTTGCAAATCTCGTGGCTTCCCTTGGCCTTCCTTATGAGCTTCTCAATGCCATTACCAAGGAGAAGGGTCCTATAGATGCCCAAAACAGTAAAATTATCTTAAAAGTGCAGAGAAGAGGCTTTTGCATGACCTAAGGCAAAAGCAACTACCATAAAATGGTGGAATTAAAATTATCAAATGAAACAAAACTAATCAACCTAATTTTCTCTTTAGTCATGAAGTGCTTATTATAGGTCCAACAAACATTACGCCCATCACTCCCATTCGGTGTGAAGGTTTCATAACCCACTAGGACTCTGTCACCTAATAAACGATCTTCTGTAGAGTCGAAGCCCGTTCTTTGATGTGTAAATTTCAGATTGTTGATGCTTCATTCCAAGGAAAGCTACAGAAAGCAATTCACCCGATAATAAAGAAATTGCTCACCTAATTTTGAAGGGCCCACTTTTTTAAGGAATTTTTTGAAAAATATAGGTCATTTCCTTTTCAAATCTGAGTAGCATTCATACAAGGATTGGTACGACGCTTACAAAGTTGCAATCATTCCTCTAATTAGCCAAAAGAAGCTTGGCATCCTTGGAGAATGTGATAGCTAAAGGATAATATTAAGTCTTTTCAATGAACCTCTCCAGCATTTGGTATCCCTTGTTTGGAGTGTCCACATTTTTTTACCCACACTACTGGATTTAGTATTGACCCCAACAAGAACTTCTAAACAGGTATTAGGAACATCTAATTGCTCAAGTTAGAATACTCCAATCCAAAAAATAACTAATTAGTTCAGATGAATAAGGTGTTGTGCTCATGATGGGATACAAATTTATTCAAAATTTGTTGGTCACATGTGGCATTAACTTTTCTCAAAAAATGAAAGCATACCTGTTTTCTGGATTCCTAACCACAAGATTGCGAATCATAAGACAAGATTGTCTTTGCATTTGATATGAAGCAGGAAACTTCTTCATTGCTTGGATAGCTAAATCTCCAGCTCCAGCTTCTATTGCACGAGCTGCATTCTCTGGGGATCTTAGTGAAAGCACAGTTACAATAGACATAACCTGCATATTAAGAATTCCATCATTAGTATCAAGGACAGGGAGCATGATCAATAGAAATTACATGGTTAAGAACTACTTAAATTGATCAATTTTCAATAGACGTAATACTAAAAGAGTACCTCCTGTAGAACTGATGGATCTTCAGAAAATCTGGAAGATAGTTTCATTAATCTATCCAGACCACCCTTCTGAACAATAGCATTCTTGTTTGCATCACTTCCGGCCAGCTTCAAACAGAAAAAATTCATTATAAGTTAGTATCGTTGCATATTAGAAGATGCAATCCACATTAATAAGCGGAGTTAATTATGAAGCAAGGGCATCTGACCTTAGACATCAAAGAACAACATGCTCTAGCTATAATCTTGTCGTTATGTTCACTGCTGTCATCTATACACTTGAGAGTTGCATCAATGCCACCATTTTCAGATATAGATTTGCAAATTTCGTCCTGCAAGGGGGAAAAAGATCGCCATAGATTGATGATGGGTAACAAGTACTGATAAAGCTAACGTCAAACAGCTAGGACAAGGCTTCATTGTTAGGCTTATAGTTACCTTTATAAGGGAAAAAAGAGATCATAACAAAGTAACCAAAAAGTTCCACAAGGCAGGAAGTCATGCACAATATATGGGGAATGTTACAAAAGACAGGCTAGTTGTGACGAGAATAAACAAATTTATATTACTAGATTTTCATTATCATGGTAAGCACCAATCATTTGGAAGTTCCATTTGTAAGGCATAGATAGAAAAACAAAGGTTTAGATGGCCAACTAATGGAGGCTATTTTGTATCTATTTTATCACTACTAATTTCCAGGTTCTTTCTAGTTTTTTCGTAAATGATATTTTAAAGCTACAAAAGCTAGAAACACTCAGATGATTAATGCATCAGAAAAGCAAGAATAACTCCCACACAACAAAAAAAGAATAATGTTAGCTTTAATTAAAAGAATGAGGTCAGATTTAATTTTCTAATGGGTATTTTGACTATAACTGCTCCTTTTAATAGGTTAATACAATACTATTGGCTCAGTCCTTGCTCTTTTAAGGTCCAAAAACATGGTAAGTGCACCAAGCAAAATGGGAGTGCATATTATCAAGTTACAACAACGATAAGATCAAAGCATCCATGTTTCATCTCACATGCATCAAGTGTCAAACACTAGTAAAAACGAATGAAAGAATGCGAACAGGCAGGAATTCTATATTTTAATGTATACAATTTCATATAGGCTAGCATACTGACTCTCTAGTCTCGAACGCTAAAAGTTAGTGGTTGAGTAGATAACCTAGCACTCAAATATGACCTGTATGGACTGTCCAAGACATGACATATCACTAAGCATAGTTTGTTTTTTTTATGTTGATCTGCTAATCCATTCTATTATTTCATGCATGTGAAACTGTGAAAATACAGTTTAATCTGCATAACAAGATAGCTGCCTTTGCTTCCTAGTTGACATTTAACTGCCTAGACAGCCTAATTAGGCGCACACCTCAACATTTTGCATCAAGTATGTCTATGGAGGATGATGTGAATTTACACACTATTATCATTGTTGCCAAGCTGGTACTTCCCATTCGCTTACTACATCTTGTATGATATGTTTCATCTACTTGGTTTTGATTTTTTTAAAACATTTCTCCCGATATTTATTTTTTATGATTAATTATTTTTGGGCTGCCTTGATACGTGGACACCTACTTGGCCCTAGGTGCTGCCTGCCCTCCCTTCCGCCACTTAAATCTTTTAAAACATTGTCATATAATATATCATGCTATGTATATGTTATATGAATGCTATCAGTAGTTGGTCCATAAAAGATACTTCTAGGATATGTTATGGATGTCTTTTTAAATATATTTGTTCTTTAACATTTTTAAAGGGCTCGAGATATGTACTGGATATTCTTGAATGCTTAACTAATACCTTTAGGGATGAGGGCGAGGGCTTTTTTTAACATTCCAATGAAGAGTGATTGATTTTTGGAGTTTATGATGTCCATAGTATTGTACGGAGAAGGCATTACAATCTATTGATTTGACTTACGACTAAATGGAGTTTGTGGATGGAAATGCTACTATGGAAAGTATAGACTATGCTATTTTCATAACCCATTATGCTTTATAAGTACTTTTCTATCTATTTGTTTATCACTGTGTCCTAGTTGCATCATCTACCTTACAAGATTTGCTACATTGGCACATCCACAAAGATGTTCAAGTAACTATTAAAGTGACTGAGATATATGAATGCATGGATGTTTGAATTTATCTTTTCATGAGACTAGCAAACTTACATTAACAGCAAGAGCCTTTAAAGCAGAGCATGCTGAAGCCAAACTGGATGAACTGATTCCCTCACGAAGTGCATCAACAAGAGCATCTACAATACCAATTTGAGCAAATCTTCGAGCATATCCATAGACCTGGCTTTCAAATTCCTTAGTTAATTCTAATTCTATGAAGATATTATGCTTCTCAATTTCTAAGGAAATAAATTAAAATGCAGAATCTTCACAACCTTGTTTCAATATTGTTTAGCAAATCAATAACAATTTTATAACTAAAGAGAAAGGCGGAAAAGATAAATAATTTAAAGAATTAGATTAGATATAATAATCAATGAAGCAAGAAAAGTACCAATCTTTTTTTTAAGGCCTCGAAATAATAATGTAAATTTAACATACAGAAAATATGCTGTACTTGTACCTTTTGACAACTTAGAACAAATGGTTGTTTAGGGGTACTTTTTATAGACCTTAATGCAAGAAATTGACATCCGCAAAGACCAAACATTCACAAGATTTCCCTCTTATTAATTCCACAAGTGCATGGAATTGAAAATTTCACTATTTGTCTGCTTAAAAAAGAAGATAACACCAGACACAACTGATGATTGAAATGCTTTCATCATTATGGTCATGCTTATCTTTGTACATCATATTTTGATCATGCTTGAATTTAACAATGAAGAATTTAATGTATACAGACACTCATCATATAACATTTATTTCCATTCCAATAAATGTAAAAGAAAAATAATTGACACCACTCACAAAACCTTTTTAAAATGAATATGCTTGTTGTGTTTGTTTGTGTAGAAGAGTTAATCAACAATTATTTTTTGACAAACACCATGACATACATGGAACAATTTTAAATGAATCTTCTATTAAATAATATTTAATAATTACTTTTCCATATAAACAAATACATTTTTGTTAATATCAGTGTTTCGAAAGAATTTTTGGATCCCTCATCTTCAATAATTTATATCGTGAGTTCGTGACTATAGTCTTAACTTGGTGATCTTTATGGTAGGGTGCATGACTGGATTAATATGGTATTGTGCCATGCTAGCCCATGACCGGGGGTGGGCACATCACACGGTAATTTGACCCTTTGTACAAAGTAATACTTAAACACTTGGTAACTATGAAGCAAACACAGATAGTAAAGATAGAATGCTTTTTTGAACAATTTGATCCCAAATGCTTCCCATGTAAATTAATGATAGCCCTTTTAAAATGAAAATCATACTATTGATCATAATCTGCAACATCTAAACTGCATAGGATCCAAAAATCACATATCTTGGAGGCCTGTTACCT
The DNA here is from genome assembly GCF_009389715.1 of Phoenix dactylifera. Lineage (NCBI taxonomy): Eukaryota > Viridiplantae > Streptophyta > Magnoliopsida > Arecales > Arecaceae > Phoenix > Phoenix dactylifera. The sequence goes on along the minus strand of NC_052397.1, from coordinate 7,473,481 downwards.
ATACAACAAGTGGATAGATATGTGTGCTTGTGCATGTGATACAAATTATAAACATTTAATTTATTTGGATTAATCCTTTAGTATTCCTCTTTAACCAGGACCAGTAAAGTAAATATCAAATATTTAGGTTTTGCAGCTAAGGAAGCATTTGACCTCTATTATGAGGAAGTCAAGCAAATTCACGTATCCAACAAGTGATTATATAGGCGAGCACCTAAAGAAAATTCTTATTAAATTGAGCTCTCTCTGACATTTGACCACATGTGTCTCTGGATGTTCACTGATGTACTTAGATGGAGAATTGAACACGTTCATATTGAATTATCTGTTGAATGTTTTAGAACACTTGTTTTTCTGACTGCTCATAAGTTTCCCAAAGAATGATAAGAATGAAACTGATCATAAGTTTCCCAAAGATTGATCAGGATGAAACATTCTCAAGTTCCAAATCTAGTTGTCCGTAATACTCAGTTAATTGCATAAACATCATCTACGCTGTATTTTTTCATAAGGAACATGGTGGCACTAACAATTAGCAGATAAGGATTTGTTTCACAGTTTGGCATTTTCTTTATTTGCTGATATTCACCTCCACTTTTTTCCTATTGAGGCTATGAGATTTGGAAAGGGAGTGGTAGTCAACTTTAAAGACATAATTTTTTTGGTTCTCTTTTTAATAGGACAACATAATATTCATATCTCTCTTAGCAGTCATTTTCTCAAAGCTTGAAGTTCTTTACTGTTACTGATTAAAGTATCAGAACATATGCAGAAAAAATGCATTACAATGCATTGAGTTAATCTGGCAAATATTACTTTCTTTTCTTTAAACTTAATTGTTCCAGTATTCTATCCCTAGGTAATTTCTATATACGTTTATTATTATCTTTCCCTACCGGATCAAGCTTTGATTTAAACCTGTTTTCTATAAAGTGGTCTCAAAATAGTTCAGAAAAATGATTATCTCTGCTCCAAAAAATAGAGAAAAATGAGTACCTGAATACCACAAAAAATGTAACAAGGATAAAGTCTGAAGTCAAAAAATTGTGTCAGCTGGACACTTACATCTAGCTCCAAAAATCCATGTTGGATATGCATCTAACTTGGGTACATATCAGACACTTGGATACCTATGATGTTCCATTATAGCCACTCTTAGAGATCGGAAAAGCATGAACTCTTTCAACAATGAATTTGATCCTCTATTTTGATGTTAGGAGTGAGTTCATCTTCTTTTTAAGATGATTTAAAGATGTAATTATTGAAACAAGTTTACAAAATATTATTCTTCTTATATCCTTAAGTTAATTAGGATGTTTGAATGAGAAACATGTATGTTGAAAGATCTTAACAAACATGATAATTTTAATATTTCAATGTTTAAACAATGTTCAAAAGTATAAATATATAATTTAGTTGAAATTATGTTTTATCCTGTGTATCCCCATACCTGCCTTTCTCCTTCTTGTTGAGTCAGACACTTGGAAATAAGCCTGAATCCAATACTCATGTCAATATCCATGTAGCACTGGTCTAAAATAGGGGTGCAAATGAGCCGAGTAGCTTGTGAGCTGCTCGAGTTCGACTCGGGTTTAAACTCGACTTAACTCGACTATTACCGAGCTTGAGTCAAACTCGAGTAGCTCGGATAGTTTTTCGAATCGAGCTCGAGTGCAAAATACTCGGCTTAAAGACTCACAAGCCTAGTCAAGAATACATATTTTTTAAAATATTATATTTTATTTATAATATATTGCTAATTTAATATTTAAAATATTATATTATATTATATTTTGTTTTAATCATATTTTTTTAAGTATGATCAAGGCTCGAACTCGAGCTCGAGTATAGCTCAGTTGATATTCGGGTCGAGTCAAATCGATCGAGTATCGCTTTTTTTTATTGAGCCAAGTCCGAGCTTGGATATTAATGCTCGATCGATCTTGAGTTGAGTTTCGACCCTAAGTATTTTGAATCAAGTCCGAGCTTGGATATTAATGCTCGATCGATCTTCACACATTATGAGGCTTAACAAGTTATCAGAAAGAAAAGGAATGACAAAGACAAGAGGTGAACATTAATGTATGCTATAGTATCGATGTTAATCAAACACTTACTTGAGAAGCCAAAACACGGTTGTCATCTGGTGTTAAAAGGGAACATATGGCATGATATAAGCTTTGCATACTGCCTTTAGCCTGCTCCCTCATTGTTTGTATAAATAGCTCATCAACTTTTAAGTCGATGAATGCTTCCTTGAGAATTTCGTTACCTGTTGATGCCGCTGCAATGACAGCAAAACCACTATCCAAAACGTTTGAACTTTTACTTCCATTTAGGATATCCATCAGAATTGCAGGCCCACCACTATGCCAAAATGTCTCCGTGCTTTGAAAGTCTGTGAATAACAGCCAAATGTAAAAATGCATTGCTCACCAAATTTTGACCAGCATCTAATGCCCATGCATGCTCAGAGAGTTACAAGTTAAACATCTGAATATTAGTCCCAACCAGAAATTCTCGAGTCAGTAAGATCAGATTGGTAAGTCATATCAAGTGAAATATGGTCAAGTCTATATTTAAGGAAATAAATGTGTATCCCTTGTTAAGCTCTCCCAGATTAATAGAACTTTTGAATCCTCGGACAACAATAAATGTAAACCAATAAACTTTAAATGTCAGACACAAAATGAATCAAATCGTGCATTCCCATACTTCTATATTTGGCAAGAAAGTAGCAGACCAAGATAACATAAAAAGAATCAGTCATGAATCATAACTCTTACCCCAAAATTAAATTAAACTAAATACACTGCTGGCCTTACTCCAATCAATTTGGAAATGAAATCACACTAATTCCTAACTATCATAGTAATATACAATTGACACTTCAGGATGAACCGTGCATTCCTTCCTGACAAGTAATGACCATGATTATATCTAAATCCAAATTGTAACTGTGGAATTAATTGCTCAGTGGCAAACTTTTATATGGTAATAAGATAGCCACAACTACATTATTTTGTTCCTTTATACTAAGAAATATACAGTAACATGATTTTCATCACCAATTTTTTCTGGGAAACATTTAATAACACTATATTCAACGATAGATCTGTTCTTATGAGCTAGATCAAAGAGTGAGAGTTATTTGGGGCGTCATTGATAATTACAGATCATCTACACTGTCATTTTCAACACCGAGCAAAAAAATAAATATATAAATAAAAGACTGATCGATATATCAAAAGAGTAGCTGCTGAAGAAGAAGCATTCGTAATAACATCAGAATGTCAAAGGGGAAAAAAACAAAAGATGAAACAGTGAATCTTTTCATCTAAGCGTCAGACTGAAAGTTAGATACCACACTCATACCGTGGAGAAGGGAACTCATTGCTTTCAAAGCTGAAAGAAGAGGCATCTCAAATTTGACACGAAGCAAAGAACATATAGAAGTTAGGAGCTCCACTCCTCCATTCCTGGTTGCAATGGAAGCATTATCTGATCCCTCAACAGAGCACAAGTCGTATAGTTTGTCAAGAAGCACAACCAGCTTGTCAAAATCCAGAGTCTTATCAGCAGTAACAACCCTCTGATCATCTGACTTGGACACCACCAAATGGTCAGCAATGTTCTTCAGCTCATCTAGTGACTGTATGACAGGATTGTCCTTTACATTTTTTACTCCAGGAAGGCACTTAATGATCCCTGAAAAACAACACAAATTAACTAAAGACAAATTCGACTTTTGTCGTTGCAATTAAAGGTAGACAATAATCTCATCTCTGTTTGAAAGTTATCAAAAAAAAGAAAGAGATAAATACTTTTATATAGAATTATTTTTAAATCTGATCCGGCTAAATCCGTGTCAGGTTGTGAGACTTATATCCTAGCAGTTGGATACTCTACAATGTGTGAAGTGTGGCAATGCACAAAGTCAGAACAGTCCACCACAAGGGACCTTCTTGTTCGAATTTGTATCAACCTCAATATATCAAATGCATGCAAGACTCAACTTTAATATCAAAATTAGCATTTCAAATGCCGAATTCGATGAAAACAGTTCACTTGGCTTTTTCGTTCGAATTCATATCAAGCTCGACATCACAAATGCATGCATATTTCTTTTCTTTTTTAAAAATCAAATTAGCCAATCAAAGGCCGAATCCCACAAAAACAGTTCAATGGTTTCTTGGCGCTATTTGTCATCAAATTTGGCTTCTGATGTACAAAGGCATCAGAATCCGTGCCAAATGACCCTCAAACACGATGGAGTAAGAAAGCGGGCCAAATGATAGGCTTCAACACGTGTCTCCACACATGACCTCCAATGCAGAACTTTTCTTATACAAAATCAAAAGGAATCCTTTCTACAACAACTGAAAAAAAAGCCGAAAAAAGAAACCCAAAAAACTACATCACAACCAAAAATGCACATAAAAGGATGATCTATATCGCCATGAGCAATACTTGATGAACTCGCAAATTGGTGATATAAGAATTCCACGAGTGGTTTGGGATTCAAATCAATCCACATTTCGATCAATCGGATCAAAGAAATAATTAGAATTTTACAGCGGTGATCTACTTGAAGAGGCCCAAAAGAACAAAAAACAACTATTCTCATCCAGAAAAGTACCATCTATCGTGAGTAGAGAAGAGAGAGAGAGAGAGAGAGAGAGAGAGAGAGAGAGAGAGACTGGGGGACGGACCGGAGAGGTCGACGCCCTGGAGGGTTAGGGTTTGGATGGCGTCCTGGAGGGCCTCATCGGGGTCCATGCCGAGGTCGTCCATATTCTCGGTCACGAGGGCATCGAAGGCCTGCTGGGAGATGGTCCGCCCGCCCATCGTCTCCGCTCACGCTCGGCACTGCCTGCTGCTGCCGCCGGACTGACAAGACCGTGTACCCCTTATTTACAAGACTGTCTGCCTTCAATTTTTGAATTCTGGCTAGGTGTTGGCAAGGGAGACGTGCTGGGTGACACCAAATGCAGCCAGGTAGGTGAGTAGGTCTCATCTTTAAAATATCTTTAAATTCCGAGATTTTTTTTTTTTTGGAACCAGCATCTTACTACATGCCGTGAGTACATCCAGAATAATCAAAGGACAAAACATGCTCTAGTGTCACTAGCACATGCTCCAAGACCTCCATAGATAGCTCCAGAGTGATGTGCTGCAAAGGAGACGACTCAGTCCGCCATACTGTTTGCCTCCCAAAAGACATGCAAGACTCGGAAGGAGTCAAACTGCCCTACAAAATAACAGATATCATGAACTAGAGATGTAAGTCTGTTCTGGCACGTCCGCTCCGAATCCAGTCGACCACTGTAGTCGAGTTACTGATGCAGCACCTATTCCGGGAAGAAAGATTTCAGTGGTATTTGAAATCAGAAACAGAAGAAGAGGGAGAAGAGAAAGAGGAGGAGGAGGAGAAGAGGGAGAAGAGAAGAAGAGAGGAAGAGAATAGGTGGGGAGAAAATTTCTTAATTCTTCATTAAACCCTAATCAACAAAAAAGTTCCCTATAAATAGGGCCCCATAAGAACAATTAAAATAAAACCCCTTACATAAAATAATTTCCAATAAACCCACAAATAAGCCCTAAAATGCAAATAAGCCCAGAATAAAATAAACCACAAATAAACCCTAAACACAAATAAACCCAGAAATAAAAATAAACAAATATGCAAATAAAATGGGGATCTAGCTGATGTCCCCATCAACTCCTTCCGGGTGAGAAAAACTCGACCCCGTCGAGTGTAGATCGGGTCGGCTGTCGTACTGCTCCAGAAGATTCGGGTCAAGGCGCTGCAACTCAGCTCGCGAAATCCACGACACATCTGATTCGGGTCGACCTTTCCACCGAACAAGGTAACGTTGGTAGCTTCCTCTCCTGGTAGATATAACCTGCTCATCTAATATATGTTCTATGTGTTCTCTGCGTGCATGAAATTGTGGAGGTGGAGGCTCACTAGCAGGTGCTAGATCAGGGTGATCAACAACAGTGGATGTATCAACAAAAGGGTCAGAAGGAATGAATGTTGATTTCTTGTATGGGACTAAATCTTCAATATTAAATGTCGCACTCATCCCATAGTCTTCAGGAAGATCTACAACATACGCATTCGAACTGATTTTCTTTAGGACTTTGAACGGTCCCGCACTACGAGATTGCAACTTTTTGAACGTCCCCGAAGGAAGTCATTCAGGTCTAATTCTTACCATGACTGAATCGCCTACATTTAATTCTTTATAACGTCGGTGCAAATCAGCAAGGGATTTATATTTTAAGTTATTAGAGTGAATAAGTTTGCTGATCTCCTGATGCAATGAATGCAGGTGTGAAGCAAATGATTGTGCAGACTCAGAGACTCTATGTTGATGAGACATGGGAATCAAGTCTATGGGTTGCCTAGGTTTATAGCCATTCACCACTTCAAAAGGACTCATGCCTAAGGTCCTATTGACCTATTATATGCAAACTCGGCAGTTGGTAACACGAGATCCCAAGTCCTAGTATGCTCACCTACCAGACATCTGAGAAGACTCCCTAGACTTCGGTTGACAACTTCGGTCTGGCCATCAGTTTGGGGATGATAGGCAGAGAAAAATTTTAATTTGGTACCCATCATGTGCCAAAGAGTTTTCCAAAAATAGCTCATAAATTTAACATCCCTATCGGACACAATAGATTTAGGGAGACCATGGAGTCTAACGACTTCGTCAAAATAGAGTTTCGCAATCCTAGAAGCATCAGAAGTCTTAGAACATGGGAGAAAATGAGCCATTTTAGAGAACCGGTCCACTACTACAAAAATGGAATCGTGTTTGGTCGAGGTACGTGGAAGCCCTAACACAAAATCCATGCTAACATCTTGCCACGGACAATCAGGAACAGGTAGTGGAGTGTAAAGCCCAGTGTTCTGTTTACGTTGTTTGGCTAGTTGACATGTGCGGCACTGAGCGACGATTTTGGCCACGTCTCTCTTGAGACTCGGCCAGAAGAAACGTCTTTCCACCATCTCAATGGTTTTGTCTCTCCCGAAATGCCCAGACAGTCCTCCAGCGTGTACTTCCCATACTAGAAAATCTCTCAAAGAAGTTCGAGGAATACACAATCGGTCGGAGCGAAAGAGATAATCATCTTGTAAAAAGAAATCATCGTGCTCTCTCTCTACTCCATCTCGTAAGGTCAGGTATACATTACTAAAATCGGGACAGGTGGTATATTGTTCCCTGATCCTTTCAAAACCAATTACTTCAATGCTCATCATGGATAGGAGGAAGATCCGTCGACTGAGCGCATCAGCAGCCTTATTCTCAACTCCAGCTTTATGTTTCAGCACAAAAGTATAGGCTTGTAGAAACTCAATCCATCGGCCGTGTCGAAGGTTTAGTTTCTTTTGAGAATTGAGATACTTTAAAGCCTCATGGTCTGAATACAGGACAAATTCTTGCGGTAGCAAATAGTGTCGCCAATGTCGCAAAGTTTGCACTACTGCATAGAATTCCTTATCATAGGTGGAATAACGCAACCTGCTGTCACTTAACTTTTCGCTAAAGAACGCGACAGGGTGACCTTCTTGGCTTAACACACCACCTATGCCAACGCCAGAGGCATCACATGCGATCTCGAATACCTTAGTGAAATCGGGGAGGCGCAAGACAGGTGCTTCGGTCATCCTATGCTTAATATCTTTAAATGCTTGGGATGCCGACTTAGTCCAGATAAAGTCTCCTTTCTTCATGCAATCTGTGATGGGAGACATTATTGAACTAAAATTTCTAATGAAGCGACGATAGAAAGTAGCCAGACCATGAAAACTACGTACTTCTGCTAAGGTCTTGGGCTCGGCCAATCGACTATCGCGCTTACTTTTTCTGGATCAGCGGAGACACCCTTGGAAGACACTATGAATCCTAAGAAGGTGACGTGATCAGTCAGGAAGGCACACTTCTTAGGGTTTGCAAAAAAACTTTCTTTCCGCAGGACATCACAAACCTGCCTTAGGTGTGAGAGATGGAGCTCTTGAGTTTGACTATAAATGAGGATGTCATCAAAATATACAACGACAAATTTGTTCAAGAAAGGTCGAAAGATCTGTGTCATCACCCTCATAAAAGTACTTGGAGCATTTGTTAATCCGAAAGGCATTACTAACCATTCGTAGAGTCCATCTTTGGTTTTGAATGCAGTTTTCCATTCATCCCCAGGACGAATCCGAATCTGGTGGTACCCACTCTTTAGGTCGATCTTGAAAAAAACTGTAGCACTAGACATATAGTCTAAAAGGTCGTCCAGCCTAGGAATGGGAAAACGATACTTAACCATGATTTTATTGATAGCACGGCTATCGACGCACATCCTCCAAGAGCCATCTTTCTTGGGAGTGAGGAGTGCAGGTACAGCACAGGGACTCAGACTCTCACAAATATACCCTCGCGTGAAGAGTTCGTCAACTTGGCGTTTCAGTTCAGTGTGCTCGTTTGGATTGAGTCTATGGTGGGGAAGATTTGGCAGTGACGCTCCAGGAATGAGATCAATTACGTGCTGGATATCACGCAATGGAGGGAGTGCCTCTGGAAGATCAGTTGGGAAAACAGAGTGAAACTCCTCCAACAGAGGAACTACGGCGGCCGGATGCTCGGCATTTGACTCCACATTGATAACTCTAGCCACAAGGGCGAACACAGGTGAATGGCTTTCGATATCTTTCATTACCTCTTTCGAAGTAATGATGTGAAGTGACTCATCTTTTCGTGGTGTAGCATCCTTCTTCTCAGGGCCGGGCTCTCTAGGAGGCAATGAATTAAGTATAATTTTCCGACCCTGGAACATAAAACTACACGAATTTGACCGACCATGAAGTGTGACGTCCCTATCGTATAACCAAGGTCTTCCTAGAATGACTTGACCTACGTCCATCGGAAGGCAGTCGCACCAAATCTCGTCTTTATAAGATAGGAATTGAATCGGGACAAGGCATCTTTCTGATACCGAAATGGACGTCTTATCTACCCAGGCTACTTTATATGGATTAGGATGAGGGGTAGATTTCAGGCCAAGGCGAGAAACAACTCCAGACGCAATGGCATTGATGCAACTCCCGCTATCAAATAAGATTTTGCATGTTTTACCATTGATCTTAATAAGTGTATAAAATAGGGAGGTTCTTCGCCAGTCTTGTTCGGTCTTTGTTTGGGCTAGTGTGCACCTAACCACATAGAGCCTATGGTTTTGGTCATTCCTATCAGTGGGCTCATTTTGGTATTCAGTCTGAACAAACTCTAACCCAGTCTTTTCGTCTCCAAAGTCATCTACAAAATCCTCGATGTTTGGTTCATAGACTTCTTCGACACATTCAGTATCCTGGGTTCCTGCTTCCAGTTCAGTCATTAAATAGGTCTTGGCATTACATTGGGACGCAATATGGCCAAACTTTTGGCACCTGAAACACTGGGTTTGGTTTCTTAAGGGTGGGTTGGACCCTAATATGCCTTTTCCTTTATCAGTTGATGTACTTTGAACAGGCACCGGAAACGTCCTAGTCGGTGTTTGGCTAGAACCGGGCTGGGAAGGATGATTGGAGAGTGGTCTAGGTTGTGGGAGATAGCTTTGATTAGGTCGGGCTCCTGGGGGTAAGAACCGAGAGTCGGTACGTCTCACCACAGGGACTCGTAAAAAACTATCCACATCTTGAGTCAATTGGTATGCCTGGCCAAGGGTAGTAATCTCTCGGAGGATCAATTCTTTCTGGATCTCCTCGCGGAGTCCTGCCCGAAACCTAGAAAGAGTAACAGTCTCCTCTTCGATTACACCGCATCTCATGTGAAACTCCTCAAATCGTGCAATGTAATCGGCAACAGTTGAAGTTCCTTGAGTTAGTTTCTGCCATCTATCCATAAGGCGTTGTCGGTAAGAGAATGGCGGATACTTCTCATTCAGTTTTTCTTTCATATCCTCCCAAGTGGTGATGCGTGGAAGCCTCTGGGTCTCACGCCGATGTTCAACGTTATGCCAGTACCAGTGAGCTTGCCCAATAAGCTTCATTTTGGCAAACCGTACTTTTCTATCATCAGTCATATCGTACCACTCAAAATAATTATCCATGGCTGCTCTCCAATCAAGGTACACGCTCGGCTCTAATTGACCAGCAAATGTGGGGGCATCTACTCGTACGGTACAAAGTAGCCGCTCATCAAGATTGCGCTGGTGATCAGGAGGAAGTTGGTTCCTAGGAGGATGGGGAAAAGCTACCGGTGGTGTAGCCAAACCAAGCTCGGGGTAAGCCGCGAATGGGGTTGACGGTTCAGGATTCGTAGGATGTTGCACTAGAGCACGGATCTCTCGTTTGAATTCGTCTTGATCAGCTCGTAATGCAGCTAGTTGGTCCAAAATATCTTGTAAAACTCTGGGGTCCATGGTGGGTAAAGGGGTCTGAGAGTCAGTAAGGAGGTACTCTCTACCACTACGGGTGGGCATGCAGGAACTACTCTAGTTGGTGATATGATATGCAATGCTACTAATGAACCCTAATTGACTAAATGTGATGCAGGACAACCTATTAATGCAACCTACTAATGCAACCTACTATGAATTCGGAAATCAGCAACTTTTCACAAAAGTAACTTAAAATTAAATGTTACTAATTTGTACTTTGGTTATTTCAGAATTAAAGTAGAAAATTAGTCACTATAAGAAGTTAGGTTGCAAACACGTTTTACAGTCATTCAAAGTCCGAAAGTAATCTGATCTATGGATGTTGATGATGTCCTGTCGCTAAGGTGTGCTAATTTAATATTTAGATTTAATTGGTAGGTAGGACGGGTGTGGTGGTAAATGTTCTAGGTTTTGCAGTTTGACAAGAAAATAAGTTTCAAAATAGGATTGTCATGCAAGAGAACTAGAACATAATTAGATAAACAAGTCCAGAAGAAGGGAGAACATGTTACCTGTGGTGGATGTAGTCGACCAGAAACGTCCGTGGTAGAGCCTCGAACACGAAATCAGTACCGGGCGAAGTTAGCTGGAACCGTGGACCCGGGGCTGCAGCACAAAAACCTTCTGAATTTCTGGAACGGGCTGAAGAAGATGCTGAATCGGGCCAGTAAAAGGATCTGCGGTCAATTGGGCTTGGACCGCGCTACAGTACAGCGCGCGGGCTGGGCTGGCGGCCTGCTGCAAGGAACTGGACCAGGCTGGTCGGGCTCGGATGTGGCCTGATGGGCAAGTGAAAACAGGGCCAGATCTGTTGGGCCCAACTGTATCTCGGGTGAATTTGGTGGGTGTAAGGTGGGTCTAATGAAGCCCACGATGATGACCCGACAGAGTGCAAGAAGGGGGAAGGGAAGTCGATGGTACTCAGCGAGGGAAGGAAGCGGCCGACGGGAGAAGAGCTTGGCTGATGGGCGCCCGGACACGGAACCGGCGGCGGTCTTCCAGCGGCGGGTGCGGTGGTGGATGGTGGAGGGAGGTGGTACGCGGCCTGTGGAGTCGACCGATGGTGAGGAAAATGGCAAGGATGTACGAGGAGGCAGACAAAGGGAGGGAAAATGGGAGCGGGGCGGTGGCTGGGCGGATGAGATGGCAGAGAGAAGGCTGCCGCGAGAGATGAGCAGCGGCAGAACTCGGCGAGGCGGCGGAAGTGGGGTGGCACGACGGCGGCGAGGAGGAAAGGCGGAGCGGCTGGTGGTGGCGCTGCAGGCTGAGCTCGGCGACGGCGGCGAAGGGGTGGCACGACGGCGGCGAGGAGGAAAGGCGGAGCGGCTGGTGGTGGCGCTGCAGGCTGAGCTCGGCGACGGCGGCGAAGGAGACGGTGGAAACCCTAGGGTTTCCTTTTCGGCAGAACAGAGGTTAGTTTTTTTTTTTTTTTTTTTTTTGGGGAACACGTGCAGGTCACGTGATCCGACTTTTTTTTTTTTTTTTTTTTTGAACCTTAACGGGTTTGGGTTATCGGGTTCGGGTTTCGAATGAGACCCGCTCCGATAACTGTGAAACTCAGCACGTGCAGGTCACGTGCCAACTTTTTTTTTTTTTCAACTAGTTGGATGTGGACCCGGGCTAGCGGGTTTTGGGGTAACGGGTTTAGAACTTACCCGTTACCACTCGTCTTCAACCTCCCGAACCTCCCGACCGAAACGGGAGGATGACCCGGGCTGCTCGGCGGTCGTTGCGGAGCGACCGAGGGGACCGGCGGCGCAGCCAATAGCCACGGGGCTCTGATCGGCGGCGGCTGCAGACGGGAAGGAAGACACAGCGGCGATTGCGGCCGGAACGGAGGGCGGACCGGCGGTTGCAGGCGGGGCGGCCGACGCAGTGGCGACTGCGGTTTCGAGGGACAAAGCTGCAAGGAGGGCGGTGACGTTCTTCTTCTTTCCGGCGGCGGGAACCACTCGTGGCCCTTCGACACGCTCCGGCGTCCGTGGTCGAGGTACGGCGTAATACTCGTGCGGCCACAGAAATCTGGGAATCCGGCGACGCTCAGCCATACACCGGCTGACGGTGGTTGCAGGTGGTGGGGCAACGGCGACGACTGAGGGATCAAGTCAGAGAGACGCGAGGGAGAATCCGGCGCAGGGACTGTGGCTCTTTCTTCTCTCTCGGCTGCAGAATTTTTTTTTTTTTTTTTTTATGTGAAGCTGACAGAGGGAAGGAGAGGAACCGAGAGAAGCTCGGTGAACCTAGGTTGTTCCCTCTGTCCCCTTTTTTTTTTGTGAGAACCGAGAGAATGATTTTTTTTTTTTTTTGGCTCTCGGTTTGGAAGATGTAGCCGGGAGATGTCTTCTCTATTTCACCAGAAGGCTCAGTTGATCTGGATCGGACTTTGGCAGCAGGGGCAAAGCCTCTTGCTCTGATACCAAGTTGATGCAGCACCTATTCCGGGAAGAAAGATTTCAGTGGTATTTGAAATCAGAAACAGAAGAAGAGGGAGAAGAGAAAGAGGAGGAGGAGGAGAAGAGGGAGAAGAGAAGAAGAGAGGAAGAGAATAGGTGGGGAGAAAATTTCTTAATTCTTCATTAAACCCTAATCAACATAAAAGTTCCCTATAAATAGGGCCCCATAAGAACAATTAAAATAAAACCCCTTACATAAAATAATTCCCAATAAACCCACAAATAAGCCCTAAAATGCAAATAAGCCCAGAATAAAATAAACCACAAATAAACCCTAAACACAAATAAACCCAGAAATAAAAATAAACAAATATGCAAATAAAATGGGGATCTAGCTGATGTCCCCATCAGTTACCCTCAAGAAGTTTTCGAGATGCTTTAACCATCCTCCTGAAAAGTGACAGATTTAAAGCACCCTAGAAAGAGAAGAAGTTTTGAAGATCTGATCACATATGTTCTTGCAGGTTTGGCTCCCTTCCGTTCCTTTTCTATGGTTCATAGTACTCATGTTTCCTTCCTTTGATTAAAGGTTCTTGGGCACGGTGGGGGGTTGGATTTGTTAACTGATCCTAGGCCTATTAATCTCCAAGGAGGCAAAAGTTCCATATGATTCAGGCCGGAGAGTGTTGGGTTGACATAAATGGTACTCAAATGGGCTTGCAAGCCTATGAATGCAGTAGGAAATTCAGCCCAGACTAGAGTTGGGCAACGGGCCGTGCCGGGCCGGCCCGGCCCAGGCCCCCCGGGCCCAAAGACTAAACGGGCCGTGCCTGGCACGGCCCGTCCAGCATGGAAGGCCAGCCCGGCCCGGCCCCAGGCCCCTCTATTGGTGGGCCGGGCCGGGCACGGCACGCCACGGGCCGTGCCAGGCACGGCCCGTAATGGGCGCAAACGGGCCGTGCCAGGCACGGCCCGCAACGTCTCCAAACGGGCCGTGCCAGGCACGGCCCGTAACGGCTCCAGACGGGCCGTGCCAGGCACGGCCCGTCTGGAGAGGGGGGAGGAAAATAGCCGTTTCCAACGGCTATTTTCGTGAAAATGACCCTTTTACCCCTCCCAACAGTCCAATAACGGCTGAATTGAGGGGTATTTTGGGAAAAAAAAATTTTGGGCTTCTATAAATAGCCCATTCCTCCCTCATTCTCACCATACCAAACCTCTCATTCTCTCCTTCTCTACTGCTATTATTTCTCTCTTCTAAAGTGCTCTTCTAGCAATTTAATTTTTAGTTTGTTCAAGTGCTACACAAGAGGAGGTTCCTGTTGAGAAGAGAAGGTCGCTTCTGTTGAGAGCACAAGAGGAAGCTCGGAATCTCGGCTCTGCCTCTGCCCTCCGACCCTCTACTCAATTCCTCCTTGCGGTTAGTTTTTATTTTTTGAATTAATCATAGATATGTCATCTTTTGAGGAAAGTCAGTTTGGCATTCCTGTTTCTGAGGGAGAAGAAACTAATCCCCAACCCCATGTTCCTAGTTCCTCTAGAACTGGTGAACCGAGTGAAGGTCAAACCTCTTCTCGTAAGAGGACTAGTGCTGTATGGAATGAATTTGATAGAGTTATGGTTGAGGGAGTCTGGAAAGCTAAATGTAAAAAATGTGCCAAACTTTATAGTTGTAGTAGTAGTGGGGGAACAGGGCATTTAAAAAGACATCAGGAAAGTCATAGGATGCATGATTCTCATGCTCAAACTCAAAGTACCCTTAATATACAAGGGGGATTACTTGTAGGTAATTTTGCATATAATCATGAAAATCAAAGAAAAGCACTTGTAAAATGGATAGTTAAGGATGAATTACCTTTTAGTTTATGTGAATCTTTTAATTTTGAAGAATATGTTCAATTAAACCTACAACCTGCTTACAAAAGAACTAGTAGGCGTACATTTAGAAGAGTAGCTATGACCAATTTTTTAGCAATGAAACAAAATTTAATTGAAACACTTTCTACTTTAAATGTAAAAATTTCATTAACTTCTGATATTTGGTCAGCATCTGTAGGTAGTAATTGTTTTATTGCCATTACTGCTCATTATATTGATAATGATTGGCAATTAAATAAACGTATTCTTGCTTTTCGTGCTTTTGATTTTCCACATTCTGGGCAACAAATTTCAAATATAATTTATCAAACTGCATGTTCATATAATATTAATGATAAAATTATGTCTATTACTTTTGATAATGCATCTAATAATAATTCTGCTGTTACATTATTAAAAGACTCATTGCATCCCATATTAGATGGAAATTTACTGCATATTAGATGTGCATGTCATATCTTAAATCTTTCTGTTCAAGCTGGCATGGGCATGATTCAAGATGTGATTTCAAAAATTAGAAATGCAGTTTCTTTTATTCATGCTTCTAGATCAAGACTTCAAGAATTTAAGGACTTATGCATAAATCATGGTAAACGTTTTAAAAAATTTAAACTTGATGTAATTACTCGTTGGAACTCCACATATAGCATGATACATGATGCATACCCATATAAAAATTTATTAAGTGCATATATTAATGATCGTGGATTAGGATTTACATTGACTGAAACTGATTGGAATAAAGAAAAAATTTTGGAAGATTTTTTGCTTAGTTTTTATAATGCTACCAATGTTCTTTCTGGTATTTATTACCCTACTTCATGTTCATTTTTACAACAAGCATATATAATTAGTCAAAAATTTGCAGAACATAGATATGATGATGTTTTAATGCCTATTATTGACCTAATGGAATCTAAATGGAATGAGTATTGGGACAAGATATGTCCTATGCATAACTTAGCTGCTGTATTTGATCCTAGAGTTAAATTAAATGGCGTGCTAATTTTACTTGATGCATACTCTGAAAATATGAATCAAGATGCTGAATCTGCTAAAGATGAGGTAAAACAACTTCTTTATGATATTTATGCTATATATGATGAAAAAATTCGTGGATCTAGAACACAAATACAAACCTCTATTTCTCCTTCTAGTAGTTCTCGTTCGTCATCTATTTTTTCATTCATTGCACAGAGAAGACACACACATGCTTCAAGTTCCTCTTCATCTTCTTCATCTTTAAGTAGTGAACTAGAATTTTATTTACGAAATGATCTTCATTCTGCATATGATGAAAATCAAATAGAGAATCTAGATGTATTATCTTGGTGGAAGAGTGTTAGAAATCAATATCCTGTTATGTCTGCAATTGCACGCGATATTTTAGCTGTGCCGATGTCCACGGTAGCATCGGAATCTGCTTTTAGTGCAGGTCGGCGTGTTCTTGACGAAAAGAGAAGTAGGATGACGGGCGAAACGGTGGAGATGCTTCTCTGCTTCAAGGATTGGCTGGATGCTGAGGCAAGACTTCAAGATAAAGGTGGACATAGTACAACATCCTCTGATGATGATGATACAAACACTACTGACGACTGAAGACTGAAGACTGAAGACTGAAGACTGAAGAGTGAATACTGATTCACTGAATCACTGATGATTAGTAAGATTTCTTAATTTTTTATAATTGTACATTTTTATTGTATTCTGGAGGTCAGACCAAGGTCCAAACCTCGGCCCTTTCTTATTGTATTCTGGAGGTCAGACCAAGGTCCAAACCTCCCTTCATGTACCATTTTGATTTAAATTAATAAACTGGTAGGGGTCTATGCCAAACCCCCCACCATTAAGGTGGCTTTATATTCATAAATCATAAATTCTTAGTGTTCAATATTTATTAATTTATTAAAAAAATTTATGAAGCATTAATTTTTATCGGGCCGAGCCGGGCCCAGGCCCGGACGGTGCCAGGCCCGCGTGCCAGCCCGGCCCAGGCCCTTATGGGCCGTGCCGTGCTTGGCCCGCGGGCCTAGACCGGGCCGTGCCGGCCCAGGCCCGGCCCGCTGGCCAGGACCCTCTAGCCCAGCACGACCCTCTCAAAGGGGCCGTGCCAGGCACGGCCCGCTTCGTGCCGTGCCGTGCCGGGCCGTGGGCGGCCCGGCCCAGTGCCCATCTCTAGCCCAGACCTTATTAGATTATTCAAATGGGCTCTTAGGAGAACTGATTTCATACCTCAATTTTTTAACTTAGCCAAATAGCAACAAAATAATAAAAAATTAATAATTGCTCAATGTGCATCAACATTCAATGGTCATTCAAAGTTACTTATTTACCAAGTGAACCGATAACCTAGAGTGGCATTACTTATAGTTTTAAGAAAAGATAGGATTAAATTAGGAGAGGAGAAAAGAGTTGTCGTCTTCTCACACTGTACTCCCACCCTCCGCACAATCCCTTTCCTACAATGCTTTTTTTTTTATCCACCATTGCCGAACCTCCCCACTTTGACCATTCCCAATTTGTCATCCGAAGAAGCCCCCCAACGACTCTAGTACTTACACATCCTCTGATTTGCTCCAATCTTCGCCATATCCCGAGTTAGCTCTTATAACTGATAGAATTTTGTAGTATTAACAAAACAACCGGTACAACTAATTGAGCCTTTCTTTTTTATATTTTACCCTCCCTGAAAGGTGTGGATGGAAATAAGTGAGAGAAGGCAGGCAAAAAATTTTAGGTGTTGAACGAAAATTCTTAGGTTGAAGATTTATCTCTTTCCTATCTCTTTATTTCTTATTTTTTTCTCCATGATTATTGTCCCATTTAACTACCACAAAAATGCTTTAATAATCACTAACTTTAAGAATCCCGAACAATAATTATAATAACTCACTCAACAGGTTTACTAAGATGCCATTGCTTGTTTTGAATTGAGATATGATAAAGTAAAAAAAAATTCTGGAATATGATTTTCGAATTATAGTAGCACTACTCATTTGCTTGGTTTTTTTTTTCTTTCGACTTGTGCTGGAAGGCCTCCCTTGTAATAACATCTTCTCAATGTTGAGAGGCCATATGACTTCAAGGGATTGTTACAATATGCTGGATCTAGAGGTGATAATCCTTGAATTGATACATTGTTCTGATATAAATTTAAACTTAGTTAGCCAATTGATACTTTATTTATTTATTTATTGAATTTGTAGTTTCTGATGTCAATAATTTCTAAACATATTAGATGGGAGAGAAAATTGAAAAGCATAATTATACCATTGAGGAGAAAGGTTGCATTATTGGCTACAAAAGCCAAATTATTGTATTGAGGAAAAAGATTGCATCATTAGCGACATGCTTGATTTGTTGGTTGCCTTGGTAGTATTTAATGGCTGATTAGGATGATATTCCTTAAAGGATGTGTCATATTTTTTATCTAAAAAAAAAAAAACTTTCTATGTTGGGCATAATAAGCTAAAGTTTTAATAAACATATTTTGGACATAAAGTCAAAGTCTCAAAGTAGAAGAAATTATAGGATATGTGACCCCACAATTCTAGACCACAAGTTTTTAATAAAAGTACAAAACAAATGTGATTTCCCACCAAAAGGTCTTGGTCTTAGATATTGCAACATTTTGGAACTGTTCTACTCCAAAATATTTTACTATACATGAAGTATTCATGAGGTATGCAATTAAGCATTCTAACTATGGCCCTATATTTGATGAGTGGGAAAAGGCTAATGTGATATATAAAATCGTGGAAGCTTTTCTTGTTCTAAAGAAGTATTTTCAGTTGGCAAGTGTTCCACTGTTAATTTATATTTTAAAAAAAATAAAAATCTGAAATTTCTTACTAAATGAAAGTATTTCTAC
The DNA here is from genome assembly GCF_009389715.1 of Phoenix dactylifera. Classification (NCBI taxonomy): domain Eukaryota; kingdom Viridiplantae; phylum Streptophyta; class Magnoliopsida; order Arecales; family Arecaceae; genus Phoenix; species Phoenix dactylifera. The sequence goes on along the minus strand of NC_052397.1, from coordinate 7,454,899 downwards.
GGACAAATTTTTAATGAAGTTATTCCTTAAGATGCATATAGAAAAGCTACATAAGTATGGAGAGCTTTTGTAAATTATTTCCTAAAAAATATTATATTTATATATGAATCTCTATTTTTTTTATAAAGTTTTCCACTTGTACAAAACATCCTTTTGCTAATTTTTGTTGACCAAAACTATGTTAAGATTAACCAATGTTACAAAAGGATAAAAATTTCCCTAGCTTGACATCTGATGAGGCTCCGGACCACCCTCTTCTCATTCAAGATTTGACTACGAGGGGACTCATGGTGGAGTGACATAGTTAAACATGCAAGTATGAAGGCTAGAGACAAAAAGATCTGGAAAGTATGCAATTAGTATCCTTAGACGAATATAAGTGAAATATTCAGTTATCATCCATATAACCTAAAGGAGGAATATGCAATGAGTTACAAGAGTTTAAGGTTTAAAATACAAATATAGAAAGGATAGTGATTAAAAGGCAAAAATATAAAAGTTTTAAGGGATTATCATAAAACATTAACAACTATATCTATTTTAGATATAAGGTCAAGATTGATATTTATAGAAATCAATTGTATTCGATCGTGTTGGGGGAAAAACCCAAGTCATGCCGCCTCGGAGGCGCTCGACCAGAGAGCGCCGACCAGAAGCAACCCCGCCACAGGACATTCCCTTAGGCAACCAGCTCGGCTCGGAACCCGGGCCGGGCCCGTGCCTTAGCCAAATATTCAATCCCCGCCTAACCCTCTAAGGGACCTGACAACTCCACGACAACCTGCCACCATCTCTAAGCCCTCAAGGCACAAGATTTCCGCGGGTATTTGGCACGATCTATCATTAATGCATGAAGCCCCCTCAGGCCTCCAATGCACTCAGTTATTAAATGAACACGGCTCAAGATGATCTCCGGATCGCTGAACCATCAAAGCGTATGGCTCTCCCTGACCGCCGGTTCACTCGGTAATTAATGCACTTACCATCTACGAACCCCAGGCCCATAACGGCCGATGGTTCAACCACTCCAATGGGTCCGATCAATCGCGACAACTCCCTGACTCCGGTCTGATTCGGCCTTATTCTCCACTACGCCATTAATGAGCGAAATCGTGCTCAATTATCACAAAAATGGACAAATCCCCCCGTCACCTCCCAGGTAACATAATATCTTCCTATAAAAGGGGACCTGGGAGGAAAGAGGGGAGGGAGACAATACAAACACAGACACAAATACACACAGAAAAAACATTCTTCTCCTGACTCCCCTCACATATTAGCCCCCTCTGACTTAAGCATCGGAGGGCCGGCGCCGGAAAGCCCGGCCACCGGCTTTTTTTGCAGGACTCTCTCCAGGAGGACGCCGCCAGTCGACGCCGCCGCCGCCCACCGTCCCGGCAGCGGAGCTCCTCCCCCCTTTGGTTCGCGGCAGCCCCCGGGTCCAATTTCCAGCAACAGTTGGCGCTAGAGGAAGGGACCGAGTTGCTGCCATGAAGCTAAGGAGTAAAGGGGCTTCCAATACCTCTCGACGTCCTCCACCCAGTCCCGAACATTCTGTCCGAAACTCGCCGCCTCCGGCCGAGACAACTTCTCAAGTTCGGCCGGAGCAGTTTGATGCCCTGGTACAACAGGTGCAAGCCTTGGCTACCGCTGTCCAAGGCTTGCAACCCAGGAGCATCCCGACGGCACCACTTCCTCCGGCTCCAGTTCAACCGGAGCCCCCTACAAGCGGGCTCCCCCTTCAAGGCCAGGACTCTCAAGTCCAGGCCTCCCTCTGGAGAGAACACCCAGTCAGAGGCCCTGGAGGCTGGCCACAACCTTCGGAGGCTGAGTCAGTTCCAGGGCAACTTGCACCGAACGAACCGCCACAGCGGTCCTCCAGAATGATGAACTCGACAAGAAGGTCGAGAAGTTGGAGCGCCAGATCCAGGCACTCCACGGAAGGAAATCGGGACGTGATGGTGACTTCGAGTTCACCACGAAGTCCCCCTTCTCCCCGGAGATTGAAGACGAACTGGTCCCACTGCGGTTCAAGATGCCCTAGGTGGAGCCTTACAACGGCAGGGCTGACCCCCTCGACCACCTGGAAAGCTATCGGGTCTTAATGGCCCTACAAGGAGCCTCGGAGGCCATGATGTGTAAGGCCTTTCCAGCAACACTCCGAGGACCGGCCCGGCTTTGGTTTACCGGGCTGAAGCCGAGTACTGTCTCCTCTTTTGAGCAGCTCGGCAGACAATTCGCTGGTAATTTTGCCGCCAGCCAGCCCCAGCGGCGGACATCGGACTCCCTTCTTGATATCAAACAAAAGGAGGGAGAATCCTTCAAGGAGTATTTGGACCGTTTCACTGCCGCAACATGGGAAGTCCGGGAGCTTGACCAGTCAATTGCCATGTCAGCACTAAAGACTGGAGCCCGGTCTTACAGGTTCCTCTTCTCTATCGAGAAGAATTTCCCTGCGGACCTCACCGAGATGCTTGTTCGGGCACGGAAGTACGCCAAGGCTGAAGAAGCCGTGGCTGTTAGGCGGAGCGGGGCCGAGCAGAACCCCAAGAAACAGAAGAGACGCCGCGAGGAGCGTGGCCAGCCCAGAAGCCCGTCCCCGCGTCGGGCTAAAAATCCGCCCCGATTGAAGAGTCCACCCCGGTTACGGGGACCGCCTCAGCAAAGGTCACCGCTTCGCCCGAGGTTCCCACCACGGGCCCGTGCATCTGAAGGGAGGTATGAAAACTATACTCCCCTCACTGCTCCTCGGGCTGAAATCCTCATGGAGATTGAGGGTCGGGATTGCATCCGGCTTCCACCTCCGAAACAAGATTTCAGAACTCGGCGTGATCCCCGGAAGTATTACCGTTTCCACCGGGATCACGGCCATGATACCGAGGACTGCTATCAGCTCCGAAACGAGATCGAAGCACTCATCCGCCGAGGGGTGCTCGATCGATTTGTGCGAGGCCGGCGTGAAGAAAAGAAGCCAGCCGAAGGAGCCGCACAGCCTGAAGGTTCAAATGCCAACAGGCCCATCGCCGGCACCATCAACACCATCCGAGGTGGGGCCTCGGCTGGAGAAGCTTCGGGGGAAGGAACCTCTTCGAAGCGCCTGCACACCTCAGAAACCATCTCTTTCTCAGATGATGATCTAGAGGGAGTCGAAACTCCCCATGATGATGCTGTGGTCATCTCCATGATTATAAACAGATTTGATGTAAAACGCATCTTAATCGATAATGGAAGCTCGGCGAATGTTTTGTATTTCGATGCCTACTGCAAAATGGGGATGACAAAAGAGCAGCTACGGAGGATGAATGCTCCGTTAGTTGGATTTACTGGGGATTCAGTCCCAGTAGAGGGCGAGATTGACCTCCTGGTCACAGCCGGGCTCGCCCCCCGTGAAAGTACCGTGGGGATAAGCTTCCTCGTGATACGTCTGCCCTCGGTCTACAATGCCATCCTCGGAAGGCCAGGTCTCAACGCCCTCCGAGCAGTGGTCTCGACACGCCACCTGCTCATGCGATTCCCCACCAGCCAAGGAGTTGGCGAAGTTCGAGGGGACCAAATGGTAGCAAGGCGATGCTACCTGGCGACCCACGAGGCAAAACAACCAGCCGAGGTGCCTATCCCAGCAACCGACCAGCCCCCAACTAAGACTTTGGAGGCACGGGTCAACCCTCAGAAAAAGCGGGTAGAGCCTGGTGAGTTATTAATCCAAGTTCCTTTACGCAAGAACTTTTCCGAGCTAATCGTGCAGGTCGGCTCTGGCCTCAATGAGAATGAGAGGGATCGCCTCGTCAACTTCTTGTGAGACAACATGGATGTCTTCGCATGGTCGCCCGCGGATATGCCGGGAATAGATCCAGAGATCATGGTTCACCGGCTTCAAGTAAAGTCAACCTGCAAGCCCATGCGACAAAAGAAGCGAGGCGCCGCCCCTGAGCGACAGCGAGCAGCAGCCGAGGAGGTCGACAAGCTCCTTGAAGCTGGCTTCATCCGGGAGATATCCTACCCGGAGTGGCTCGCCAATGTGGTCCTCGTCAAAAAAGCCAGTGGAAAATGGCGCATGTGCGTGGACTACACCGACCTGAATAAAGCCTGCCCAAAGGACAGCTTCCCACTCTCCAGCATCGACCAGCTCGTGGACTCCACCTCGGGTCACGAGCTCCTAGCCTTCATGGACGCCTTTTCCGGATACAACCAGATCCGCATGGCGCCAGAAGATGAAGAAAAAACGGCCTTCATCACCGACGGGGGAACTTACTGCTACAAAGTGATGCCATTCGGCTTAAAGAATGCCGGGGCAACTTATCAGAGGCTGGTCAGCCGGATCTTCAAAGATCAAATAGGCCGGAACATGGAGGTCTATGTAGACGACGTGCTGGTGAAAAAGTAAGGTGGCGCAAGATCATGTGGCCGACCTTGATGAAGCATTCTCCACACTTCGAAGGTACCAAATGAAACTCAATCCAGCCAAATGTGCATTCGGAGTCACCTCTGGCAAATTCCTCGGCTTCATCATTACACAACGGAGAATCGAGGCGAATCCTGAAAAGATCCGAGCCCTCCAAGAAATGACGTCTCCCAGGACGGTTAAGGAGGTACAACGGCTCACGGGCCGAGTTGCAGCCCTCGGGAGATTCATCTTCCGCTCGGCCGAGCGCTGCTTTCCATTCTTTGCAGCTCTCAAGAAGCCGAAAGACTTCCTATGGTCGGACGAGTGCCAGCGGTCTTTTGAAGAGCTCAAGCACCTTTTGGCTTCTCCTCCCCTGCTCACGAAGCCTCAGCAGGGTGAACTCCTTTACCTGTATCTAGCTGTCTCCCCTGTGGCAGTAAGCTCGGTCCTGGTCCGAGAGGAGGGCAAACTCCAAAAGCCAGTATATTACACCAGCCGGGTCTTGAGGGATGCTGAGACCCGATACTCCAAGCTGGAGAAGACTGTTTATGCTCTGGTCATCTCGGCTCGGAGGCTCCGGCCCTACTTTCAAGCCCACACAATGGCCGTACTGACCGACCAGCCAGTCAAGCAGGTCCTGCAAAGATCAGACCGCGCAGGCCGGATCACTAAATGGGCTATCGAGCTCGGGGAATTTGACCTCGAGTACCGACCCAGACCGGCGATCAAAGCACAAGCACTCGCCGACTTTATAGTCGAGTGCACCATACCAGATGAGGTCGAGCCCGAGCCTGAGCCACCAACGGAGCAGACCCCGAGTTTGACATGGACTTTGCATGTCGATGGCTCTTCAAACTCGGGGGGTAGCGGGGCAGGTCTCATCCTCACCAGCCCGGAGGGGGTGGTCGCTGAATAAGCCTTGCGCCTCGAGTTCACTGCTTCCAACAACATGGCGGAGTACGAAGCACTCGTCGCCGGGCTCAAGCTAGCCAGAGAGCTGGGAGTAAAGGACCTGAAGGCCTTCAGCGATTCTCAGCTCGTCGTCAACCAAATCATGGGTGACTTCGAAGCCAGAGACCCTACAATGCAGAAATATCTCCAGAAGGTACGGGATCTCGCCTCGACCTTGGATTCTTTCCATATCCAACATATTGCCAGGTCGGAGAACCTTAGGGCCGACCAGCTATCAAAGCTGGCGTCTTCTCGCATGAACGAGCTCCCCAAAGCGGCAGCGCTGGAATATCTTCAAAAACCCAGTACGGAGGAGCCCGAACAGGCCCTCTGTATTGGGTTCGAGCCAAGCTGGATGGACGAGCTCATCAGCTATCTGCAAGACGAAGTCCTCCCCAGTAATGAACAAGAGGCTCGCCGAATAAAGCGCTCCGCCACCCGGTACATACTGCATGAGGGAAAGCTCTATCGGAGATCTTTCACCTCTCCCCTTCTCAGATGTCTCCGCCCAACGGAAGCTGATTATGCCATGCGCGAAGTCCACGAAGGGATTTGTGGAAACCATCTGGGAGGACGAGCATTGGCCCATAAAATTCTGCGCCAAGGATACTATTGGCCGACACTCCAGAAGGACGCTGTGGACTTCGTCCGAAGATGTGACCGATGCCAGAGAAACGCCAATGTCCAACGCCGACCTTCGGCTCCCTTAACTTCAATTAGCTCCCCTTGGCCTTTTGCCCAGTGAGGAATTGACATTTTAGGGCCATTTCCACTGGCTACCGGGCAAAGGAAGTTCCTGGTCGTCTCCATCGACTATTTCACAAAGTGGGTGGAAGCCGAGCCTCTTGCCCGGATCACCGAGCAGAAGATGCGGAATTTTGTCTGGAAGTCCATAATTTGCAGATTCGGGCTCCCCCGCATCCTCATATTCGACAACGGTCGCCAGTTCGACAACCTCCATTTCAGAGAATTCTGCTCCGAGCTTGGCATTGACCACCGCTTCACCTCGGTCGCGCATCCTCAGACGAATGGAGAAACCGAGGTAACAAACCGTACTATCTTGCAGGGGCTCAAAGCCAGGCTCGACAAATCCAAAGGACAATGGGTCGAAGACCTATACAATGTCCTGTGGGCTTACCGGACCACGTTCCGTGCCCCCACCGGCGAGACTCCCTTCAACCTGACATATGGAACGGAAGCTGTCATCCCGTTGGAGATCGGACTCCCTTCTCCAAGAGTAGAACGTCATGATGCCAGCTCCAACTCCTCGCAGCTTAGAAACAACCTTGACCTGATCGAGAAAACAAGGGAGGCCGCCCGAGTTCGCATGGCGAGGTACCAGCAAAAGACAGCTCAGTATTACAACGCCAGGGTCAAGGTCAAATCCTTCAAAGCAGGGGACCTTGTCCTCAGAAGAGCCGAGGCCTCCCGACCAGCTGAGCAAGGGAAATTAGCTCCGAATTGGGAAGGACCCTACCGAGTCACGCGCATCCGCCGACCCGGAACTTACAAGCTAGAGTCCCTAGATGGGACTCCCATTCCACGAAGCTGGAGTTCTGAAAACCTCCGCATGCTCATTATCCTACCCTGACCACGGTCGGGATGCCTCGATATTTCGGGATGAAGTACCTACGTGGACTCCCTGAAGCTGTTCGTGAGTTCGTGGCCCGTTCTTCACCGACTAACGAGCTCGGCTCGTTCTCCATCGACTAACGAGCTCGGCTCGTTCTCCATCGACCAACGAGCTCGGCTCGTTCTCCATCGGCCAACGAGCTCGGCTCGTTCAACTATCCCGAGACGTCGGGATGCTCCGATACTCCGGGATGCCCCGAGACGTCGGGATGCCCCGATACGTTGGGATGCCCCGAGACGTCGGGATGCGGTCTTCACCGACCAACGAGCTCGGCTCGTTCTCCATCGACTTCAACCAACGAGCTCGGCTCGTTCTCCATCGACCAACGAGCTCGACTCGTTCTCCATCGGCCAACGAGCTCGGCTCGTTCTCCTACCCCGACCACGGTCAGGATGCCTCGAGACGTCGGGATGCCCCGATACTCCGGGATGCCCCGAGACGTCGGGATGCCCCGAGACGTCGGGATGCGGTCTTCACCGACCAACGAGCTCGGTTCGTTCTCCATCGACTTCAACCAACGAGCTCGGCTCGTTCTCCATCGGCCAACGAGCTCGGCTCGTTCTCCTACCCCGACCACGACCGGGATGCCTCGAGACGTCGGGATGCCCTGATACGTCGGGATGCCCCGATACGTTGGGATGCGGTCTTCATCGGCCAACAAGCTCGGCTCGTTCTCCATCGACTTCAACCAACGAGCTCGGCTCGTTCTCCACCGACTTCAGCCAACGAGCTCGGCTCGTTCTCCTACCCCGACCACGGTCGGGATGCCCCGATACTTCGGGATGCGGTCTTCATCGACCAGCGAGCTCGGCTCGTTATCCTGTTCATGATCAGCGAAAAGTCCGTGGTTGGCAATAAGCTGAATTTTTCTATCTCTGCCGACGTCCTCAAAGAACGGACTCCGAGCAGAGGAGCGCCTTCAGTCGCCTCGGCGTAAGAACGCTCACGGTACCAGGTACCCATTTATTTAATGTTCTTACATTATCTTATTTATTCTTGGATTTTTCTCTCTGCCGACGTCCTCAAAGAACGGACTCCGAGCAGAGGAGCGCCTTCAGTCGCCTCGGCGTAAGAACGCTCACGGTACCAGGTACCCATTTATTTAATGTTCTTACATTATCTTATTTATTCTTGGATTTTTCTCTCTGCCGACGTCCTCAAAGAACGGACTCCGAGCAGAGGAGCGTCTTCAGTCGCCTCGGCGTAAGAACGCTCACGGTACCAGGTACCCATTTATTTAATGTCTTTACATTCTCATTTATTCTTGAATTTCTCTCTGCCGACGTCCTCAAAGAACGGACTCCGAGTAGAGGAGCGTCTTCAGTCGCCTCGGCGTAAGAGCGCTCACGGTACCAGGTACCCACTCAATGTCTACGATTCTCAATCTACTCACATCCTTTGATTAATTATCTGAGTAAACCCCCGACCGACGTCGGGGCACCTGGTCGGGCCAACCATCGCCCGACCTCGCCTCTCCTACATGCACCGTTCAGTAGCAAACTTGGTTTATACCGTCAGCTCGATGAATCCTCATCACGAGCCGACGAGCGATTCAACTCGTTTGTCGGAAAAAGTCCGACCATCCGCCTCGATACCTCGAGGCCCGGACTCAAAGTTCCGAGTCCTAAGGCTCGGTCGAATTCTGAGCTAGGCTCGAAAAGATTTCCCCAAACTTAAACGCATCTTAGGTGAGTGTTGCTTTATTACTGGTCGGAGGACCAAGTAATGAAAGCTCGAACCTGGGCTCGGCATGCCGAGCCTCAACATAAGTCCAGCCATGTGGCGGACGAAGTTTGGACCACAGAGCCCATGTCCTTGAAGCCTAAAGAGGATCCGAGCAGAAAAACCTATGTCTACCACAGACACTTGCGAGTTGCGAAAAACATATATATTCATTTCAAAAAGCCCGTAGGCTAAGTACAGAGTTCGGGCTCGGCCCTTACAAGTGTGGGGACCATCCCGACTTAAAAAAAAAAAAACTACTACACTAAGGCTCGGCTTCGGCAGCTTCGGGAGCGGCCGGCTCTGCAGTCGGGGCTTCCTCTTCGGCGGCCTCGGCAGTAACAGGAGCAGCCTCGGAGGCAACCTCGGTGACTTCGGGGGCAGCCTCAGCCGCCTCGGCCAGACCTCCCTGGTCGGCCCCCGAAGCCTCTGCCTCCGACCTTTCGACCCCTGCTCCCGGTTTGAGCAGGTTCACGTCAAAGTCCGGAAGGAGCTGCCGCAATTGGTTGCGAAAGTCCTTGAAGCCTTGAATCAGCCCGTTCACGCCCTCCTCTTCTAGAAGGTCGCGGAACTCCTCCGACTCACGGAAGAGCTTCACCGCGCTTTGGGCTTGCTCCCGAGCCTCGAGCTCCCGAGCCTCGTGGTATGCAGCTTTCCGCTCGAGGTTTCTTATTTCCCGCTCGAGCTCTAAGTGTCTGAGGCGGGCATTCCCCACCTCCTGCTCGCGGCTGGCCAATGCCAGCTCGGCCTTGGCCAAACGAGCCTCTACGGCGCGCACTTCGGATCTCGCCAGCGTGTGCGCGCCCTTTTCTTCTTCGAGCTCGGCGGTCAGAGCTCGGATCTCGTCGTCGGCTGCTCCCACCCTTGCTTGGAGCACCTGACGCTCGGCCTCGGACGCCTGGCATCTCGCCTCGGCCTCCTCGTGCCCTCGCTGATGCTTCCGGGCCCGTTCCCGGTAGTCTTGTACGATGTGCATCAGCGTTTCCGTCTCATGCAAATGCTGTAAATTAGACGCGAAAAACGTAAGAAACTAAAATAAAATATGCACAACTGTGCAAACAGGAAGACTTAAAACTTACCCGGACGGCGTTGCAGAGGGCGGCATCCATAAAAGCAACGTAGCTCATGGACCGTACTTTGACCTGGTCGGCCGGAAGCAGCGCGACCCGAAATACTTCGCGCGCCACTTGAGGATTATCGAGGGCTGAATCGCCCTCGAATACCGACCAGACGGGTGCGTAAGGCACCCACTCCCTCGAGCCTGACAGGCCCGGAAGGCCAACTTCGGCTGGCCTGGGCGGAGCCGACCCCGAAGCCCCCTGGCTGCTCCCCGGCTCGGAGCTGGAGGGCTGGGGTCGGACAAGCGGCCGGTCTGACTGCCGCAAGACTGGAGCGGGGCGCGCAAGCGCCAGACCCGCGGAACTCCCCCCCTGGTCGGCAACTGGGGCATCCTGCCGACCAGGAACCTGTGACAATGGCACCGGGCACGGGAGCACCACCGTACCTCCCCGGGAGCCCGTGCCCCTGGGATCCGCGCCCTCCCTCCGACCAGCATCGGAGCGCACGGGGCGAGAAGCGCCCACCTCGGCCGCTGCGGTCGCCGAGGTCGCCGAGGTCTTCGCCTTCTTCCTCGGCTCGGTTGGTTCCCCTGAGAGCTCGGCCGCCCTCTTTTGAAATCGGGCGTATAGGACCTCGCTCTTGGTCACCATTTTTGCGATATCTGCAAGGGCGAGCAGGATTAGAACATTGGAACAGTAATAAAACGAAAAAGACACCTTGCTGCTATTCTTACCATGGGGACGCGCCGAGCTCAAGCCAACATTTACTAGAGCGTCCTCACTTATGAGGCCGCTCAGTAAAATACCGTCCCCGAGGCTCCGGATAGTGTCGATGATCCCCTGCTCACGTGGAGAAAGCTTGGGGGGTTTGTTGATAGACCTGAGCTGGGTCGGCCCCCACCTAGGGTCAAACCCCCAGGTCCGTTCAGAACCTAGGAAGAAGAATTTCTTCTTCCAGTCATGAATGGACGAGGGAGCGCCCTGAAAGAGTGCCCGACCCGCCCGAAGGGCGATGTAGAGCCACTCTCCGTCTCCCGGATTCGACTTTAACACGAAAAGTCGCCGGAAGACGTTGACAGAGGTCGGAATCCCTTGCAATAAGCACAAGGACAGGAAACCGATCACTGTCCTCCAGGCGTTCGGAGCAAGTTGTGCCGGAACCAGTTGGTATACCGTCAGCAACTCATTCACGAAGCCGTGAAGAGGAAATCGTAGGCCGGCCCAGAGTGATTCCAAATACACTCCAATCCGGCCTACCGGAGGATCGGTTACCCGATCCCCCCGCCTGGCGGGTTCCAAACGGAACCCTTGAAGAGGAAAAAACCACTCTTCGGTCATTTCGACCTCCAGAACGCTCATGGTGGACTCGACTTCACTTGGGACGGAACCCATTAGGAGGAAAAAGGAAAGGTTGAGAGGAAAAAAGGGACCTGTGGAAGACGCCGGAGAAAAAGAACTTCGGACTAAAAAGAGCTGAAGGAAGAAGGCAATAAGAAGGGAACGGGAGGCCAGGGGAGAGTTTATATAGACCTTCCCAACGGCCCGGATCAGCGAGAAAAACGCTGCATCTTGTTCAGGTCGCGACACGTGTCAGCCCAAAAGACGGAGCGTCACAATTAATTTAGGTTGACGCTTCGAACACCGAAGCGCCCCGTCGGATCGTGCGGCCCCATCATAAGCCCACGACGCGAGGACGCTTCGGAGAAGGTGTCCCAATAATGAGACATTTCGGAAAAGAAGAGACGCCGCCTATTAAAGGCACCTCGAAGCACCCGATAATTTGAAACGCGCAATTATTGAAAATTTTCGGAATCCGTAATGACCCAACTAAAACTACTTCCCGCGCTCAAGCTGATAGCCAGCTGGAACTCGGAAGTCGGGGGGTAGTGTTGGGGGAAAAACCCAAGTCATGCCGCCTTGGAGGCGCTCGACCAAAGAGCGCCGACCAGCGGCGCTTGATCAAAGAGCGCCGACCGGAAAGGCGCTCAACCAAGAAGCGCCAACCAGAGGCGCTCGACTAGAGAGCGCCGACCAGAGGCGCTCGACTAGAGAGCGCCGACCAGAGAGCGCCGACCAGAAGCAACCCCGCCACAGGACATTCCCTTAGGCAACCAGCTCGGCTCGGAACCCGGGCCGGGCCCGTGCCTTAGCCAAATATTCAATCCCCGCCTAACCCTCTAAGGGACCTGACAACTCCACGACAACCTGCCACCATCTCTAAGCCCTCAAGGCACAAGATTTCCGCGGGTATTTGGCACGATCTATCATTAATGCATGAAGCCCCCTCAGGCCTCCAATGCACTCAGTCATTAAATGAACACGGCTCAAGATGATCTCCGGATCGCTGAACCATCAAAGCGTATGGCTCTTCCTGACCGCCGGTTCACTCGGTAATTAATGCACTTACCATCTACGAACCCCAGGCCCATAACGGCCGACGGTTCAACCACTCCAATGGGTCCGATCAATCGTGACAACTCCCTGACTCCGGTCTGATTCGGCCTTATTCTCCACTACGCCATTAATGAGCGAAATCGTGCTCAATTATCACAAAAATGGACAAATCCCCCCGTCACCTCCCAGGTAACATAATATCTTCCTATAAAAGGAGACCTGGGAGGAAAGAGGGGAGGGAGACAATACAAACACGGACACAAATACACACAGAAAAAACATTCTTCTCCTGACTCCCCTCACATATTAGCCCCCTCTGACTTAAGCATCGGAGGGCCGGCGCCGGAAAGCCCGGCCACCGGCTTTTTTTGCAGGACTCTCTCCAGGAGGACGCCGCCCGTCGACGCCGCCGCCGTCCACCGTCCCGGCAGCGGAGCTCCTCCCCCCTTTGGTTCGCGGCAGCCCCCAGGTCCAATTTCCAGCAACAGATCGTATAGTGAAGAGGAATTGTAGATGTTCCCAAGCATCCTTATACCTCTCCCTGTTATAACTATTTTCGTTTTAGATAAAGGGCTTACTTGGATTTAGCAGAAGTATAAACCTAATATGCAACCAACCTGAGCCCAACTTATAACCAACCAAAATCCAACTCATAGTAACAAAACATAAAACTTGGCAGCCAACTCTTGATACCTATGCCCAACCTAAAGTTCAACTAGATCTATTATAATCCATTTAGGCCTCAGAAAATTCAACTATACCAAACTTTGGTTATCCTTAAATCAACTTCATTTTTCTCCTTTATATATCCAAATTATTTCCTATAAACTCGAGCACATGTAAGCTCTCTAGGTCCCATAGGTCAGAGTTTATTTAGCAGTCATATAGCCCATTAGCCCATGACAATCCCAATTTCTATACACAAATTCTGATGTACTAGCTTCACATCTCTACACAACCTCTTTTTTTTCTATTTAGCTATAACCAACATCACCTAATTAATGCTACCTACGCATCATGACATTTTATGTCACTCTTTCCACTGAAAATATATGCTTTGAGTGAGATACTGTTACAAAAGGTTAAGTCATTAGAAGAGTCTATTAAAGGTAGTTAACAAATTATTGTACTTCAAGATATTAAAAATTAAAATTCTTCTCCAGGCTTACAGAATTTCCTAATATGCTCCTCTTTTTATACAATAATGTAGTTCCCTTGTAAATATCATTTCCAATCTCTTCCTACGTACAGATTTAAACAACACAGTTCTCTAGGATATATTTGTGATTTCTTTTACTATTAGTGAAATTCTTTCAAGCTTTGTATTATTCTAAAAAACAAAGCAAATATTTATACTCATTGAAATTCTTTTTGCCATCCAGGAGAACATATTTGGTGCTGCACTCAAAAATCTTTTAATTTGCTTTCTACTCTTTTATATTCATTAAGAAGAATATTGAGAATAAGCAATGACATTTAGGAGTGGAATTTTTTAATTCATTAAGGAAGGGGGTAATTCAGTAGAAGCAAGTAGATGTATAGCGCATTGGAGAAAGGGGTAAAAAATTATTAAATTCATTCTTAATGATCTTCATCTAAATGATTTCTATTTTTCTTTATGTTTCTATAAGATAGATTCATGCAAGAGAGAAGAAAAAATAATAAAAAGAATTTATTATGGGGAAGTTTTTTTTGAATATATAAGATGGTAGGAGTTAAATCACTAAGAATTTAGATGACTCATCAATCAAGTTTTCATAGATTTCTTCCAGTTTGATCCAACTATATGTAATCATCATGTGATAGTTTCCCTATTGATCTAGGACCTATAGGTTTCAGTTTAATTTAAAATATCTTTTGGATTCAACTTCTATTTAGTCATTTTTACCTTTTATTTGATCTTAATTTTTTTTAAATAAAGTTTAGCAGGATTCTTAATTAACAATTTTTCAAAATAATATCATATTTTTTTAATTTCTTCATCTTTCATTAATACTCTTATCTTTTTAATACATCTAACTTGATTAATATTTTTATTTCTTTCTTTTTTAAGGTTTAGTTTAGCCTTACTTACTAATCTTTTTTATCTTTCTTAGCTAACTAATATTGTATAAAATCCTTGATAGTTTTTTCCTGTTGTTTAAAGGAAATTTACTTTATTTTAATTGTCTTTTATACCTTATTATTCCACCACCATGTTTCCTTATGTGCATATTTTTTTCTTTTCTCTCTCCTAGAATATCATTATCCTCTTAATATACTTGGCCATTTGGTCCCATATTTTATTTATTTCAATCTTTAAATTCTAATTTTCCTCCTTTAATTATCTATTCCTAAACAATATAGCAGTTTTTTTCTAAATTCTATCATCTTGTCTTTAGATATTTATTAATTTATTTTTCTTTTTCCTTGCATGTAATATACACACTAAAAACTAGTAACCTATATTTGCGTGGTTGAACTCAATTTTGATATCACCTTACAAACTTTACTTGCTAATCTTTCCCTTTTTTATGAAAAGAATCTATTTGGGATAGATTTGATCCACTTTTTAAGTGTTCATCTCTTTATAAAAAGACATATCTGCAACTGCTAAATTATAAACTTCTGTAAATTCAAGGCTTGTACCTTTTATTAAATTTCTATCTTCAAAACCAAACCTACCATGCACTATCTTATATCCTATGTTATTCTTTCTTGCATATCCATTTAGATCATCATCCATAATCTTCCTTTTTCGTTTAGAAATATCTTGCATTAGTCAGTCTATTTCTTCAGAAAATTATTTCTTAGTCCTACTTTCTAAGCTTAGAATAAGCACTAATTATGTTAATAATCTCCTTGTCTAAAAATAATTTAATAGGTGTCCATTACTTATTTATATGTATAATTTTTCCATCATTTCTTTATCGACTATCATTCCTACACTATTATAATAGTTAATACCCATCCCTAATCTCTTTAGATTTACTACCTCTTCATTTAGTTTCTTATAAGCAAGCAATATTGTATTTCCTAGTTACATTCATATCCAATAGTTTTGTATTTTTCTATTTCGAGTCCTAATGTTTCAAGTAGCAAATCTATTTTTATTCTTTTGTACCATCTTTGTATGATGTAATTTCTCTTATTTTTTTGCTATCCCAACTGGCGGTCCCTATAATAAACTAGAACAAGATCTCCCTAATCCCGAATATTTTCAGTATAATCAGATTATGTTCTAGTATGTTACTTACAGAGAGTGGTCTAACCAACCTTTGCTCATTTGTCACTACAAATGAGCTATTAATACATGCTATTATATTATTAATCGCTTGGATAATGTTCATATGGAGTCGGATAATTACAATGTATGGACATATATAAACATCATACTATGTTTGTTTCCATGTTTTCTTAATCTTCTGTTATTATCCGCAATTTTGTGGATTTGTTGACTTATGCCCTTGCTGCCAAGTATTTTTCTCTAATTTTAGCAGTAATTTGTAGTTGTTATGCTTTATATCATACATCTTGTCTTGATTCTCCCATTCCGTGATGTTTATATGAACCGGCAAACAAGCCACGATCTCTGTTGCAAGTGCTGCAAAGCTATTGCCAAGTATATTTTGCTCAAATCATGGAATGGGTCTTTCAATAGAGACCAAAGTTGATGAAATGGATGTCCATAGATACTATTTCCAGTTCGATTCCATGAATAGTTCTTTTCATTTATACTTTCAAAGGCCTGCCCGGTTTCTGTTGATAGTGATCAAATCCTTAACTCGATCAGTTTATATTTTCTTCTGTCACCATATCAAATATTGCTAAAATATATCAATTGAGGAAGCTCCAATGCATATCATCAAACACCTTATGGTGACATCTGACCTGTTATTCTTATTTTGGATTAACATTTTTTGTATTGATGAACATGCCTGTGATTTGTATACAACATTCCTCATCTTCTTCATTAGCAAGATCAAAGCCTTGTAAGTAGTAAAATACAGGATCATTCTTATAAACCATATTATTGGCGGCTGCAGGCGCCCATATGATGGGATTAAGTTGGTTGCAAACCAACCTTGGACTGGACCATATGTAAATGAATTGGGCCATGGGATGGCCCATATGTAATCAGTCCATGGCCAGGCTTGTGGGCTGTCATTAGCTCAGATAGGCCGGGTTGGCGGGCCAACACAAGCCCAGTCTGTTAGCAGACCTAGATAACCTCTCGGCTTATGCGGCTGATGTGGCAGTCGGAGATTGGTGCGGTACATGGAAATCTTGGTGATATCAGCAAGCAGGCCTTCGTACTGCTCAGATGATCACCGATTTCTTTATCAGACTAGCGAACCGGGCGATGATCTAACGGATGATCTTTTAACATTTTCCATTAATGAATTATGAAATCATGCTTACCTCCTTATATCCCATGCAAGTCTCTGGAGAGGGATGCTGGTTGTGGTTGTGCATTAGGGGAGTCAAAGGAGGAGGTTTAATTCAAAGTAAAGATTAGGCAAATCTATGTCAACCTTTAGAAAAAGAACACATGTCAAAAGATTGGGGAAGTCCACCACCCAACAACCCACACTAGCCGCTGATCCTGGTCCTTTGTGAAGCAACCAGCTACTCTCCCGTGTCCAAATTAAAGTTGTGGAACTTTAACTGAAAACAAGCCACCCACCATGTTGCCAACAAAATTTTAGAGTTCAGGCAACAACTATAGGTCATTTTGCACTCAAGTAGTTCCACTAACCTGCTCTCTATATAAGGACATCTTTTCTCCTCTCCCTTGCTCAATCTCATTCATTGTTTGTCTTGACTTGAGATCTGTAGCTGTCTCCAAGTTAGAGATGTCTCTGAGATTTGGATGTAGTTGCACCATAGGAGCATTCCTCCTTGTGCTAGCATCCATCTCAAAGAGCTCCCATGCAGCAAGGATAGTTGTTGGAGACTCCCAGCACTGGCGATTTGGCTTCAACTACAGTGATTGGGCTCTAAAAAATGCGCCCTTCTACCAACATGATACTCTGGGTGAGATATTGCCTCTCTCTCTCTCTCTCTCTCTCTCTCTCTCTCCTCTCTCTACACTTGGATTGGGCTTAGAAGCCCTGATTTGGAGTGAAGTCTGGTCATAATTGTCTTACAAGCTAAAGCAGCGTGGTCTAATTATATTGAATCTAGAGGGTGCTAACTAACCAAGTTGGTAAAAATCTCTCATTGATACAGCTTTATATTCGATACCGCCCTCACTCTAATTTTCAGCCTGGATTTAGACCTAAATTTTATGTGTGCCTCACACAAACCTAACCTATGGGCGTCCTACTTAAGCCTAATCTATTGTTCCATGCTAATGCTTTCCAACCTAACCTACCTGGATTACAACATTTAATGTAAAGTTTAGGTCAAAATCCTATTAGGACGCATTGCGACCTAACCAGACGAAAACCAATATGTGTTTGAATTGAAGATAATATATAGATTCGATTTTGTCGGTCAATTTTGGTCTCACCTGGTCCTCAAACTAACCTGACCTGTTGGAGTCGCATTTGCAAATGTCATTAGATGGACTCAAAGGAAAACATTATTTATGCAAAGAAAGTTAGACCTAACTGGTCACTAACGGATATTGATGTGGCTTATGGCAGTGTTCATGTATGATCCTCCCAGCAACACCACATTCCCGCACAGTGTGTACTTGCTGAAGAATCTTCGAAGCTATCTGGCGTGCGATTTCAAGAAGGCCAAGCTGGTTGGGAATGTCATGCAAGGAGGGGGGAATGGCTTACAGTTTGCGCTGAAGAAGAGGAAGCCTCACTACTTTGCTTGTGGGGAGAGAAACGGTGTTCACTGTAAGTTTGGACTCATGAAGTTCCCCGTGCTTCCTAAACGACGTTGCCATGCTTGAAGATTTCCAGGGAAGACGCAGTGCTCTTTAGAGTTGCTACCAATCCTCTCTTTTCTTTACGATAGCTGGGGAGGATTTACTAAGGTTTTTAGCATTACCAACCTAGATCTTTTCGAAAAGTGTTTCTTGTTATAAGAAAACAATATATAATTTTATGACTGGAGATGAGTTTGTTTTGTTTTTTGTGGGAAAAATGGAGATGACTTTTGTTAAAGGGAATTGAAGCAATATGCGTGGTGATAAATAAAAAGATATGATTGAAAGGGAGCAAATTTACAAAAGATAAAAATGAGGAGTGGGAAGGTTTTATTGCAGCAGCTGCACAATTGGAGGGATAGACAGTGCTATACAATCTCCATTAACTTCTAAATTCTATTTCACAATCAGAAAAAATAAAAGCCAAAAAATATACTTGAATTTGTGAACTCTCACATGCCATACCATCTATATTACTTTAGCCCAATTTTCTTAGTTAGGGCCAGACTGGACATTGAATTGTGGTCTGGTTGTTCAAACCAACTTGGTTCATCATACAGTCACATTTTTGTTACATTTATTCTCATAGTTTCTCATGAAAAAAATATTGGATAACTCAACCTCGGACTAGACCGACCTCAACAATCTTGGTACAAACCAAGGTAGGCAACTTCCGCCCTAGCTGAGAAGCCAACCGACCGAAGTGAGCAACTTCACTGCTGACCGGGAGCCTATTGACACATGCCAACAAAAAATGACACTCCTGACAATTGGCCATCGTGATAGCAATTGGCCATTGCAACAACTCTACATTCGGCACGCATTCAGTACTGTATGCCGCCTATGCCGAGGCCGTACTACTAGCCAACACCTGACTACTAGTACATGCCGACCTAGGTAACGACAAATCCGACTTCTCTATATAAAGGGGCAGTCTGGGGGATCTCAGGTGCGCACTATGCGATATCAGAACCACACTCTGCTTTCATGTTGTTGCCTTTCTCTTTTGACTTAGGCATCGGAGATTCCCCCGCTGGAAACTCTCTAACAAGCAGATATTTTGCAAGCCATCCCTAGAGGAGATCAGCCCGTGACACCTCAACCAGCCTGCTTAGCTCATCTTCAGCCGACAACAACAAATTGGCGCTAGGGGAAGGGTCCTACCCCAGCTACATTGGTATCAAACAAAGGGAGGAATCGTCAGCATGAGGTCACGAGGGGCATACGCTACGTCTCATGCCTTGCAACGCCGTGCTCCGGCCTTGTGAAGAATGCTACAAAGCTTGGAACCCACTCTGTCGGAACAATCTGCCATGCTTGTGTTATTCAACAGGCGCAGGTACTGACCGCGGTAGTTTAGGACCTACAGCAAGCAGCGGTGAAACTAGAGCTAGCCATCTGGAATCTAATCGGCCTAGCCACCACTCTAGATCATCGGCGCGCCACTTGCACATAGTCAGTTACTGCTCTCAACACTAAGATTTAGAGTGGTCTCTCTAGAGTCGACGTACTCAGCGGAGCAATCCCGACCGGCATTGGCAACGACGTACTCCAAGCTCCCATTATGGTAAGGACTCCATTCAAAGTCTCTCACCTCCTCACCATGTCGAGCCCTCGCCCTAGCGGGATGCCGACCTCGATAGAAGAATCGAGAAAATAGGTCGGCAGATCCAGGTCCTCAAGGACAGGCTCCAAGGGCCAATAATGACCTAAGCTTCTCCTCAGAGCTCCCTTCTCCCGGTAGATCTTGAAAGAACCAATTCCACCTTGGTTCAACATGCCCCAAGTAGAGCCGTAAGATGGCACCTTGGATCCACAGGATCACCTGAGTAGATTCAAGGCTCTCATGATGTTGCACGGAGCTACTGACACCGTGCTTTGCAAGGCGTTCCCTGCGACTCTTCATATGGTGGCTTGGTTCTAATTCTTTAGGCTTCGGCTCGACTATCCATTCTTTCGAGCAGCTCGCTCACCTCTTCATGGCACACTTTATCTCCAGTTAAAGACGTCATCGTGGTTTAGATGCATTGCATGACATTAAGCAGAGAGAGAAAGAGTCCCTCAAAAGCTATGTTAACCGCTTCAACGCGGCAATGCTGGATTTTTGCAACTTGGATTAGTTGGTCGAAATGTTGGCAATGAAGAGCGGCTTGCAGCTATCATGCTTTCTCTTCTTCTTGGAAAAGCGCTTTCCCACTGATTTCGCCGAAATGCTGGGCCAAGCAAATAAGTATGCCAGCATGGAAGAGGCTATGGCCTCCCATTGCGAGTCTGCTGGCAGGAGACCTCCCCAAAGAGCCAAGAAGGGGGCGTGAGGAGCGAAGAGAGCCGAGAAGTGTTTCACCTTGGCGCGAAAGAAGCTTGCGAAGAACCAAAAGTCCTTCTTGTTGCCCAGTAGATACAACCCAAGAGGGGGGGGGGGGGGTGAATTGGGTCTTTTAAAACTTTTAAGCTACTTCTAACACTTTTCAATTAATTATGCTAAGTTGTATAGTTGCACAGTGAAATTTAAACTTAGCAATAGGTTGATTTATCGAATGAGACTTGATTAAGTAAATTGAATATGCTTGCAACTAAAGGATGCGCGGATAAGAGTTAAGCAGGCAATTTATCTAGGTAAGTAAGTGAGCAAGATAGATAATGACAAAAAGCATCACAAACACAACAAACATATAGTGGTTCGGTGCACCCCAGCACCTACATCCACTCCCCAAGACCTCTTAGGAATTTCACTATAATCCTACAGATTACAGCCGGTTGTTTTACAAGCTCACAACCCAACTTGTTGTTTTGCGAGATAACAACGAACTCGGTTGGTTTTCACAGGCTCACCAACTAGAACCAACCGATTGTTTTTCCGGATTCACAATCAAACCCAGTTGGTTTTTCCACAGGCTCACCAACCACAACCTTACAACGATTGTTTTTCGGGTTCACAATCAACCCAGTTGGTTTTTCCAAAGGCTCACCAACCACAACCTAACACCGTTGGTTTTTTCCTTTGGCTCACCAACAAACCTTAACCCCTTGATTCAATCCCTTGATTGAATCAAGTTACAAGATATTAAAACAAAGGTTTAAAACAAATCAAAGCTTCTTAAACAAGCAAATATAACAATATAAACAAATAGAGTAAAGAGAAGCCCTTAAACGAGTTTTGAAGATGAAGGAGCTCGGTTTCTTCTTTACTTGACCCTCTTCTGATTTGGCACGAAGTAGAGGATCACCGAGGCAGCACACGGATGGAGAGGAAGCTTTGGGATTTACTTGGATGCTCTTCTTCTCTCTGTTTCGCTTTGGATGGCCCTTTTGTGCTTATGGGAGATTTTTCTTGTAATCTCTTTGAAATCTCTTTCCTAAATGTTCTCTCCCACTTCCATACTGTCTCCCCTAGCTCTCCTCTTGATTTTATAGCTTTACATATCGTGGAACCAGAAATCTAGCCGTTAGAGACAAAAATAGAACCGTTGTCCACAGTCTGCAACTCCTGACAAAGTTCCTGTTGGGATCGGAGTCGACTCGCGCGATCTGGAGTCGACTCGACTGTAGCAGGAGTCGACTCATGCTTTTCTGGAGTCGTCTCGGCAACTGTTCCAGATTTGAATTAAAGTGGTCTTCTCGACTGGGAGTCGACTCGACTTAACCCGGAGTCGACTCGCCAAAATCTGGAGCTGACCTTGCACTTTTGGAGTCGGCTCATCCCAAGAAATCCATGGATGCATTTTTCAACTTTGCTTACTCGAGTCGACTCGGAAATTCTGGGAGTCGACTCGGTGCTCAGAGTCCGAACTCCCGAGCTTCTGTCTTTTGACTCGTGCTGTCTCGGAGTCGACTCGAACTGTCTCGGAGTCGACTCGTCCCTCAGTATCCAAAAAACAGTCTTCTGTCTTTTGGGGTCGCGCTGCCTTGGAGTCGACTCGAACTGTCTTGGAGTCGACTCGCCTCTCAGAGACGAAAATGCCGTTTTCTGTCTTTGGGGTTGCGCTGCCTCGGAGTCGACTCGGATTTTGCGGGAGTCGACTCGGCTCTCAGTGTCTGAAATTGGCTCTCTGACTTTTTGCTTGTTTTCCTCTGGGAGTCGACTCTAGCTTCCTTTGGAGTCGACCTGCCAACCATCGGAGTCGACTCGAGTTCCTCAGGAGTCGACTCGGCTCTCAGGGTCCAAAATAGCTTCTCTGTGTTTCTGCCTTGTTACTCCCTGGAGTCGACTCGTACTATCCAGGAGTCGACTCGAGGACTATTCTTTTGGATTTTTCTTTGAATTTGCTCTTCCAACTTGAGTCCTTTGAACTTGAAACTTGGGCCAATGAAGTGTAACTTTCTTCCAACTTTTCTTGAGAGCTTTGGAGGCCTTCTTGTATTCTTCCAACTTGCTATGTTCCTTGCAAAATAAGTATCTTTCTCCTTGTAACACAAACATTAGTATTTATGCTTCAAGGTTTTGTGATCATCAAAATCAATCTTTAAATCAATCTTTGGGTCATCAGTCTCCCCCTTTTTGATGATGACAAAACTTGGAGTATATGCAATATAAAATATATTGTGTTCTAGAAGTAGTGCATAGCTAAGTTGCATGAAGTAGAAAACATATATATTTAAAACATACATACTTCATGATAATGCTTTAGATTTAATCAGCTTAACATAATCAACATATCTAAATTTAAGCTGGTTTGTATTCAATTCAGAACATACAGAATATAAAGCATTATGAACATATAGTTAGGTATTTCTCTCCCTTTTTGACAACATCAAAAAGATAGTGAAACATTAAGCACAAAGATAAGACTACTCAAATATTTCTTTTTCTTATTGTACTCTGATTTGCATGTCAAATTATTGCAAGGATATGAATCATATAACTCAAGGCAATAATATTAGAATAAGATTAATGAGCATAGATCAGAGCCAATTAAGATAATTTCAGAGCAGAACACATCGAATGTGATTCCAAGGATAGTTTTTAACTCAAGTGTAGATGGAATCTTTCTTAAGTTAATTCAAGAAGTACCACGAATGATATTCAAAGAAAGCACGAATGGAAATCTAACCTCTCTTCAATAATAAGTATGAAAGCTCGTTCATTTAAGATCTTTTGCCCAATATATTAAGTATTTTATCAACATGAGAGCAATTTAATTAATTTTCAGAGTATAAGTGCAAAACTCATATACTTGAAAAACATATCATCATGTTGGATCATTAATTCTTAATGACTTCAAAGTTCTTTTATGATAATAAGAACATTGGGGCACAAATACCAAAATATGCAATTTTTGATACATCTTAGAGCTCATTTAAAGACTTTCTTTTATTTCTTTAGAAAATAAGCACAATTTGATACATAAAAATATAAATTGGCATAAAATTTGAAGTTCTAAAGAACAAGCCAATGAGACCTCATCAATAAATTTCAAAAATAGGTTTTCTAAGAGATACTCAAGAAAATTCAACACATAATTCTCCCCCTTTTTCATTAAGTTAGAGGCTCTTAAGATCAACTGTTTGAATTGCAATTTGGTTCATGATTTATGCATAAGATATATTAACCAAATAACAAGCCTCAAGGTGTATCATAAAGATTTGTATATTTAAATTTCAGATGATACATTTTGGAGAGCATTAGGATCACTTTTTATTTAGTATGCTTTCTCTCTCCTTTAGTTATAAATTTATGCGATTAAGTTCCATAAGATCTCTCCTTCTGAGATTTTCTTTCTCCCCCTCAATTGATCATTCCATTTAAGAGTTTAGAATTTGAAGATAATGTTTAGTAAAATTGTCAATCTCAAAAAAAAATATATTTTCTATAAGTTTCAGCTTATTTTCATAAGACTCAATGTTTGAGATAAGACAACCTTTATAGAACTCATCTCAAGGTATAAACTCATTATATAATTAAAGCAAGTCTTGCAATATAAGGAGGTTCATTAAAATCAATCCATAAAAAGATACTGAATATCTAAAGCTCCCCCTCAAAAGATGCATTCTTCTTTAATCATTCTTTTCTATTGTTGAATTTCAGATTTTAATGATAAACGTGAATAAGACTGAAATTCCATGATATCGAGAATGTAGAGTAATCTAGTATTATTCAAAATTACTCTTTCTAATCCTTCAAGAACAAGTTATGCTTTCTCTTAATCTTAGAGAAAATGTATAGAAATATTAAACAGAAAATAATTCATTTTAAGCTCAGTTTCTTTCAAAAGCATTTACATTTTCTTTCTTTTAGAATCATTTGAGTGAGCTGAAATATTTCTAGCTTTAAGATCATTCACTCTATATATATTCTGATGGAAGTCTTGAAGAATGTAGGAGAGAAAAACATATAGATGATCATTGAGGTATATAGATTTATAGAACTCAATTACTTAATCACAGTTTTTCAGCAATGTATACATGAAACACAATAAATCCCTTTTTAATATCAAAATAAAATTATATATTTAGAAATTTTTGTTTGCAATCAAGATCATCGAAAGACACATCATTTGGACCAATATTGGTACACTGTAAGGATAAGAAATGATATGTTTCAGATGCGTATCGGGGCAAACAATCAAGGCATCAGAATTATTCTATTTTTCTTAAACTGTAGTTTTTATCTAGGAATCATATTGAGTTTAAGCTTTTATACAAAATCAGATTCTGAATTTTATAAAGATTTTCAATAGAGGCTTTTAAATTAGGACATATTTGAGATATGTATCTTTCACATTGAAGCTCATCTTAAATCACTAAAATTGAAAACACATATTTCAATAACATTAGAGCACTTTCAGAATCTTTATATTTAATATTGAGTTTCGATACACAATGGAGGATATTTTAATAAGTATTAGGACATTATGTATCAAAGTTAGGCAAGCAGAAAGATAGATCAAGATCAATTCATTTTGCCTAAATAGAAGTATCCTTCTCTTTTTCTTTTTGTAAATCTATTTAACTTCCAAAGATAATCGTGAATGATAAAACTGAAATTTCTTCTTAATATTACTTAAAAATTTTATGTAGTATTTCAAACATTCAAGCATTGGAACACAAGTTAGTTTGAGGTAAGGGTGAAGCAAAAATTTGTGAGCAAAGTTAAGACATATTCCAATCAACTTATCCAAGCATGGAGCATTACAAAATATTGAGAACCCATAATTCAAGACATCATGCCATATGCAAAATAGATTATGTGTTAAGTCATGCATTGAAATATTAAGAATAAGCATGTCAAGGACCAAAATCAATTCTTTTCAAATAAACTCCCCTTATTTAAATATAATCTTGCACTGATTTCATTCTTAAGGTGTGTTTCCAAGTGATTAAAGCTTGACTTGATTCTTCTTATACTTTCATTTACTTTGTCATTCATTTTTACTTTCTTGTGCTCTATACTCTATTTGCTCCCTATCCACTGGAGTTGGAAGGGGCACGAGGTACTACCACTAGCCTCCCTCTTGTGCCGTCCCTAATATGCCCTACACCGAATAGTTGGGTCAAATAGTGCCGGGTACTACCACTAGCCTCCCCATTGGTACCATCCCTATGATGAGCAATATAGAAAGGTTAAAATGTTCACTTGAAACTCTCTCTATTTAAGTGTAATTAATTACGAATTTTATCCCTTCCAAAAGAATGCTCACACAAGTATCACAAATGTGCCGAATATATTATGCTTGTTTTTGCTTTTGCTTAAGATTGGAGTACTTGCCTTCTCTTGAATAATATCCATTTTCTTTTCTTTATCTCTCTCTTTTTGTTATTCTCAAGTAATTTACATGAAAGAGCAGAATAAAGAAATAATCTTATGTATCATATAGATGTACAACATTTTCATTAAGCTCATGGATTCATAATTTTTCACAAGTTATTTTAAATCAAAATTTTAAGCATAAACTTGTGTATTTCATGGTTATAACATAGGCAAAGATATATTTTAGTTTGGACAAACCATGAAACAATTTCTAAAAGTATAAGTCAATCAATATATATATATAGACATGATATCAAAAATTAATAATTAAAGATCTTAATCATGCCATAATAAGATTTAAGTTATTGACTTTGCTCAATTAATTTATGAGAGAGGTATCTAGAATTACCAATTCATTCTACATTCTTCAGTTAAATACCTACTAGATTTCTTATGTATGAACTTTTGGCTGATGAAGGTCCTCTCTCTTGTTTGCATGTGAATGTTTATTGTATCTTACATGGAGATATCCTTCAAGTAGAAATCTCTCATTTTCTTGCTCAAGGATCCTGCATTATTAACAAACTCCTTTTCTTTCTTGAAAGAAAGTCATTAGTTTCTTCAAGATACAAAACATTCATAGAGCATATTTCTTAACTGGGTGACTCAATCATAAGATATGACTTGAGTCACTTTACTCAAGAGATTGCCTAAATATAAGCAAACACATGTCACTTGAACTTAAGAGATAGTTTCATTAACCAAGAAGGTTCAAGGACAAGCATGTGAGACAATAGAAAGATTTATCAAGATCAAATCAATTTCTTATTTTCAACATCAATTTAGCTTAGATTCTATTTGCTTAAGATAATTATCAATAAGGCATGCTAGCTAAGTTTTGATCAAATTGCCTTAAACAATTGTTTCTATCAAAATTCAGATTATGATTTATTAGAGTTAGATTGAAGTCTTGCACAAAGGCACATAATGATCACATAATCTGGTCTATTAGGTATATGATAAAATAATTATTCTATCATGCTTTTGATGCTTGTTCCAAATCACAAATTGCTTTATCATATTTGTAATGAATGTTTTCAAATAAGGTGGTTATTTTACATAGATCTTCTTTTTAATGAAATAACCACATAGGAGTGTATTCTACACATTCATTTGACAGCATATAAAGCTCATAAGCAAGCAAATAATAATGGTGATCTTTACTTCTAATCATGCAAGAATTTCATCAAGATCTATTTCATCTTTTCTTGATTTAGTCTTTTAGTAGTTATCAATTTTTCTTCATTAAGTGCATTTCTGAAGAACTCAATTTGGTTCTAATTATTAACAAGTTTTCAGATTGTTATATGTAAAAGATTAACCATATACATATATAATCTAATTTTAGTATCTTGATAATAAATCATTAGTCTCATAGAGAATAAAATGAATTCATATTTCTACAACTAGAATCTTTTCATTGAATGTTCTATATGCATTGCTTGATGGATGATATCCAAGGATAGAAATATCTTTATCAGATTTGGCATTATTTTTATAAGAACATATCAAGCATAGTATGTACGACTGAAAAATATGAGAGATATGCAATAGTTCATTTTCTATTTTTTAGAAGATCAAAAGAAGTTTTCATCAAAAATAGATCTAATAGAAGTCATATGTATGACAAGCAGTGATGATAGTTTTTTTTTTTTTTAAATCATTTAAGTAGATGACTGTCATACTCAATTGTCTTTTTCATTTTTTCAAGAATTCTATTAACCCTATTTTACTTATGGTGTCCTTGGAGCTGAAATAATTGAATTTAATATTATTTTCTGTATAAACTTTATCAGGTTTTTAGTGTTCAACACTGTGCCATGATACTCTTTATCTTCACAGTTTGGAAACCTTTTTCATTTGAAACACTTTTTACAAGATTTAGCAAATACAGAAAATACTTCAATTTTATTTGCCAAGAACAAATCCAATGTAAGCTTTTGAAAACTTAGTGATGGAAACAACATCGTTAGATTTAGAAATTGATTTTTGTTTGTTTCCTTAGTTAACATGCACAGTAAACTTTGACCTTTCAGAAGATACTCTAAGTAAGCCAATGGCAAGGTCTTTTGAGATTAAGTACATACTAGCATGAGTTGATTTTATATCCCAAGGATGGTTTCTTTAATCTTGGTATTCATAGTGCATATATTCAAAGGCATACCAAGTGCACATTTTCATATCTATGATCGATAAACAATAATGCTATGGATAAAAACTCTCAATCAAGCATATAGAGAATTCATAAAGTTATTCTTAGCAACTTATCCAATAGTGAGTAAATCATACTATAAAATGAAGTGATTTGATTATATTTTCAAAAGTATTTTCTATATCACAAAATTGATCAATACTTGCAATTCATAGTTTAATCAAATACTAAAGCAAAAGTAATGATGAGATACAAGGGTTACTGATTTCATTATTATTATTTTTTAATTACTTTTAAGTTCCATTCTTTAACACGTGTCTAGAATACCCATTGTTCAGATAATATATTTTATTAGAACCTTGGAGAGCTAGACACACCTGCTGAAAGATAATCAGATTTTCAACTTAGGAACCCAAACTCTTTTGGGTCCTTGCAGGTTAGCTATTATTGTTCCTTTTGGAACCTATATTTTCTTAATAGCTATTTTGTCCATAAGCTTGTAGATTTTAGGATTACAAGATGTGTATTTCTGCATATTCGTGTTAAATTTGACAGTCATAGATTTAACACAAGTAGATAATGAGTTTTTAATTTTCTGATTAGGTTCATTGAATTTATGAAAAATTATTTTAGGATGAACAAAAGGGATCTTAATTAACTTTTGTTCATCATATTTATAAGAATCTGTTTTAGGATAGGCAACGGAGGATTTAACAACTGTATTTTTGAGAGATTTTTGGATGTACCATGGTTGATATCCCAATCCAACTTTGTCAAATTCAGCTCTTTGATTATTTATCATTAGGTTCAATTTTTCAGAGCTGAAAGTAAATCTTTCAATAACAGGTTTTAATTTGTCAACTTCTTTAGTTAATCTTCTGTTATCTTCTGAAAGTAATTCATTATTTTTCTTAAGTTTATCATGGCTTTTGGTGAGAAGTTGATTTCTTTGATTTAGTTCTTTATTTTCTTTAATTAAGATTTCAGTTTTATTAGTTAGTTTCAGTTGTTCATCTATTAGGATTTGATTTTCATTCTTTAAGTTCTTGTTCTTACAAATAAGTTTCTTATATTCTAAATACAAATCAGAAAAGGCATCGTGAAGTTCATCAAATGTAAAAGTGCTTTCAATTTCAGCACGTACCTCATGTGCCATGAAGCATGGATGATACTGCTCTTCTTTTACACATGATGTTTCAGATTTGTTAGTGCATTCATATTTGTCTTCAAGCATATTCCATATTTCTTTAGCAGTCATGCAAGAAGATATGCAATTAAACTCATTCCTATCTAATGCACAATATAATAGGTTCATGGCTTTTGAATTTTGTTGAACCATTTTCTCATTATGACTAGTGTTTGTGTGTGTTCCATTGACTATAATACTCCATAGATTATAATCAAGTGATTGTATAAAAATGCGCATGCGTGCTTTCCAATGTGTATAGTTTATGCCATTAAATGGTGGAGGTGTATCAATTAATTGTCCTTCTCCTAGAAAACTATCTATTTGAGTTGTCATGATCTTTGGCTCTTGATCGTGAGATCAATAATTAATCTTAGAGCACCTGCTCTGATACCACTTGTTGCCCAGTAGATACAACCCAAGAGGGGGGGTGAATTGGGTCTTTTAAAACTTTTAAGCTACTTCTAACACTTTTCAATTAATTATGCTAAGTTGTATAGTTGCACAGTGAAATTTAAACTTAGCAATAGGTTGATTTATCGAATGAGACTTGATTAAGTAAATTGAATATGCTTGCAACTAAAGGATACGCGAATAAGAGTTAAGCAGGCAACTTATCTAGGTAAGTAAGTGAGCAAGATAGATAATGACAAAAAGCATCACAAACACAACAAACATATAGTGGTTCGGTGCACCCCAGCACCTACATCCACTCCCCAAGACCTCTTGGGAATTTTACTATAATCCTACAGATTACAGCCGGTTGTTTTACAAGCTCACAACCCAACTTGTTGTTTTGCGAGATAACAACGAACTCGGTCGGTTTTCACAGGCTCACCGACTAGAACCAACCGATTGTTTTTCCGGGTTCACAATCATACCCAGTTGGTTTTCCCACAGGCTCACCAACCACAACCTTACAACGATTGTTTTTCGGGTTCACAATCAACCCAGTTGGTTTTTCCAAAGGCTCACCAACCACAACCTAACACCATTGGTTTTTTCCTTTGGCTCACTAACAAACCTTAACCCCTTGATTCAATCCCTTGATTGAATCAAGTTACAAGATATTAAAACAAAGGTTTAAAACAAATCAAAGCTTCTTAAACAAGCAAATATAACAATATAAACAAATAGAGTAAAGAGAAGCCCTTAAACGAGTTTTGAAGATGAAGGAGCTCGGCTTCTTCTTTACTTGACACTCTTCTGATTTGGCACGAAGTAGAGGATCACCGAGGCAGCACACGGATGGAGAGGAAGCTTTG
Organism: Phoenix dactylifera; assembly: GCF_009389715.1. Taxonomy (NCBI): domain Eukaryota; kingdom Viridiplantae; phylum Streptophyta; class Magnoliopsida; order Arecales; family Arecaceae; genus Phoenix; species Phoenix dactylifera. The sequence goes on along the minus strand of NC_052397.1, from coordinate 7,424,541 downwards.
GGATTCACTTGGATGCTCTTCTTCTCTCTGTTTCGCTTTGGATGGCCCTTTTGTGCTTATGGGAGATTTTCCTTGTAATCTCTTTGAAATCTCTTTCCTAAATGTTCTCTCCCACTTCCATACTGTCTCCCCTAGCTCTCCTCTTGATTTTATAGCTTTACATGTCGTGGAACCAGAAATCTAGCCGTTAGAGACAAAAATAGAGCCGTTGTCCACAGTCTGCAACTCCTGACAAAGTTTCCGTTGGGATCGGAGTCGACTCGCGCGATCTGGAGTCGACTCGACTGTAGCAGGAGTCGACTCATGCTTTTCTGGAGTCGGCTCGGCAACTGTTCCAGATTTGAATTAAAGTGGTCTTCTCGACTGGGAGTCGACTCGACTTAACCCGGAGTCGACTCGCCAAAATCTGGAGCTGACCTTGCACTTTTGGAGTCGGCTCATCCCAAGGAATCCATGGATGCATTTTTCAACTTTGCTTACTCGAATCGACTCGGAAATTCTGGGAGTCGACTCGGTGCTCAGAGTCCGAACTCCCGAGCTTCTGTCTTTTGACTCGTGCTGTCTCGGAGTCGACTCGAACTGTCTCGGAGTCGACTCGTCCCTCAGTATCCAAAAAACAGTCTTCTGTCTTTTGGGGTCGCGCTGCCTTGGAGTCGACTCGAACTGTCTTGGAGTCGACTCGCCTCTCAGAGACGAAAATGCCGTCTTCTGTCTTTGGGGTTGCGCTGCCTCGGAGTCGACTCGGATTTTGCGGGAGTCGACTCGGCTCTCAGTGTCTGAAATTGGCTCTCTGACTTTTTGCTTGTTTTCCTCTGGGAGTCGACTCTAGCTTCCTTTGGAGTCGACCTGCCAACCATCGGAGTCGATTCGAGTTCCTCAGGAGTCGACTCGGCTCTCAGGGTCCAAAATAGCTTCTCTGTGTTTCTGCATTGTTACTCCCTGGAGTCGACTCGTACTATCCAGGAGTCGACTCGAGGACTATTCTTTTGGATTTTCCTTTGAATTTGCTCTTCCAACTTGAGTCCTTTGAACTTGAAACTTGGGCCAATGAAGTGTAACTTTCTTCCAACTTTTCTTGAGAGCTTTGGAGGCCTTCTTGTGTTCTTCCAACTTGCTATGTTCCTTGCAAAATAAGTATCTTTCTCCTTGCAACACAAACATTAGTATTTATGCTTCAAGGTTTTGTGATCATCAAAATCAATCTTTAAATCAATCTTTGGGTCATCACTTCTTGACGACAAGTTATATCGGAGGTTGTTTTTATTACCACTCCTCAGGTGCCTTCGTTCAACCGAAGCAGATTACGGGCTTCGAGAGGTGCACGAAGGCATTTGTGGCAATAATTTGGGAGGCAGATCTCTGATCTACAAGATTCTACGGCAAGAGTACTATGGGCCGACCTTGCAACAGAATTCGACCGACCTCACCAAAAAGTGCGACTGATGTCAACGACGTGAACATCTAACGATGACCAGCTGTACCGACAACATCGTTTAACACCTCTTGGCTATCTATATAATGGAGAATCGACATCCTCAGATCCTTCTCACTAGGAACAGGGTAGTGCAAGTTTCTCTTTGTCACGGTGGACTACTTCACTAAGTGGGTAGAAGCTGAGCCTGTGGCCCAGATTATCGAGGTAAAAGCTCGGGACTTTGTCTGAAAGGCTATAATTTGTAGGTTCAGGCTCCTTCCAATCATCATCATAGACAACGGGCATCAATTCGACATACCCATTTCAAGGAGTTCTGCTCCAAGCTTGGGATTGACGACCAATTCACCTCGGTGGCACACCCACAGACCAATGGAGAAGCGAGGTGACCAATTGGACTATCCTGCAAGGGTTGAAGGCAAAGCTTGACCGAGCAAAAGGGTTGTGGGCCAAAGAGTTGTACAATGTCTTGTGGGCATACCCAAGCGAAAAGAAGAGGCGGAACAAAAAGAAAAGTACATCAAACTCAGTTTATCCAAGCGAAAAGAAAAAAGAACAAAAAGATGGAAAGGCAGAACTCATTCCACTCCTTCCTTGCCTTCGTCGCCACCAACCTCACCGTCTTCTCTAACGCTGAGGTTATCGCCTCCGCCACTACCACCAACGTCGCCGCCTTTGTCGCCCTCACTTTTGTCGTCGTCGTCATCTTGAAGACTGGAGAAGTCCATCCCTGGGAAGAGCGAGTGAGCCAGAGCTTGGCATTTTTCGAAGCCCTCCTCAAATTCATCGATTGCATTCTCCGAGGTCTCCTCTTGGAACTTCTCTGAGGAGTGGTATTCCTCAACTGCTCTGGTAGCTTTCTGCTCGGCTTGGACGACAAGCTTTCTCGGTTCGGCTAGCAAACTTTTGGGCCTTATTGGCCTTCTGCTCTGCCTGGACTAGCTTTGTAGAAGGCTCCACAACCTTCTGCTTGGTGACTTTTAAGGCCTCCCTAGCTGTAGATAGGTGGCTCTCTTTAATTATCACCTAGGATCGTGCAACCGAGGCGTGGGCTTATGCCAACTCAATCTTGTCTTCAGCAGTCATCTCCCTCTCCTCGGCTCGCTGGGCTGCTCTTCGGCAGCCTCTATTGTCTCCTCAAGCTCTCGGCCATGCTCCTTGGTGGCTTCCCACTTTTTCTAGACATTTGAGCATGCAGGAAGGGGAGCAAATGAAGTAAGAAATCTAAACTGAAGGAAGGAGTGATGGGGACATCAGTTAGGCCACCATTTTATTTGCATATTTGTTTATTTTTATTTTTGGGTTTATTCGCATTTTAGGGCTTATTTGTGTTATTTGTGGGCTTATTAGGATTTATTTCTGTGTAAGGGGATTTATGCAAATTGTGTATTTGGGTCCTATATATAAGGACTTATTTTCATGATTAGGGCTTAATGAAGGTTTTATAATTTTTCTCCCACGTCTTCCCCTCCTCTCTTCCTCCTTCTCTTCTCTCTCTTCTCTTCCTCCTCCTCATTCCTTTCTCTCTCTTCTTCGGTTCGGCATCAACTTGGTATCAGAGCCTTGGTGGGTTTTGCCCCTGCTGCCAAATCCCCGATCCATAAAGGCCTTAGTTTTCGTGGACTGCCGTCAGGTGAAAATTGTGTTAGCACTTCCATCTCCCAGCTATTTCTTCCAAACCGAGAGCAAAAAAAAAAAAAAAAAAGCCGTCTGTTGCCCTTTCTTCTCTCTCGGCTCCCACACAGTATTGTAAAAGGGGAACAATCCCTGCGCCGGATCCTCCCGCCAGCAGTCGTCATCACCGCCTCTTTCCCCTTCTCTCCATCGCCGTCGCACGCCACTCCAGCTCCACTCCCTCCTCCTTACCGCTGTCGACTGTCGCCTTCTCGCCGTCGCCCTCTCCACCCCTCCCTGCTGACTGCAGCACAAAACCCCTCTCCTTCCTTCATCTTCCCATCATCTCCCTTCTCTCCCCAAAACCCAAGCTTCTCTCCCACCAAATCAGTAGAGCCGATTCTATCAAGCCACATCCAAGCCTAATAGGCCTGGCCCAGTTCTCCTCAGCAGGGCGTCAGCCCAGCCCGTGCGCGGTACTGTAGCGCGGTCCAAGCCCATTCGGTCGCAGACCCTGTTACAGGCTGATCCAGCATCTTCTTCAGCCCATTCTAGAAGTCCAGAAGGCCTTTCTGCTGCAGTGCCAGATCCACGGCTCCAGCTAGCTTTGCCCGGTGCTGATTTCGTGTTCGAGACTCTACCACGGACGCTTCTGGTCGACTGCATTCACCACAGATAATAGATTCTTCCTCCTTTTGGGCTTGTTATCTAATTGTGTTCTAGTTCTCTTGCATGACAGCCATAATTGAAAACTTACTTTCCTGTCATATTTTGCAACCTTGAACATATATTCCCACACCCGTCCTATTCATCCTATAAATCTAGATATTAAATTAGCATACCTTAGCGACAGGATAGTTCTCAACATCCATAGATCAGATACTTTCGGACTTTGAACGATTGTAATACGTGTTTGCAACCCAATTTCTTATAGTGACTAATTTTCTACCTTAATTCTGAAATAACCAAAGTACAAATTAGTAATATTTAATTTTAAGTTATTTTTGTGAAAATTTGCTGATTTCCGAATTCATAATAGATTGTATTAGTAGGTTGTCTTGCATTGCAATTGGTAAGTTAGGGTTCATTAGTAGCATTGCATATCATATCACCAATTAGAATAGTCCCTGCATGCCAACCTGTAGTGGTAGAGAATACCTCCTCACTGACTCTCAGACCCCTTTACCCACCATGGATCCCAGAGTTCTACAAGATATTTTGGAACAATTAGCGGCATTACGAGCGGATCAAGATGAATTCAAAAGAGAGATTCGTGCTCTAGTGCAACACCCTAGGACTCCTGAACCGTCAACCCCAATTGCAGCTTATCCCGAGCTTGGTTTGACCACACCACCTGTAGCTTTTTCCCATCCCCCTAGGAACCAACTTCCTCTTGATCACCAGCGCGATCTTGACGAGCGATTACTTCGTACCGTATGAGCGATCTTGAGGAGCCACCCTTATATAAAGGCACGAATGGCCCTGATCAGAGCATTGTTTGGCTACCTAGGCAGATCGAGACATATGTCAGCTTAGGGTATAGTGTGGATCACCCACCAGGATCGTTGCAGTAACGACGCCTCGAAATAACCCTACATAAATGGCACCTCGGGACAACCCATATTTGGCGATGCTTCGAGAAGGCCAATCAGCGCATTTATTGTCCCTTGATGGGAGCCCTATCCTCGATCGAGGTGACGACTTAACTTCGGTCACCCGAATTGGAATGCAACTTAGCCTTGAAAGTGGGAGGCAAGTAATGAAAAAAATATTGGACACCTTGACCTCGGACCAGACCATCTTCGACAATCTTGATACAAACTAAGGTAGGCAACTTCGGCCCTAGCTGAGGAGCCAATCACCTCCGACCGAGAAGCCTATCGATACGTGCCAGCAAGGATTGATAGTCTTGACAATCGACCATAGTGATAGTGATTGGCCATTGTAACAGCTCTTTATTCGGCGCACGGTCAGTAGCATATGCCGCCCATGCCGAGGCCATACTATTGGCTGCCACCGACCACTGGTGCACGCCGACCTAGATAACGACAAATCCGACTTCTCTATATGAAGGAGCAGTTCGGGGACTTTAGGTATGCACTATGCAATATTAGAACTATACTCTGCTGAAGTTTTCTCTCTTCTATATTGTTGCTTCTCTATTCTGATTTAGGCATCGGAGGGTTCCTCGCCGTTTCTGGCAAGCAGACTTCTTGCAGGCCGTCTCCGGAGGAGACCAACACCCGACACCTCAACCAACCTGCTCAGCTCGTCTCCGGCAAATCATAGGGTCGTCTGAGCTACACTCCGACCTTAGTCTAGATCCGACGACAACATTTCTTTTTTTTTTTCTGATAGTGTTTTTTTTTACTTATTGAAAGTAGAATGGTGCAAACCCACCACTCATATCATATTTAATCTAATACTTAATGGAAACAATTGACAACTATTAACCAATATCTGGTAGCTCAATTGGCAGGCATAAATTTGTCTAGTTGAGAGGCCTCGAGTTCAAACTTAAGAAGCCGTAGATAGCCACCATATTTTTTTAAATAAAAGAAATAACCACCTATGTTGTAAATATAGATATTTATTTTGAGTAAATCATTCTCTTTGCCACAATACTTCCCCAGAAAACTATAAGTGAGATACCTCACTTCTCCCTTGCACAACCCCTTTCATGCTGTTGCCATCCATCCATTGTCGCACATGGGTTTGAGAGGCGATTGAGTGCGTTGGATTGCTCATATGGTTCAGCGTCAATCTCAGATATGTTTTCTTGCCTCTATTATCATCTTGGATTGTGATCCTAATTGAGTCACTGATATCCATGTTCCTCACCATTGCCATGATATTCTTTTTGGGTCCCATAGTCTTGATTTAGACACAATTAAGTTTGATGCAATTTAGAAAAGTGGCTAATTGATATTTCTCTATCATTAGTCAAATTGGGGATAATCTGCTATCATAACAATTTTTTATTTTATTTTTTTAATTTTGCTATTATTAAGAGATTTTTGGAGCATTTTTGGAATTTTTTATTTTTATTTTTCGACTTTATTAGATATATTTGTATCCAAAAAGTATGAAATGCCAGCTATAGCAAAGGCGGCTCCTTTTAGCACGCTACATAGTAGAGTTGGGCACTGGGCCGGGCCGCCCACGGCCCGGCACGGCCCGGCACGAAGCGGGCCGTGCCTGGCACGGCCCGCCCGCTACAGTGCCGGGCCGTGCCTGGCACGGCCCATTTGAGAGGGCCGTGCTGGGTCACAGGGTACTGGCCCGCGGGCCGAGCCCGGCACGGCCCGCTTCGGGCCTGGGCCGGCACGGCCCGGTCCTGGCCCGCGGGCCTGGCACGGTCCGGGCCTGGGCCCGGCCCGGCCCGATAAAAATTAATGCTTCATAAATTTTTTTAATAAATTAATAAATATTGAAAACTAAGGATTTATGAATATAAAGCCACCATTGGTGGGGGGTTTGGCATAGACCCCTACCAGTTTATTAATTTAAATCAAAATGGTACATGAAGGGAGGTTTGGACCTTGGTCTGACCTCCAGAATACAATAAGAAAGGGCCGAGGTTTGGACCTTGGTTTGACCTCTAGAATACAATAAAAATGTACAATTATAAAAAATTAAGAAATCTTACTAATCATCAGTGATTCAGTGAATCAGTATTCACTCTTCAGTCTTCAGTCTTCAGTCTTCAGTAGTGTTTGTATCATCATCATCAGAGGATGTTGTATTATGTCCACCTTTATCTTGAAGTCTTGCCTCAGCATCCAACCAATCTTTGAAGCAGAGAAGCATCTCCACCGTTTCGCCCGTCATCCTACTTCTCTTTTCGTCAAGAACACGCCGACCTGCACTAAAAGCGGATTCCGATGCTACCGTGGACATCGGCACAGCTAAAATATCGCGTGCAATTGCAGACATAACAGGATATTGATTTCTAACACTCTTCCACCAAGATAATACATCTAGATTCTCTATTTGATTTTCATCATATGCAGAATGAAGATCATTTCGTAAATAAAATTCTAGTTCACTACTTAAAGATGAAGAAGATGAAGAGGAACTTGAAGCATGTGTGTGTCTTCTCTGTGCAATGAATGAAAAAATAGATGACGAACGAGAACTACTAGAAGAAGAAATAGAGGTTTGTATTTGTGTTCTAGATCCACGAATTTTTTCATCATATATAGCATAAATATCATAAAGAAGTTGTTTTACCTCATCTTTAGCAGATTCAGAATCTTGATTCATATTTTCAGAGTATGCATCAAGTAAAATTAGCACGCCATTTAATTTAACTCTAGGATCAAATACAGCAGCTAAGTTATGCATAGGACATATCTTGTCCCAATACTCATTCCATTTAGATTCCATTAGGTCAATAATAGGCATTAAAACATCATCATATCTATGTTCTGCAAATTTTTTGACTAATTATATATGCTTGTTGTAAAAATGAACATGAAGTTGGATAATAAATACCAGAAAGAACATTGGTAGCATTATAAAAACTAAGCAAAAAATCTTCCAAAATTTTTCCTTTATTCCAATCAGTTTCAGACAATGTAAAGCCTAATCCACGATCATTAATATATGCACTTAATAAGTTTTTATATGGGTATGCATCATGTATCATGCTATATGTGGAGTTCCAACGAGTAATTACATCAAGTTTAAATTTTTTAAAACGTTTACCATGATTTATGCATAATTCCTTAAATTCTTGAAGTCTTGATCTTGAAGCATGAATAAAAGAAACTGCATTTCTAATTTTTGAAATCACATCTTGAATCATGCCCATGCCAGCTTGAACAGAAAGATTTAAGATATGACATGCACATCTAATATGCAATAAATTTCCATCTAACATGGGATGCAATGAGTCTTTTAATAATGCAACAGCAGAATTATTATTAGATGCATTATCAAAAGTAATAGACATAATTTTATCATTAATATTATATGAACATGCAGTTTGATAAATGATATTTGAAATTTATTGCCCAGAATGTGGAAAATCAAAAGCACGAAAAGCAAGAATACGTTTATTTAATTGCCAATCATTATCAATATAATGAGCAGTAATGGCAATAAAACAATTACTACCTACAGATGCTGACCAAATATCAGAAGTTAATAAAATTTTTACATTTAAAGTAGAAAGTGTTTCAATTAAATTTTGTTTCATTGCTAAAAAGTTAGTCATAGCTACTCTTCTAAATGTACGCCTACTAGTTCTTTTGTAAGCAGGTTGTAGGTTTAATTGAACATATTCTTCAAAATTAAAAGATTCACATAAACTAAAAGGTAATTCATCCTTAACTATCCATTTTACAAGTGCTTTTTCTTTGATTTTCATGATTATATGCAAAATTACCTACAAGTAATCCCCTTGTATATTAAGGGTACTTTGAGTTTGAGCATGAGAATCATGCATCCTATGACTCTCTTGATGTCTTTTTAAATGCCCTGTTCCCCCACTACTACTACAACTATAAAGTTTGGCACATTTTTTACATCTAGCTTTCCAGACTCCATCAACCATAACTCTATCAAATTCATTCCATACAGCACTAGTCCTCTTACGAGAAGAGGTTTGATCTTCACTCGGGTTCACCAGTTCTAGAGGAACTAGGAACATGGGGTTGGGGATTAGTTTCTTCTCCCCCAGAAACAGGAGGAATGCCAAACTGACTTTCCTCAAAAGATGACATATCTATGATTAATTCAAAAAATAAAAACTAACCACAAGGAGGAATTGAGTAGAGGGTCGGAGGGCAGAGGCAGAGCCGAGATTCCGAGCTTCCTCTTGTGCTCTCAACAGAAGCGACCTTCTCTTCTCAATAGGAACCTCCTCTTGTGTAGCACTTGAACAAACTAAAAATTAAATTGCTAGAAGAGCACTTTAGAAGAGAGAAATAATAGCAGTAGAGAAGGAGAGAATAGTTGGTTTGGTGTGGTGAGAATGAGGGAGGAATGGGCTATTTATAGAAGCCCCAAATTTTTTTTCCCAAAATACCCCTCAATTCAGCCGTATTGGACTGTTGGGAGGGGTAAAAGGGTCTTTTTCCCGAAAATAGCCGTTGGAAACGGCTATTTTCCTCCCCCCTCTCCAGACGGGCCGTGCCTGGCACGGCCCGTCTGGAGCCGTTGCAGGCCGTGCCTGGCACGGCCCGTGGCGTGCCGTGCCCGGCCCGGCCCGCCAATAGACGGGCCTGGGGCCGGGCCGGGCGGCGTTCCGTGCTGGACGGGCCGTGCCAGGCACGGCCCGTTTATTCCTTGGGCCCAATGGGCTTGGGCCGGGCCGGGCCGGCACGGCCCGTTGCCCAACACTACTACATAGGCCGCCTATTAGTAAGTGGAATTCCACATTAGCCGATACGCTATGTTAGATATCACGCGCCCATCGAGGAAGCCGGGGTATCGGCCGCTGCAACCTACAATTTGATCCTGGGAACCGAACCCGCCGAGTCGCAGAGTGGGGCGAGATGAGCGTGTACGGTGGGGATAGCTGGGCGCGGGAGGCGCAGCACAGGAAGAGGCGGGTGGACGATCTCCTGCTCTCCTCTTCCTCTTCCTCTTCGTCTTCCTCGTCATTCAAGAAGCTGTCCAGCGGCAAGTACGCCTGCCTCGTCTGCCCCACAACCCCATCTCGGACTCCCCTCTCATGCTTTCCGTGCGTCTCCCTTTTCATTCTTGATAGCTTCTTCCCTAGGAATTCATGCTCTTTGAACTTATTAGCATTTGATTATGTTCATGATTTATGGATCTATATGTTTGTTTGGTTAAATTGTTGATGTAGCTTGAGATTTTTTTTTCTTTTAATTTTTGTTAAGATGAGTACAATTATACAGCCCTAGTATAGATACAGCCAATAGCTTCAGAGCCGGTATGGAACACGAGAAGCTACCAATCTGCAGCACTATTCGCCTCCCTGTATACATGTATTGCCTTAAAAAAACTCGGTGTATAGGGTCCTGATCCCTGCCAACTTTTTATCGGTTAATGGGATTGGTATTTACCCAGTTGGGAAAGCAAATGTGTTATCTTGAGGGGAAGAAAACAGTATCGTCCTGCCTGAACGGTTATTCTTGTGTGGTGCGCAAGGCTAGTTTCTTGTGAGAGTTTTCATTTTGGATGTTAATTGTAGTTCAGTTGCATTGGCCCCGATCTTTTAAGGTTGAGAAAGAGAGATGATTAGCTCGAGGCATGTTTACTTCCTGAGCTCTATGAATAATGCTATCGAATGATTTGTGGAAATAGATCTCGGTGATACCACATTAAACACCAACTTGGGCTAGAAGTAATGCTGCAATGTTGTTCCTAGTCTGCTTCCTCTTCACTTATCAGAGAGCATGGTTTTACCTCAAAGTTTGATATTTAAAATAGATGATTTTGTATCAAAAAGTGGGGGCTATTGTTATCTTACTGGTCATCTCTAAGTCAGGTAGCTGTTTTTTTCATTTTGAAGCCACACCAACTAAATGAACATGAATTCGAGTGTGTTTGTATGTGTATGTACGTGTGTTTCTTTTTTAATCTGTGAATCTGTGACCCTGAGTCCTTCGGTTATGGTGTAACCTCGGGAAAGTTTTAAGAATTGCATAGGTCAAACTAGGGATTCAGTATGCCAGAATTGAGTTGAAATGTGAAATAAATTATAGTTAACATATTATGAAGATTGCAGTAGAATCTTCTTGTTGTAATGGTTGATGTCAAAACCAGGGTGAACTGTAGGGCAGGTCTGCTCTCGAGCCTTTGGAGAATGAGAGAACATATAATTTACTTGATGGGCTGCAAACTTTTATAGACTTGAAGGAGAGACATCCCCAACATATAAGCACTTTTGGTTAAAAGATACCTATTCTTAAAGTGACTTCTTGTCACCTATTTTGTAGTGACATCTTGTCACTTTAGTAAGATTAGCACAACTTAAACTAATTCATGGGACTCCTGTTAGTGCCACTGTCTAGGAAAAAGCATAAATGATCATCCCATTTCCACTGCTGTAAGTTTGTGGTGCCTGTAGATTAGCTGGCTGTCATTAAAGTAATATACTCGTATGTACTTCAAATCTTCATTATGCATATGCTGCATCCTCTCTTCTTCGTAGAGTACAACTGAATATATATTGTCCTACTTTGCAACAAAGAGTATTGTTGGAAATTTGAAATTACACCACTTCCTAACTTGCTGCTCTCACTGAACTGAAAAATAACTTAGAGATCATACAATTGGAAAATTCTTGTAATTTGTCATCCTAAAGGGACAAAACAAACATCTTGTTTTTTTTTCTCCAAAATTTTTTGATCTCTAGTGGACCTCTCAAAAGGATTCAAATCTAGATGAAGTTTTGACCATCTATCATAGAAAAAAGAATAAAGTGATATTGTAGGATTCTCAAGAAATTCTTCGATTTTCTTCTGAAAGTAGATGATTATTCATCTTCTTCTCACATTCTGCGAATAAGCCAGCGTCATTTTAATTAAGAATTGCATCAAATATCCCAAGTAGGATTTGAACCTATAATTAGTGAGCTAAACAGCCAAACACTATACCATTGAGCTGTGAAAACAGATTTTTTAGAGTGTCCATAGAAAGATTATTGCTAACTGCCCAAAATAAGGAGCAAAATGTTTGAATAAAGACGTTCCTTTCGAAGTCATGTCGGGTAGCAATACCAAACCAAATATGACGACTAGTGGGGTCCTGGGCTAAGCTGACGCTTAAACCTCAGAAATCTTAATGCCATAATGCCTTGCAAATCCTCCTAGCTATTATCTTACTGCAATAATTCTTACTGAGAAAAAATGCTCATCTTGTGGAAATTCTACCCAGAACAACACCTTCTCATTAAATGGTTTGAATTTTTATTGCGAATGAGGCACTTTTTGCTGATGATCATACACGTACACCTATGCTAGTGCTGATTAACCTATAAAGATGAGGATAAAATACTACTAATCAAGAGATCATTGGCAAGAGGGTGTTTGGTGGGCTCAGATCGAATATGTAGAGCATTTTTAGTTAAAATACCTTGGAATGACATTTAGGATATAGGCCATGTTACATATGTAGCCCAGGCCTGTCAATAAACCCCAAAGTAATAAAATTGATGCTAGACAGGATATAGTATGACATTTGAGCTCGACAGGATTTCACACTTAGACTTGTGGTTGGACCTGTCACTCACATTCTAGTGTGGCAATCCATGATGACCTTCCAACTAATTATAACCAACCTAGAAGAAGTTGGTTGGTTTGGCATTAATGGTAGAATTGTAGGTGGGTTGACCCAACTTAACCTTTTATTAAATGGGTGAGGTCAAGTATAGTGTTCTAACTGTCTGACATGTTTTGACCTGCTGAGTAATTGGATCGATATAGTTACACCTAACCCATTTATAACTCTGATATTTTAACCTATTTAAAGCCTACTTAAGTTATTAACCAACCTAGTTAAGACCTGTTAACCTATTAACCTCTTTTTTTGATTTAGGTTTAGGGCTGAAACCAGATCGGTTACCGAACGGATACTACGTATATCCATATCTATATTTGTTTGTTTGATGGATACAGATATGATATGGATGTAGATCGGATGCAGAAGTTTCGTATCCATATTTGTTTTAAATGGATATGTAGACGGATACCAAATGGATACTAGGAGTATGGATATAAATACGAATATAAGTTAGAGAATTAACTGTTATGACCACAGAATAAAAGATATTACTAAGTGGATGATAAATCAAGTTAATAGTTATGTAATGGTGCGTCATTTATTTTGTTTAAAAGTTTATGAGTGCCATATATAAATTAAATAGGGTTACAAATAGAATCGGATGTTTGGATACGGATCGGATAGTTGCCTATTCATATCCATATCCATTTTTCTTTGATAGATATGAATACAGAGATGGATATTAGGTTGAATGCTCAAATTTTTATTCATATTCGGATAGATTCTGATATGGAAAATGGATCTGAACGGATATACGGATATTATCTGTTCCACTTTCACCCCTATTTTGATTGGATTGGACATGTTATTACAAACTTGATCCCAAACCTAATTGTTTATTAAATGGATTACACATGTTAGGTCATTTGATTTCTAACCTGTCTAATAAATGAGTTGGATTTGGGGTTGACGGTTTTTTCTCTAATCCTGTGTCTGAACTTGATCCACCCAATTCCCACCCCTAGTATGTCGGTAGGTTGGTTGATATTAGTCTGCCATTTTAGGAATTCTATGGTAATCTACATCTTGTTATATTGGTGCCAACATTGTAATCTTGCCTTTTGTATTGTTTCATATGTCTTTGTATTGTCTCATTTTGGCTTAAATAGGATGCTTTATATCTTGGTAAAAATATCATTCTTAGGAGAAATGAGTCACAAACAACATCACAAGCTATCATCCATATAAATTATATTAAAACATTAAAGAAGGCTAGAACATCCATGGGTTTGTGGATGTTAGCTTATACAGTTCGCTATTTTTCTTCAACAACCAACTTTTAGAAGCACCAAACTAACATGGATTATGATTGAACATTTTTTTCTTCAACTACTAGTCTTCTAGAAAACTTATAAGCAAGGTTCGTCGAACTAGTAGAGGAGGGGGGTACTAGCTGGTGACTGGTTCGGCATGGTACAAGTCCATATCATGCTATCCTAGGGCGTACCGACATAGGAACAGCCATAGAGGGAGGGGTAGAGGGAGAGGAAAAAAAAGAGAGGAATGGAGGGAGAGAGAGGGAGAGGCTCGAATAGCTCTCCTCATCGTTGTTGGGGGGGGGGGAGAGATAGGGAGAGAGAGAGGGAGGGGAGAGAGAGAGGGGGGCTCGAAATCATTGATGTCGAGGGGGGAGAGAGGGAGAGAGAGAGAGGGAGGTAGATGGTGACGATGGAGAGGTTAGGGTTTTGACGAAGGGGCGAACAAAGCTAGTGCTGAACTGCTTATCAGCCCAAAGCAACACTACATGTCGGGGTTGAGTTGATAATTCGGGAGGAGCATGCGGACCGCTTGCTTCGCCAAGAACAACCATTGGTTGTAGCAATTTTGATCAATAGGAAGAGGATAAGTTCGCTAGGAAATTTGGACATGCCACGACGATCCATATGGAAGGGAAGTGCAACGAAGGGGCGAACAAAGCGGGTGTCGAGTAGCATAGAGCAAAGGGAGAAAACACGAGCCCTTGATCGGTCGATTTCAATAGGCGAGGGCAACTTTATACTGAACCAAATAAATATGTCAAATCGTGCCGGTAGCTGATCGGCCCGGCTCGGTGGCCCTCTAAGCTGTCTAGTTCGGAACGGTTCGATAAACCATGCTCATAAGCATTGCAGAGATATGGTTTGTGCAGCCTTTGTTGTATTCCGAGGGGAGACTAAACCCTATATTTTATTATTGTTTTGATTTCTTGGATTTCTATGCTTCCATGATTTGCTATCAATATAAGCAAAAAGGACCATCTAAGTCTAGGCTACCCCGGCTGCCAAAGCATGTGGGACTGGTTGCTGAAGTCTTGGTCTTGTTTTCTGATTGTAGTTTTCTTATATGTATTAGTGTGATAATAGTATCAGAAAACATATTTTGTGCTTAATATACTGGAAGCATCTAAATGCGGCTGTTAATAGGTTTGTTAGCTTATGGCATAGTTAAAGACCTGATCTGCTAGTTTCTTAAAAAGATATATTAGCCTCACAGTAATTAAATATGGAAGAAAATTGTCTATCCTGTTATCATAGTTATGTTAAATTTACCTGGGCAGTGCCCTTCTCTTTATTTTCTAATGAGTGATGAATTTAGGCCAGGTTTCTTGGATTTTGACCTAGATTAGTTCCCGCTTAATTACTACAAAGTTGACTCCAAACTTGGTCCACACATGCGAGGTTGTTCAATAGTGAACCAGGTTTTATCTTCGTCACCTGTTTGGACCATATACTTGAAGCGTTTAAATGACTGTAGGATCAAGCTTTATTGATGTTTATAGGCATTATTTCTTTGTTGCTTTCCTCAACTGCAGAAGAAGGCTGTTTTTTATTTAATGTTGTGATGAATTAAGTTGTCCCTATCTTAAAATAAGATGAACATCTGATTTGTTCATGTAATCAAACTGTGGTAAAAACTAATGCTAATATGATTTCCAGGGATATAAATCAATGTGGCATTTTTCACCTAGAACTCACTGATTACATACAAAAGAAATCTTATTCTTACCTCTTCAATTAGCTATCCTTCATGTTAAAGAAGCCATGTTGTTGGAACATAAGTAATGGCCGCTCTTTCTGCTGCATTTCGCTCTGCCTATTGATTAAATTATTTGCATAAATGGTAATTGAAGCAATATTTTATTTATAAATATTTTATATCTAA
The DNA here is from genome assembly GCF_009389715.1 of Phoenix dactylifera. Lineage (NCBI taxonomy): Eukaryota > Viridiplantae > Streptophyta > Magnoliopsida > Arecales > Arecaceae > Phoenix > Phoenix dactylifera. The sequence continues at coordinate 7,409,096 of NC_052397.1, read as the reverse complement.
TAATTTTAGTCTGACAGATGCATAACAAGGGATCTCGCCACATCGCTGCAGAATCCAGGCTGAAGGAAAGAGAACTATCAAGGAAGGAAGAATTAAACAAGAGAATAGCCTTATCTGCTGAATCTACTGGGGCCTCAAGCATTGCTAAGTCAAGTCCAAGATTGAAGAGCCCCGAGATCTACAATAAACCATTGATTAAACAGACACAAAAGGCTATTTTAGAAGCACAACACAATAAGTTTAATGATCTAAATGCTGTACATGTCATGAAATCTAGGCCAAATGTTTCTTTCTATGATTCCAAAGTATCTCCTTCCTGTAAGTCTGTTATGGAGTCATCTACAAGCACTGTCCTTGATGTCTCTAATTACAGTGATAAAAAGTCTACGGTGAGGGCTGAAACAGATGCTAAGATGCTTGCAGACTGGAATGTGGAACTTCGTAAACGACGTGAGAATGAACTCAAGTTTACTGCTGCTGGTTGGAAGCGGGATTGCCATGGGAAGTGGTATCGAGATGAAAATGTAAGTTCCTCCTTTTTTGGTTGTTTGCTTTGATATCTTTGCACTCTAGTTTTCATAACACTTTTTAAATTTTCAAACTCTAGTTTTTATAATACATTTTGAATTTCACATGGGCATAGACCATTTACTGATTTATTATAATGCTATATTTGTGCATGGACATGTTTGTTGTGTGGTTGGGTGATGATGTCTTTTTGGTGTCTCCAAATTGGATGACAATCTGATGGCATCATAATCTTATTACCTAACTTGGCAGCATAGTCTTCCTCATTAACTTATCGATGCACTGTCGTAGCTGCTCATGATCAATTCTATTCTATTTTTCAACATATATAATTTTGCCACTGGGTATGAATTACTTTTATGAAAAGCCATTGATGGTTGGAAGTTGGAAAACAGCTTCATGTATGTTTATGGGAGTGATGGTTGACTTCAGATGCTGGCTATTACAGGTTGAATTTGACTCAGATGAGGAAGATCCAAATGTCTGCCTGGGCTGAAGAACTGTTCGTAATCACTGCAGCAGAAGTTTGATGCATGGAGTGAAAAAGCTATATGTGCAAGCATTCATCATGTGAAAAATTGCTCTTTTCTGTGTTATGGAATTGACCACATGTATACCAGAAGCTTGTTTCAATTAATACAAAATTAACAAATCCATACAGCTTTGGTCCTACTTTGATGTTGTTGATCAACAACTGATGCTGTATATGATAAAATAATTTTGTTTAGGTTCTATACTCTTAAGCTGGGAATCTGGGATCGTTCAACTATTCTTCAAAATATTTCATGGAAATGAACTTCACATGGATCACAGGTTATTCCTTTCCGTGAACAGCAACCCTTGGGATATGTTAAAATTGTAAAATGTTAGGGCTAATTTACTTGCAAATTTTCAAAATGTTGTTTTAAATTAACTTGTACAGAATTTAAAAATTTTAAATTAACTGAGTTTGTTGAAAGTTATGTTCTATTCTGACAAACTTTTCTAAATGATGGAGCTGAGCTAGATACTTGGAATTCTTTATTCCATATCATAATGCTTGGCTGCTAGTTTATGTCTCTAAGAAGTATTTTCTTGACGAAATATTTATTTAAGAAAGTCAACTCTCAAATTTCGTAAGATGATATCAGGTTGGCTTCATAACTTTTATGTAATATTACACACAGTTATTTCAAGAAGAGGCCTGTAAACTCTAAATGACATTCCAGAACTTCTCTTCTAAATTGGTGTCATGTTCTTGTTATATATTAATATGGACCGAAAACAGAATTTTGGATACCAAATTGTCCCCCTGGAATAAAGCAAAATGGGTGGGCATTTGGGTTAGAGTTGGTGAGAGGTAGGTTAAAAGGAATTGGGAGGGCATTTGGCCTAGAGTTGGTGAGAGGTAGGGTAAAAGGGGGAGAGAAAAGGTTAGAGATAAAAGGCATGAGCCTATATATTAAAAGCTTCATGTTAAAGAAGCCATGTTGTCAGAAGATAAGTTATGTCCGCTCTCTCTGCTGCATTTCGCTCTGCCTATTGATTAAATTATTTGCATAAATGGTAAATGAAGAAATATTTTATTTATATAATAATTTTAGTCTGACAGATGCATAACAAGGGATCTCGCAACATTGCTGCCGAATCCAGGCTGAAGGGAAGAGAACTATCAAGGAAGGAAGAATTAAACAAGAGAATAGCCTTATCTGCTGAATCTACTGGTGCCTCCAGCATTATTAATTCAAGTCCAAAATTGAAGATCCCTGAGATCTACAATAAACCATTGATTAAACAGACACAAAAGGCTATTTTAGAAACACAACACAATAAGTTTAATGACCCTTCTTCGCTCTCTCTTTGAGACAAGAAGAAGGATTGTAATAGCAAGATAAATTACATGAAAATTTGATCCATTATCCATGAAAACAAGAGTTATTTGTACCCTTTTTGTCAAATTCACTCGAGCAATCTCAACATAATCTTTCTCTTAGAACAAAGGTTCCCCATTGGTTGATGTTTTGGAACTGATAAGATCTTCAGGTATCCAATACAAGTATAGCTATCCAACCGTGTCCAACCTGGTAGATTAAATTTAACTAGTGTTTAAATCATAAGTAGTCATTATAAGTGCTATCCATTATATTCCCCACATTATATAAATTGCATGTCGGTTAGTGCAGTATCGGAGATTATATCCCACATTTATGAAATATGGGGTTTTAGTGCAGTTCGAATGTAAAAACATGCAAAATTTTTTTCAACATAATCATTTCTTTCATAACTACGTTTCTCTATCGACCAATTTGTCGAACTTCTTAGATCTTTAGGCATCCAAAATTCCAAATTGCTCCTCAATAACATGCAAGCAGTGCTATCTTTCTGTGTCCAACCCATTAGATTAAATTTAGCTTGTGTTTAAAGCATAAGTAGTTACTACAAGAAATCCTAGAATCCCTAGTCGTTAAAAATGGCTGGAAAATTGAGAAACTGCCACCCATTATATCCCACATATTTTTCTAAAAGTGTCGGACAACTGCCGGGCTCATGTAGAATCAGAGATTATACCCCACATTTACAAACTACAGGGATTTAGTTAAGAAAATGCCGCATAGCTCTCAATTAAAGCAGTCCCAGACATTATATGGGTATTTAGTGTGGGTTGAATAAAAAAACACTAATAACCATTTTGTACGCAACCTATAGAGGGATCAAATCGGTATCCCTTCAAATAGCTAAGAACCGCCCAATGACCTTGACAACAATATGCTTTGTTAAAATTAAGGTTTATTATATATTAAAAGCTTATTCACGTTATAAAACATATTGAGTCAAAATATATGCTGATATTTCATATTTTAATAATTATTTCTCTTCATAAAAAAATCAATCTTTTATTCTTTGATGAAAAAAAAGAAAATTTTGTTAAACATTTCAAAATATCAATAGCTTCAATATGACCTTATATTTATTTAATATTTTCTTTTGCAAGTTCTTTACAATATAGATTATTTAATTTATGATTCTAAAGAGTAATAGTAATATTTAATACATATATTTAATAATATTATATATTATATTTTTATTTAAATAATTTATAATTTTTAATATATTTTAGAGTAAATTACAAAAATTTTCTTGAGGTTTATGTTTAATATACTTATACCCATTAGTTTGTAAAATCTATCCATACACCAAGTTAAATTAATAGTGTTACTAAATCCGTTTCCTCATATAAAAAGTCAAAATTGGCCCTAAGTGATTAGTAAATTACAAAAAGTCTCCTAAGATTAGTGGTAAATTATACGTACATCTAATAGTTTGAAAAATCCATGCTTATCCCTCTAAGGTTTGTTTTTATCCAAATACTTTAACCTATAACTTAACCAAAATGTTAGCCAAACCATTAACTTTGATGTGACCTAAATGCCACATCTGAAAAAATTTAAAAAATAGCCAAACTAGCTTTAAGCGATATAACATCTACCTAAGGAGAAGAACGACCGTGAGATGCTATGGGTTTGAGTTTGATCTTGATGAAGTATCAGAATAGATCTTTCAAGCAAAAGGATGCCTTTAAAATTTTCTATTACAGAGAACTAACATTAAAAATTTTATCACTTGAGCTAGCCTGTATATGGCCCAATCCAAGCTATGAAATTACAATCAATGCACCCTCTAAAAAGAAGAATTCTCATGCATATACTGATTTGGATCTTTTAGATGATAAGCTGCCAGAGCTATTATAGCTCCATATATAGATGTAGAAATCCTCATTCATATCGTCAATGTTAAGAAATCATGTCTACAATATTGAACAAGTAGAACTCAAAATCAGCTAATAATATACTAGCATTCCCAATCTTGATGATGTGGTGGATGGAGAAGCGAGAACAAAATCTAGTTAGAAAGAACTGATGCTGGTTGGGAAGTGTGACTACTGGGCCTAGGCCACCACATGGGCCGACCTGGACCAAGTCGGCAGCCCATCTAGAGGCCACCACCTCCTACTTTGGAGAGGTCCAGCTGCCAAGCTGAGGGGTGGACAGATGCCCAGCCGAGGAGCAGTGCCACTGAACGTGGTGACCACGGCCTAGAAAGCCACCAAAATCTTCCTATTTATGGATCTCACGGTTCTTCTTCTTCCTCAGGGATTTCCTGGGATGACCACTGAGGCGCCCGAGTAGGGGGCACCGCAGTTCATCCCCAGATTTGGGTAAGCTCCATGATCACCTTATGTTTCTTCTTTAGTTTTTCCGTTTTCGGAGTAAAACAAAGGAGGGTATCCGTATATGGCTTTCAGCCAGGGGGCTACAGTCGGACCGGAGCCCCATCCCCCTTTTCCTCTTCAGTGGGGCAAGGGGTCTCGGTGAAGAGAAGAAGGGAGATGGAAGAAAGAAGAAAGAGAAGAAAAGAGAGAGAGAGAGAGAGAGAGAGAGAGAGAGAGAGAGAGAGATTGAAGGGAAGGCTCACCGGTTTGTCATCACGTGTGGCCGCCGCTGGCTTTGGTTGCAAGCGTCGCCGGCGCGGGCGTCGGCTGTAGGCTAGTCGAGGGCGCGGCCGCGAGTGCCGACCGTAGGCTCGGCCGTGGGCACTGCCGGTCGTGGCCGGCCTCTCTCGAGCTCGCCATCTGCATCGGCTGTAGGCTAGTAGAGGGCGCGGCCGCGAGCGCCGACCGTAGGCTCGGCCGTGGGCACTGCCGGTCGTGGCCGGCCTCTCCCGAGCTCGCCATCCTCCCTTCGCTGGAGAAGAAAGAAGAAGAGTGGGGGGGGGGGAAAGAAAAGAAGTCGGGAGAAGAGAAGAGGAGGGGAAGGAAGAGAGGAGTCGGAGGAAGCTACGGAAAGAAACAGAGAAGAAAAGAAAAGGATTGGGGGTGCAGTCCTTGTTGGAGAGGCGGAAGGTTTTAGTGGCCCGTCACGTCGCTAGATTCATTCTGGAGCCCGACAGTATGTGGTCCTCGTTGTTGAGGGCGAAGTATGGTGTGCTATTGCTTGGAGTAAGAGCTGCTTGCCATCACTCACCAATGTGGAGGAAGATGTGTGCCAGAGCTATGCTGGTCCTCCCGGAGATTAGATGGGCTATTGGTGACGGTCGATTCATCGATGTTCTAGAGAATTATTGGGTGACAGCGTAGCCGCTCAGTCGTCTGCCGACCATGGTGGATTCAAGACGATTGGCAGGCCACACGGTTATTGATCTGATGGTTTCAGAGGAGGGTCGGTGGAGGGAGAGGTTGATTTGAGAGGTTTTTGGGGAGCATTTGGCCGAGATGGTCTTGGCTCTCCCGATGTCTATTTGGGGGGAGCCTGACAAGTTAGTGTGGGCACCGTCGGGGCGGTTGCGGGTGCGTGCGAGGGATCTACAAGTTCTGTTTAGTGGGGAGCAAGCTTGGCAGATCGAGAGAGGATGGATTTGGAGGATGCAGATTCACCCGTGGGTGGCACTCTTCTTTTATAAGGTGACCTGGGGCAGCCTACCTACCAGGAGCGTGCTAGTTAGGCGGGGCGTGCGGATCCCTTTGTGTTGTGAGGTGTGCACGGACTCTGAGGAGACCATTGGGCATGCTCTTCTGCGGTGTCCCAGGGCCTGAGAGATATGGAGGTGGTCACCAGCCCCTCTTCCCCAATCGGTGGTGTCGTCGGTACAAGATCTGCTACATCTGCTTAGAGATTTCTTTCGGAGCCCTATATCTGTTGAGGCAGGGGTACTTAGAGCATATCTGGCCCACCACATTTGTTGGACAAAAATACGGGCTTGTTTGAGGGCAGGAGGTCGTCTCTGAGGATGGTGGTGGCTAGAGCAGTGTTTCAGACCGAGGAGGTGACCTCATGCGCCTCTATGTGTTCTCTTGGGATGACCAGAGACATCTGGGGTACTTGCTTCGCTGTTACAGTGCCCAGATTCGTTCTTGTTTCTTGAGTGCTCCACCTTCTAGTTTTCTCAAGTTGAACTTTGACGGCAGCGTGGCGGTAGATGGAAGATCCGGAGGTGTTGAATTTGTGATCAGAGACCATCGCCGCAGTAGGGAGTAGCTGCACGCCGGATCTTACCGTAGTTGGGGTAGAGCTTCAAGTAGCTTATGAGGGTATATCATATGTGAGGGAGGTGCTCGGTGCCGAATGGGTGCACATCGAGGGGGACTCATCTATGGTGATCGAGTGGATACGGGGTGCTGACAGGTATGGAAATGGTCATCCACTTATTCGTGAGACATGCAGGCTGGTTGTGGAGCTAAGTGAGCACCAGGCAGCACATGTTTTTCGAAAAGTGAACAGGGCAGCAGAGTGGGTCGCCTTCTATATTGCACGGCGTTTCGAGGAGTTTCTATGGACATCCATAGTAGAGCTCTCGCCCCCATTATACTTTTTACTTGTTTTTGACTTGGCAGGATGTACTCACGTTAGAGCTATATGAATTGCCATTTTCACCAAAAAAAGAAAAAAAAGAAAAAAAAGGAAAGAAAAAGAAAAGAAGGAAAAGATAAGAAAAGAAAAGAAAAAGAAAAGAAGGAAAAGGAAAAGGAAAAAAAGAAGAAAAAAGGAAAAGAAAAGAAAAAAAAGAAAAAAAGAAAAGAAAAAGAAAAGAAAAAATAAAAAAAATACATAGGTTAATAAGTGATAGAGAGTTAAGATTATAATAAATAATATAAATATTAAAATAGATAGGAAACAATAGCATCGTGAAATTAGTTTTTCATACTTGCATTGCCGATTCAACGCTTTCTAAAGCATTTGGGCGTCATCCTGCGATGCTTTTAAGTGTCAGCAGATGACTTCAAAAGCACTAGCATTACCAAGGATTCCTGTAGTGTAATAATATCTTCGAAAAGTAAATATTCCTTGATAGTAAGAAAAATAAAGATAATCTATAAACTAATATCTGATAATTTTTAACAAATACAAGATAAATTTTATTATAAAGATGAGCAATAAAATGTTCAACTTTGAAAATTTTATTATAAAGATGAGCAATAAACCGAAACCCGGCAATTTACCAAAAATGTAGGGCAAAATGTTATTTTTCAGAATTTTTCAAAAATATCATAAAAATAATATTATGGATTCTATAATTTCTTATAATGAGTAGTCTATATTATTATATAAAATATAATTTATGTATATTACAACCTATCCCTTAAAGAAATCAATCACCATCATATATCAACTTGTCCAATGTGCATCTAGGATTGTATGATATTAGCTTCAGTTGGCATTATGTTAGATCATCTTGAGGGATGTATTATATCAATCAATCATAAGTAAATTTGGTAGAGTTAGGTTGGTTGGATCACCCATGCTTGTTCCCTTGGATCTAATGCAAGATGAGACAACTTGGAGTTACAAATTGAGGTATTTGCTAGCTCATGGTACACAAAGTTTATTGAATTTAAATTATTTAATCGTTGGACGGAGAGCACGAGTAACACGAAATGTTGACTTCGGAGGATAACTTAGAACCATCGCATCCATGCCAACCACATCACGTCATCTTATTAATAGTTATCTTGTTCCACGTGGAGGATATATCTTTAGCCCCATATATATTGGCAACCAGTGCTCAGCTACAGTAGGTAGAACGCAGAGGAGCGTGATAATATTAAAATCCAACGATGTACGTGGAACCTACCTTCCGCCAAAAGATGGAAGGGTAATGGTAATAAGAGCACGTGGCATGCATTGGAAGAGGACAAAACTGTTGAGCTAAATATTACGTGGTAGTTGGCTGTCCATGTGTATTTGAGAAAAAGGTGAAAGGTGTTTTACATTAAAAAAACAACACATTCTGCATGCGTGAAATGCTCAAATTTCTTACGTCGGAATGGCTTTGCCATGCGTCTCCTTGCCTATAAATAGCTATTATCAAAGAGAGTTAGAAGATCAAGAGAAACTAGCTGGTGAGTTTTTGTTCTGAACTAGTCCTCTACAGCATTATTTTTTGAACCGTACAACCTGTTTCAGTGAATGGCTAGCAAGATTGGGAAACTTGCAAACCCTCCACCTTGTAAGGGAAGGCTGGTCACAGTGCTTAGCATCGATGGTGGCGGTGTAAGAGGCATAATCCCAGGAACCATCCTTGCCTTCCTCGAATCAAAACTCCAAGTAAATTATATTTCATCTTTCTTAAGCTTCTTCTTTCCTCCAAACATCTATATGATCTTAATGGGAGATTGGTGGAAGCAGGATCTTGATGGAAAGGATGCAAGGATAGCAGACTACTTTGACATCATTGCTGGAACAAGTACAGGAGGGCTAGTGACCGCAATGCTTACGACTCCCAATAAGGATAATCGCCCCACTCTTTGCCGCAAAGGATATCACCAAGTTCTATTTAGAGAACTGCCCCAAGATTTTTCCTCAAAAGTAAGTAGGACAAGTTATGATTTACTCTCTTTGTGATCCTCACATGAATAAGCAGCAAGTGAGAAACAAAAGATTTAACCATAATATGTAAGGCATCATGCATGTTGATTATGGATCTGACTGTAATAGGTGTGTCATATATAATTACGAATTGCCCATTCTATTAGGGACTAAGAGATAAAATTTTACTTTTTGCAGGACTGGGATTCTGTCTTCAATTACTAAGCTGTTTACTGCAGTCACTGGGCCCAAATATGATGGGAAGTATCTGCACCTCAAAGTACGAGAATTACTTGGTGAATCAAGGCTTCATCAAGCTCTAACTAACATAGTTATTCCAGCTTTTGATATTAAGTTTCTTCAGCCCACCGTCTTTTCCACCTTTGAGGTATCAGTCTACCATCCCTCCATAACCTGATCTCCTTTCATGCTTGTTTAATGAAGACCTCATTTTTTTAAGTCTCATTTTTCCTTTTTGTGCGCAGGCAAGGAATACACCTCTGAAAAATCCTCTTCTATCTGATATATGCATTAGCACATCTGCAGCTCCAACCTATCTTCCTGCCCACTACTTTGAAACAAAAGATGCCCAAGGAAACAAACAAAGCTTTAATCTTGTCGACGGAGGGGTTGCAGCAAATAATCCGGTAAGAGTTTATAGAATGATATCATCTTTTGTAACACAACAGACTTCTAACCGTATAATCTAATAACTTAACAGACATTAGCAGCGATGAGCCAAATTGCAAAGGAGGTCTGTGTGGAAAACAAAGACTTCCATTCCATCAAACCAGTGGACTATAGCAAATTCCTTGTAATCTCTCTTGGGACAGGATCAGCAAAGTTGGAAGAGAAGTTCACTGCACAGGAGGCATCCAAATGGGGTGTACTAGGATGGTTGTACGACAGTGGTGATACGCCATTGATCAACGCTTTTACTCAAGCCAGTGCCGATATGGTTGATATCCATTTATGTGCAATGTTCCAAGCGCTCGCTTGCAGGGAAAACTATCTTCGCATACAGGTAAACTTTACCACTTTATCATGATGAGCAAAAAAGAAAAAGAAGCTTTTCCCCTGTTGCGGCAAGGAATATGATTATGTTCACGTTGTTAAATATTAGGATGACAACTTGATTGGAAGCACATCATCTGTGGACGTCTCAACAAAGGAGAACTTGCTAAAGCTTGTGCAAATTGGGAGTGATCTTCTCAAGAAGCATGTGTCGAGGGTGAACTTGGAGACTGGCTTGTTTGAGGAGGTCAAAGGGGACGTAACCAATGAAGAAGCGCTCACACGTTTAGCCAAGCGTCTCTCTGATGAAAGACGGTTGAGGTTTGGGGAGATGCGTGACAACTGATAGCATGGCTTAGCCCTGCTTTGCAATGGTTTTTAACCCACAATATGTTTCCGTTACCAAGGTGTAATTTTAAGTTTGCTTGGAGCACAATAACCTCCTAATCCTGCGACAGCTGTGTGTTTATGTCGAAAGGAGAGGGGAGGGGGAGGATGGAATGTCTAAGACTGTGATTTGTTGGACTAGATAAAAGGCTATCGATCACTGGAGAATAATTATGGGAATTTCTCAGAGTATTCATCATTAGGAAAAAGCTGTAAGTTTGAACAAGTTCAATAAATTTGCCAGTAATGTAGTAGGAAACCTCAGTAAAGCTCCAATTATTTGAAGTCACTTGTTGCCGTTGTTCTTCCTTGTATAAATAATATGGTAAAATATCATGCAACTCGTGCTAATAAATAAATAGCTAACAAATTTTTTTAATCAATTAGATCTGATGTTCACCAACTTACACCATAAACAACTTATACCATATATAAACAATTCTTTTTGTACAGAATATTCATATTTAAAAAACCCCAAGTTTGCTCGCAATGGGAGTTTGGTGAGCCTCGTGCACTTAAAAGCTTGATTTGGCTCCATTCTAGTAGATCTCCACTCAGATCTGATCTAGTGTGGATTGAATAATGGAATTTTGGGACCTCAAGTCTATGCATCGAGTAACTTTTTAATTTGACCATTTAATACATATGTTAGAGGTCCCCAAATCATATGATCTTTAGTATGTAAAAGAATTAAAGGTAGCAGATGACATAAAATGGTTCAAATCATCGGTGTTTTTGGGATAACTAGAAAAGGCGATAGAATTTTGCCAATGCTAGAAAGAAGTGTCGGGAATAGATTAAGCGAGCTCAGCTTTGCCGATGCTAAATAAAAGAGATCTCTTGTTATGGTTTCCGGCAATGCTTCTTTGCATCGGCACGTTAAAACTATTTTTTCGATGCTTTTTTTTAAGTGTCGTAAAATCTATGACGCTTTAAAGCATCGTCGGAAGCCAATAAACATACAAACCTTAGCTCGACTCAGCCCTGCCTTTTCTAAATTTTTTCTCTCCTGCTCCACTGCTTCCCTCGGCCTCCTCCGCCTTCCTCTCTCCTAGCCTCCTCCTCCTCCTTCCTCTCGCCTAGCCACCTCCTCTGTCACTAGCCTCTCTAGGCCCCCGGCCTACTCTTCCTTTGCCTCTCGCCCGACCTCCTCCTCCCTCACCAGCCTCTCCGCCGGCCTCCTCCTCCATCGCTTCTTGCCCGGCCTCCTCCTCCATCGCCTCGTCCTCGATCCTACAAAAGGTTAGTCCACTTGCATCTTTTCATCCTTCCAGCTATTTACGATTGTTCTATAGCATTAGCTGCCGCAATTTATTTCTGTTCATTTTGGATACCATGGGGAACCCTTAGTAGTTTGTCATCAATGGGTTGGGGGAAGAACCCTCATTTCCTTCTATTTTGTTTTTATTTTTTTTCTAGGCGGCGGAATCTAAGCGCACATGCTGTCTGGTTGATAGCTGATTGAATAGGATCTAGGGCATTAGGAGCATGAAGTGATGGGGGAGGGCCTCTAGTTAAGTTTTATGAGTTGTAAGCAATGTAGAGAAATAGAGGTAAGGAATGGAGTGGGCTGAGAGGAGGATGGGCATGATGATGAGCTTAATAAGATTGGGCTTCTATAACGTTCGAATGAAGAGGAGGGAATCTAATTTGGCGGGGAGTGGAGGTGAAGCACTGATGAGAGGGCTGGATAAGATGAGGGTTTGACTATTTGGAATGTTTTTGAAACTTTGAATTTAATGGGGCTATGGGGTTTGTTGTTTGTTTTAATACCTTGCATGATAACTTTATTTAGAGGTTGATATTTATCCTCCATCCCTTTTAAATTCTAGCCTACATGTCTTTAAAATTGTAGGCATTATTGAAGAGTGGATTGTGAGTCGTTTGAGTTAAAGATATCGCTACTCTTTGTTAATTGTATCCTTTGTTTCTTATATTTGGAGGAGGGGTCTATGAAGTTTGGGATATCCAAGGCTTGGACTCGAGGAAAAACGTGATTATGGATTTGGACGTAGAATTTGGTAGAGGAAGACTAGGTGTGCTGTGTGCTTGTGTGTTTCAGTATATAGAAAAAGTATATATGTTTTATTATGCAGATGTATATATATATATATATGTATCTATATATACAACACTTATATATATAGATATTAATTATGAGACTACGTATATATTCCAGTTTATATGAAACACATATTATCCTCTAAATATCACTGCTTGTTTCATTGATCTATTTTGATATTCATTAGTTTACCAACTTAATGGCTCATGCATCAAGAAGTGAATATACTTACTGCAATCAAAGTTTATAAAGTGTATGTCAGTTGCTAAGTTCTTTTTCCTTATAATTTTTTGGGAAATATTATATTAAATATTTATTTATTTATTTTTTTAGATAAGTTGTAATTCAATTAGTATTCTATAGAATGGATAAAAGTTGGAGAAATAAGTCGAGATCTATCAAAGAATATTTGATGGGTTTAGAATTTTATTAAATTTACTTTTGAGAAAGCTAATATGAACGGAAAAATTTTATGTCCATGTCAAAAATGTGTAAATTGTTCTTCCCTTGCTTCAAAAACTATTGAAAAACATTTGGTGTGGAAGGTTTTCTAAAAGGTTATAGTGAATGGGTATTTCATAGAGAGGCGATATTGTCATCTCTATGTAATCAACTCTCCTATATAGAACACACCTCTAGTTTTGGATCTAATAACACGGAAAGAAATTCCATAGGAGAAGATGATATAAGGAGCTTACTGAGAGATGCTCTTGGACATGATATTGAAAATTTAATAGATTTTAGTGGCGGACAAGAAATAGCTGCAATAGGTGATGAGTGTACATTTACTGATTCTATGCATGTTGAGAAACCTATTCATTCATCTAATGATGATACAACTCGGTATCATAACCTAATAAAAGATTGTGATTAAAAACTATATTTAGGTTGTAAGTATTTTTTGAAGATTTTTTTTCTTGTGTATTTATTTCATTTGAAATATTTGAATAGGTGGTCTAGTAAGTCTTTCACTATGTTGCTTCTATTATTAATGGATGCATTTTTGGAAAGTGTTACTTTGCCGTCATCTTCTTATGAAGCCAAAAAACTAGTAAAAGAATTGGATCTTGGATATGAAAAGATATACAGTTGTTCGAATAACTATATTTTATATTGTAGTAAAAATGTTAACAAAAAATTGTGCCAAATATATGGATCTTCACGATGGAAAAAAATATAAAGAAGACAAGAAAAATTTGTTGAATGAAGTGGAAATTGCACGAACTAGAAATAAATCGGCCAAAGTTTTACAGTTTTTTTTCTCTCATACATAGATTGAAAAGGATGCACACATTATTGAAAACTTTTTCGATAGGATAGCATGATAAAGGTTGTACACAGGATGGAATGGTAAGACACCCAATAGATAGTTTAGCATAGAAAGCATTTGATGTTAGGCATCATAAAATTGCTTCTGATGTTCGTAATATTAGGCTAGGTTTAGCTACTGACGAGTTCAATCTATTCCGAACGATTAGTTCTACATATAGCACTTGGCTAATTGTTTCGATTCCTTTGCCACTATGGATCTTTACGAAACAATCTTCACTCATTCTGTCAATAGTTATTCTAGGTGAAAGAGCTTATGTAATGATATTGATATTTTTTTACAGCATTTAATAGAAAAATTGAAATAGTTATGGAAGGGTATAGGTTCATTTGATGCTTTCACTGGCCAAATATTCAAATTGCAGGCAACTCTTATTAAAATTATCAATAATTTTTCTGCATATGCTAATTTATCTGGCTATAGCACTAATGAGCATATTGCATATCCTTCTTGTGGGAATTCAACCTATTTGTATTGGTTGAAATATGGAGGAAAGTTCTGTTATACGGGCCATCGTCGATAGTTAAAAGCAAACTATCCATTTTGATTTCAAAATGATCTATTTGATAGCACTATAGAGTTGCAATCTATTCCTATTCCACCAACTGGAACTGAAATTCTTAGACAAATGTATGGCATTAATTATAGTTATGGTAAGGTCTCCAAATATTCAAAGAAAAGGGGAAGAAAAGATGTTGGTAGCTCAATGAATGAAGGGTTAATAGCAGAGATCACTACTAACAATCTTGATGCAAGGGTTTTTTAGCATGTTGACAACTTCTTCGAAAATGATGACAACATATATGGACATAAAAATGACGATGACATAATGGAAGCATCTACATAGAAACAATTATGGAAAAAAAGAGCATTTTCTTTGATTTACCTTATTAAGAGTATAATCTTTTTTGGCATAATCTTGATATGATGTATAAAGAGAAGAATGTTTGTGATAACTCGATTGGAACATTATTAAATCTTGATGGAAAGACCAAAGATAACTTGAAAGCATATCTTGATTTGGAAGACATGGGCATAAAACAAGAGTTTAATCCGAAAGAGTTTGCCAATAATAAATTTTATATGCCTTCTGTATATTACACAATGTCTACTTAAGAGAAAGATAATTTTCTAATGATTCTAAAAAAATATGAAGGTTCCTGATGGATATGCATCGAATATTTTACGAGGCATATTGAAAGAGTAGAAACTTTTAAATCTTAAAAGTCGTGATGGTCATATTTTGATGCAAGATATCTTTTCATTGGCTTTAAGATCGTCAACGCCGAAACAAATTCTTACAATTATTTCTCAATTGTCATCATTTTTTAAAGCATTATGTCCCAAAGTTTTTGATCCAAAAGAATTTGATTACTTGGAGTGTAATGTTGCACTTACACTTTGCCATATGGAAAAGATCTTTCCTTCTGAGTTTTTTTTTTATCATTATGGTTTATCTACTCATTCACTTAACGATGGAAGCTAAACTTGGTGGACTGGTTTACTACGATGGATGTATCCTATTGAGAGAAAGTTTTGCTAAAATCTAATGTCCATATTTAAAAATTATTAGCTTCAGGAATATCATATTGATGTTGATATTGATGTCCATATTTATTGTTGAAGATTTCTTATGCACTTAAAGGATTATGTACACAATCGAGCCTATCCCGAGGGCTTAATTACTGAAGGATATATTGCTAAAGAGTGTTTGACATTTTGTTCAAGATATCATAAAGGTGTAGAGACTGCTGTCAATCGACCTCAAAAGAATGACATTCTAGAGAATGTAAAAGTTTACAAGTTCTCATCTGGTGGAAGAGTTTCGGGGAGGGTTGAAAGTGCTATTCTTGATAAAAAATTATTAGCATATACACATCGTTATGTCTTACTTCATAGTGACTTAATATCCGAGTATCACAGTTATAGGAAATTTAAATTTAATATCATATCGGATATAACATTATTAACCAAAGATTTGCTGATCGTATAGAGAATTTTTAGTTGTCCAGCAAAGAGTCAACCATAACATTCATCCTAACCCAAGGATTGAGCTAATATGGCTGGTTGAGTTATTTCCTGATTGGATTTTCAAACATGTTAGACGCTTAATACATTAGATTTTTTTTATAATTTTAGTGGACATTAACATCGAATAATTAATCATTACTTCTATCATTTTTTTAGGTACCAATGATGATGGAGAGAAATTGTTCTGATGATTAATAGTCATTGCTCGAGGTCTAAACAATATTGTCAATAGATATGATGGGTTCATCATAAACTGTTAAAAGTTTCATACTAAAGAGTGTAAGAAATTCAAAAAAATCTAAAACAATGGTATTACGGTTGAGGCGGACAGAAAAACGTATTATGGTGCCCTTATATATATATTTATGAGCTGGATTATTATAAAAAGTTTAAAGTAGTATTATTCTGATGTGTTTGGATGGATATAAACTCATCTAGAGATTTGAGACTAGACACAAATGGATTCATACTTGTAAATATTTTAAGGTTCATACATACTAGTGTGTTATTAAAAGATGACCTATTCATTTTTTTTATCTCAAGCTAAGTGTTTTTTGTGTAAGACTCAAAAGATAAGAATAGGTCTGTTATTATTAAGACTAAACCTAGGAACTTGTATGATATGGAAAAAAGGGTTGGAAGAAGAGGATGATAAGACATATACTAAGTGTATGCCTTATAATGTTGTGTTGACTAATGAACTAAATGCTACAACAAGTTTGTTTAGGACCGATGTTGAATGGGAGAGTAATAATCTTAATTCTTAATGGTAAGAAATATTTACAATGCATACATTGAATGAATTATTATGTTCTCTTATCATATTTAGTTAATAAATATTATTTTTTATTAGTAATTTATTTAGTATTGAATTATCATTTAACTGATATTGATTCTTATTTATGAATACTAGGTAACAACAGATGTGGAGTTTCAGCAATCTCAGGTGAGATCAACTTTTGATCAGTTCCTGCAGTTCCAGCAGCCCCACGAGCCCCAATCCCAGCACGAGCGTTCTGCTGATTACCCAGGCGAGGAGGTTATTATAGATGGCTTGCAGATCCAGGATAATTTGATTGAAATATCATATATTAATTCTTACTACAATCTAAATATTTTAATTCATTTGGCTTTAATTGGCTTTATTTTTTAATTTATATTTTATTATATTTTTATAGATGGACAGGAGAGAGTGAGGATAAGATAGGTGTTCGTCCTTTTCTGTCTACCTAAAAATATGCTAGACAGATCGTTGTTAGAACTGACGAACAAAAGTTGAATTTAAATTTACTCTTACCTGTTCTACTCGAAGAATAGTGGTCGTAAGAGGTCGATCCACAGGGAGGCGATTGGAGTTGCTTAAAAATAAAAATGTTCACTCGGATTCAAAAGCGATTTTTGAATATCAAAAGAAAAACATTACGTCGGGGATGTTGATAGATTCTCTAGTCTACCGGAGAATGATTTTTAATTAAAATTAACTAGAAGACATGTACTTAGATTCAAAAAGCATTTATATATTTAATGGAAAAGAAGAGTTTTTTGCATAAATTAAAATGGATGACAACAGTGCTTAGGGAGATTGAAGCCTAGAACATAGACTGCATGAAAGAAGATTTCATAAATTGCAACTAAAACGAGAATTTTTGAATGCATAAAACAAACTGCAGGAATTAAACTTAACCTAAAACATGAATTGCATAAAAGAAAAATTAATGGATTGCATTAAAAGATTTCATAAAAAGAAAACAGAAATTAACTTGAACCTAGAACAGGGATTGCATGAAAGAAATTTTGCTAGATTTCATAAAAATAAATTGATTACAAAGGTAGAAATGAAGATTGGTGGCTTGATGCTGCCTTTCTTCTGCAAATAAAATAAAGAAAAGAAATAACAAAAAATCAAAAAGAACACTTCTCCCTTTCTCTCCCACGGTGGAACAACATAAAATATTATTTTTTTTCTTTCTTTCTTCTCCAAAAGAACAGAGCAATGCTCTGTTTCTTTTTTCTTTCTTCTCTCTCCCCGAGCTCTCCCCTCTCTTGGTTCCCACCCCCTTTTATAGATCCCCAGCAAGCACGTGGATGGCTGGGATCACGGACTCGCCGGGAGGAGCGTGCGTTGCTGGATCACGGAAGAAGGACGCTGATCACGGAAGGATGCCATTCACGGACGCGGTGCTGGGAGCTGAAGCGGAAGGTGGGGTGCTGGCACGCGATCTTCAAATGGAGAAGGAAGATGGCGACGCGGTGCGGGATCGCCGGGAGGAATGCTTCACAGATGGAAGAAGATCCATCTTCTTCTTTGGCCCACGGACGGTTGCTGGATCCGTGATGAACGTGGACGGGAGAAGAGGCATCCCGACTGGCCGCATGATTCTTGGCGTGATGCGGAAGAGGATGATGCGGGGAGGCTGGGATTCGGATCGCAGAAGGAAGGAGATGCGGAAGAGGCGGATGCGGACTTCCTTCTTCAGGCTATCCTGGGATCATGAACTTGGGATGCTTGGATCACGGAGATGAATGAAGGAACAGGAGGTGTGGGATTCTGGGAATGGAAGATTGGCTGGGATGCTTGCAGTCGGAAGGAGTGGATCACGGGATGGTGGGGACCGTTGCTCTCCCTGTTTTCGCACGGGATGCTTGCAGTCGGACGCTGGGATGTTGGTTTCCTCCTTCACGGGTGGCTGGGATGGATCGCGGAAGGAAGAAACGCGGAAGAGGCGGACGGGCTGGATCTTCAGAATGGGCGCACGGCTGGGATTTTCTTTGCCCTCCTGAGATGGGAGTTAGTTCGTCATCTGTTCTAAGTGGAGGTCAATTGCAAGTTTTTCAAGTCATGGGTCACCCAGCACCTCATAGCTATGATATGGCCAAATTAGATTTGCCCAAAATTCTTTCCCAAAAGCACAAAGAAATTGGACCCGATTCAAATTCGAACCCGACCCGATCTTCAATCGGGTCGGATCTGGGAAGGAATCCTTCTGAAGTCAAATTTGTACTTAATGTGCATTTTATCTCTAATTTATGATAATCTGTGTCAAACCCAAATATAATATTAATCCAGTGAATTTATCATTATTGGTTAGCAATAACACTAATTTTAGTGACATATAGGTCGCACTTTTGTGCTCTCATCACACCCCCCAACTAGCTTATTGCTAGTCTCTAGCAATTTAGTGTGAAAATGATAAAATAAGAGTGCAAAAGTGTAATTTATTATATAAATATACTAAGATAAATACTCATTTTCGTAGAGCATTACGATTGCACTTAGCATGTGCAACAAGCCGTTAAACCCCTAGGTTACCCTAGTGGACGAGTGTTGTCTCGTGAGGGTTTGCAGTGAAGTTACCCACAAACTTCAATCCCAAAATAAAATTTATTTTATGAAATAAAAGTCTAATTTTCAAGTACATAACTGATAAGAATTTCAAAAGCACACAAGGTTTTAATTACTAAGTAGCCCAAATTCTAGGTTAGTATGCAATTTAAGTTGAAGTTATTAAGTTTTCCGTTAGGAAGTTGTAAGACTTATTTATACTTGAGTGCTCAGTGAAGTTTGGACCATGCACAAGCTAAGGTTTTGAATCTCCAAAATATCGCTAATATTAGTAGTTTCCAAGAATTGGTCGGACAAGACCTATTTGCTGATTCAAAATCATCTTTTCTGCAGGATTTCGAGAGTTGTGGATGTTTACTTTAATACCTCATGGGCTTTATCTGTAATATTCCAGTTTACTCGAATTTTTACAACGACGGCTTTCACACTATTGTCTTTCTTAAGGTCAATATACTTTTTTTTTCTTTTTTTTCTTTTTTTTTTCTTTTTTTTTGTTAAAGAGAAATGATAATGTATATATTGTGCACTTTTACTCCTGTGATGATTCCTCCATGTAGCGAGCAATTAGTCGACAATTCTCACACCAGTTGGCATGAGGTGTCGGGATCAAGACTCCCCTACGGACCTATGCTCGGGTTCCTCATCACAAGCCCGCTGACCTTTGACAATAGGTAGCCCTTTTCGATGTACCTGACTAAATCCACCATTTTTTTTTTATTTTTTTATTTTTTTTAACTTTTTTTTTTGGATCAGAAAAAGATGGTTCATCAGGATTCGAGGTTGCTACCATATTCTCAACACAATGTCGAACCTATACCTTAGAAAATGCAGGCCAGATGTGTTGTGAAATTCAAAGCACTAATTAGTTTACAACTCACTAAAAGGAACTTAATAAAAAGAACTCACTTTGCACTACTTCCAACTAGTCATTGGGCTCTTAGATTTTATATACCTTGTGTGTTGTATATATTTTTTTTTTCAAAAATTTTAACTAAAAACTTTTTTTTTTATAAAATTTCAAATTCAAATGCGTAAAAATACCCCCAAACCTAAATCTAACATTGTCCTTAATGTTAAAGAAAATTTAAAGCAGTAAGAGGACAGAGGAGAAGTACCTGATATGGGTGGGTTAATTGAAAGTTGGGGCAAAATCCCCCAAACCTGCATGTTAGTATATATATATATATTTTTTTTTATAGAAGATATTTATATGTTGGGTTGCCTCCCAAGAGCGCTAAGTTTTATGTCTTCAGCCAGACAATTCTAATTCATTCATGATAAACAGGGTCGGTCAGAAGTGTCTCCTCAACTTCTGGACTCAGATACTCAAGGTATGGTTTTAAACGATGTCCATTGACTTGAAAGGACCTACCATCCTTGGTATTGCATATTACTACTGCACCATGCGGGTGCACTTTCTCTACTGTGTATGGGCCAGTCCAGCGAGATTTAAGTTTTCCAGGGAATAGATGTAATCGAGAATCATATAGAAGGACTTTTTGTCCTTGGTGAAATTCCTTACGAATGATCATTTTATCATGCATGATCTTCATGCGATCTTTGTACTTTTTGGCACACTCGTAAGCATCGTTTCTAATTTCTTCAAGCTCATCAAGTTGAAGCTTCCTATGTTCTCCTGCTTTGTCAAGATCGAAATTTAAATGTTTAATAGCCCAATAGGCCTTGTGCTCTAACTCAACAGGTAAATGGCAGGCCTTGCCATAGACAGTTCTATATGGAGACATTCCAATTGGTGTTTTGTAAGCCGTCCGATATGCCCACAGTGCATTTGTTAGCCTAAGAGACCAATCCTTCCGAGCTGTATGAACAGTTTTTTCAAGGATGGTCTTGATCTCCCGATTGGAAATTTCGACTTGTCCACTTGTTTGTGGATGATATGGTGTACTGACCTTGTGATTAATGTTGTACTTTCTCATAAGGGCTTTAAAGATTTTATTACAAAAATGTTTCCCCCCATCACTAATGATAGCACGAGGGGTGCCAAAACGAGCAAAGATAGATTCTTTAAGGAACTTGATCACCACTTTGTGATCATTGGTCTTACACGCGATAGCCTCAATCCATTTTGATACATAGTCAACTGCCACAAGAATGTACTGATGCCCAAACGACATAGGAAAAGGACCCATAAAATCAATACCCCAAACATCAAAAATTTCTATAATTAAGATAGGGTTCAGGGGCATCTCATTCTTTCTCGAGAGTTTTCCTAATCGTTGACATCGATCGCAAGATTTACAATAGTCATGCGCATCTCGAAAAAGTGTGGGCTAATAAAATCCGCACTGCAAAACTTTTGCAGCAGTTTTCTTCCCACTAAAATGACCACCACAAGCATGGTCATGACAAAAGAAAAGGACATTCCTTTGATCGTGTTCAGGGATGCATCGTCTGATGATTTGATCAGGACAGTATTTGAACAAGTATGGTTCATCCCAAAAATACCATTTTACACGAGCTAGGAAGCGGAATTTCTCTTGTTTAGTCCATGAACGGGGCATTCGTTCAGTAACTAGATAGTTGACTACATCAGCATACCATGGAACATTGGTATGGGAAATCATCATTAATTGTTCATCAGGGAAGGTCTCGGACACAGGTAATGATTCTGCAGATGACTCAACAATTAGTCTGGACAAGTGGTCAGCTACTACATTTTTAGATCCCTTTTTGTCTCGAATTTCGAGATCAAATTCCTGGAGCAATAGGATCCAACGAATGAGCCTTGCCTTAGCATCCTTCTTTGTGAGAAGGTACTTAAGGGCGGCATGATCAGAATAAATAAGAACCTTAGATCCTATCAGGTAGGGGCGGAATTTATCTAGAGCAAAAACAACTGCCAACAATTCTTTTTCAGTGGTGGAATAGTTGAGTTGGGCGTCATTTAGAGTTTTGCTTGCATAATGAATAACATGGAGAAGCTTCTCTACTCGCTGACCTAAGACAGCACCTATGGCATAATCAGATGCATCACACATGATTTCAAAAGGACGACTCCAATCAGGACTCCTTATGATGGGTGCTGAAGTTAGTTCAGACTTTAGTCTTTCGAAAGCAGTTATACAAATTGGCGAAAAATTAAAAGTAGCATCTTTCGCCAACAAATCGCATAAGGGTTTCGACAATTTACTGAAATCCTTGATAAAGCGGCGGTAAAAACCCGCATGCCCTAAAAAGGATCTGACTTCCCTAACAGTTTTGGGAGGTGGCAATTTAGCAATTAATTCTACTTTGGCCTTATCCACCTCAATTCCCCTTTGTGACACAATGTGTCCTAAAACAATACCTGATTCTACCATGAAATGACACTTCTCCCAGTTAAGAACTAAGTTTTTCTGTTTGCAGCGTTCTACCACAAGTGTCAAGTGGTGTAGACATTCCTCAAAATTGGATCCAAATACAGAAAAATCATCCATGAAAACTTCTAAAAATTTCTCTACCATGTCGGAGAAAATACTCATCATACACCGTTGGAATGTAGCTGGTGCATTGCATAGCCCAAAAGGCATGCGACGATAAGCAAAAGTGCCATAAGGACAGGTGAATGTGGTTGTCTCTTGATCCTCACGTGCGATAGGGACTTGGTTATATCCAGAATAACCATCGAGGAAACAGTAATGGGAGTGGCCAGCTAGCCGTTCTAGCATTTGATCGATGAAGGGTAGAGGAAAGTGGTCTTTTCTAGTCATGGCATTAAGCTTCCTATAGTCGATGCATACTCGCCATCCCGTTTGGACTCGAGTAGGGACTAACTCATTGTGATCATTTTTTACCACAGTGATGCCAGACTTTTTAGGTACGACTTGAACTGGGCTTACCCACTGACTATCAGAAATAGGATATATAATTCCTGCATCTAAAAGCTTGATGACCTCGGCTCGAACTACGTCCTTCATGATTGGATTAAGTCGCCTTTGTGGTTCTCTAGAAATTTTTGCATCTTCTTCTAGATGGATTTTATGTTGGACCACAGAAGGACTAATCCCCTTAATATCAGCTATAGACCAACCGATAGCTTTCTGATTCTTCCGAAGGATACTTAACAACTTCTCTTCCTGTTCTTTAGTTAGATTCGATGCAATTATAACAGGTAAGGTCTTGTTTTCCCCAAAAAATGCATACTTCAAGTTTTCGGGAAGGTCTTTGAGTTCTAGTTGTGGAGGTTTGACATTGGATGACACTAGCTGAGATTCCGAAATAGGCAATGATTCAAACTTGGTGGCCCATCTGCTAGTATCCATCACAGGAATGGAATCTAACAATGCATTAACCTCTTGACTTGACTCACAATCTTGACCAAAATTAGCCAAACATCTTTCTAATGGGTCAGAATAACTCAACTCTTCAAAAGAACTGCTAATTATATTCTCAATCATGTGAATTTCTTCCAAATCGTCCATCTCAGTTGACTGACTACTACTATGAAAAACATTGAGCTGGACAGTCATGTTCCCAAAGGCTAGAGTCATTATTCCATTTCGGCAACTAATCACAGCATTTGAAGTGGCCAAAAATGGTCTACCTAGGATCACCGGGATGTGACTTTCTGGATTTTTTACTGGTTCAGTTTAAAGGACTACAAAATCTACAGGGTAGTAGAATTCATTAACTTTTACAATCACATCCTCCACAATTCCTTTGGGATACTTCACAGTCCTATCTGCTAATGACAAGGTAATATTTGTGGACTTTAATTCCCCCAAACCTAGTTCGGTGTAGACAGAATAGGGTAATAGGTTCACACTTGCTCCTAAGTCTAATAGGGCTCTCCGAATGATGGTTTCTCCTATTTTAATTTCAACAGTGGGGCAACCAGGGTCCTTGTATTTTGGGGCAATCTGTTGTTGAATAAGAGATGAGGCTTGTGCAGCCATCACAGCTTGCCTAGGAATACTGGTTTTTCTTTTCACCGTGGTTAAGTCTTTTAAGAATTTTGTATAGGAGGGGATCTGTCTGATGGCATCTAGGAAGGGTAAATTTATTTGGACATTTTTAAAGACTTCCATGATTTCATCGTACTGAGATTTTTTCTTTGAGTCTTGTAGTCTACTAAGAAAGGGAGCCTTAGGTGTATAAGTTTCTATTGGTTTCTCCTCTATTCCTTGTGTTCCCTGTTCTTGTGTCTTTTTCTGGGTGGGGTTTGGCTCATGCTTTTCTTCTTTTTCTTGCACAGGAAGTTGGACCTTGTTGTCCACTTGCTTGCCAGACCGTAAAGTGGTAATTGCCTGGACTTCATGGGTAGGGTTTCCATTAGAATCAATATGAAACTGGCCTCTCGGCCCTTGATTCTGTTGCCTACTAGGGTTAGGCACTGGCTGACTGGGCAATTCACCTTTCTTCCTATCCCCTAGAGAGTTGGCTATTTGGCTCAGACTAACCTCAAGTTTTGCAATCGCTTGCGCATGGAATTGGTTAGTTTGGGTTTGAGCCATGTTGGTCTGTTGTTGTTGTTGGATGAAGTCTTGTTGCTGCTTCATCATGTTAGCCATCATGGCTTCCAATGATGTAGTTTGCTGAGGGATAGGGGCACTATAAGTAGGGATAGGTGGAGCCAATGATTGGTTTATTTGTGATGGACCTATCCTGAAAAAATTCTTCTGAAAACCTGGTGGACCACCTTGATGCTGAATAGGTTCATTTTGCTTGTATGAGAAATTTGGATGGAACCTATTATCAGGGTGGTAAACTGGGCTGAATGAATTGGGAGTGGGCTTCTTAAAGGCACTATATGAGTTTAGAGCATTTGCCTGCTCAGCCTTAATGTTGGGTAAACTAGGACAGCACTCCACTAGATGCTCAGAACTATTACACAAGATACATAAACTATGTGGCTCGTGATCTACTTTCATGATGGGATTTAACTCTTTGTATGAACTCGAGCTTGTAGAAACAGTGAAAGCATCAAACTTTTTGCTTAAGTTGTTCATTCCAGTCACCAGATTGGACATGACATTTTTGAGTTCTGGGTCTGCCTTCATTTCATAATTACCTGGTTTTCTAGACCCAAACTCATCTCTATTTACTTCCTCACCATAGCTACTCCAATTTTGGGCGTTCTCGGCTAAGTCAACAAGAAATTCATAGGCTTGATCCGGGGTTTGGTTCATGAACCTACCCTTGTGCATGGACTCGATCATGTTTCTATGTGCTGGAGGTAGTCCTTTGTAAAAGAAATGTACTAGATCAGCCTTGTCAAGCCCATGGTGCGGGCACTTGACCAAAAGATCATGGAATCTCTCCCAAAGTTGGAAAAATTCCTCCTCAGATTTTTCTCTAAAAGTTCTGATGGCATCCTTAATTTTTTCAGTTTTTACCATGGGATAGAACTTAGCCATGAACTTCCTAAATAGTTGTTCCCAAGATGTGATGGAATTTGAAGCTAGGGAATACAGCCATGCAGCAGCACGATCCTCTAAAGTCATGGGAAATAACCTTAATTTAATACCCTCTTCATCTAAATTTTGATTTCTAAACGTTTGACAGATTGTCAAAAATTTGTTTAAATGAATGTAGGGTTGTTCACTCTCGAACCCATGAAACTTGGGTAACATGTTTATTGTTGCAGCCCGAATCTCGAATTGGGCTGCATTATTAATTGGTAATACTATACAAGTAGGGGGACTAGCGGATGCGGGTGCGAACAATTCATTCAGGGTTCTAATATGATCGCCCATTGTAGAGATTGACGGTTGGTTTACAGTTCGCAGGTTGTGATGAAAAGTTCTGTCAATCTCAGGATCAAATGGGGTTAGCTTATCCCTTAATGACCTTCTACCATGCATACATTATCAACACTTCATTATATTTGACTCCTAAAATGAACGAAATCCTAAGAGAAGAGAAGGGCTAGACACAGATGACCACAACCAACACCACACAACAATTTGACCCTATTAGTCTTAGAACTAAGTGAGGTTTAGCAGCTTCTTAAATCTAGTTGCACAGAGATGTATCAGGTTAAAAAGTTCCTAAAATTCTCTCCTAGATTAGACAGCTCCTAATCTCCCTTTCAGATTAAGCTTGAGCTTACCAGTTAAGCAATCCAGTAATCAGTGACCAAAAAAGTCCCGGGGTGTGTGGTGGTGCCAGAAGGGATACACCGATACCACAATACCCGTAACAGTTCTCACTGTTGTAAAACTTTCCTAGACATCACCAATTACTAAATTCTCACTGGAGTGGCTTTCAGCCGCTTCTTTCCAAGAGCCTAATTGAGCTCGAAAACCCTAAGGCCAACGTCTAATTTGATTTTAATTTAATTTGGCTTAGGATAAGTATGCAAGATGGTGATTTTTGGGCTAAGGACAGGTAATGACTTTCCGACCTTATCTTTTTAATGGATTTTGCCCTTAATTACTTTATGCAAATGCTTAATACTAAATGCAGCAAATAATCAATATTTTTAAAGTTTATGCAATGTCATTAGGTTGTACTGATTAAATGAGCAAGCAATTTTTTTATTTTTATTTTTCTTAATTTTTTTTTAATTTTATGTTGTTTTTTTTTAATTTTTAATATAGGAATAAATTGAATGTAAACTAAAACTAATCCTTATGCGTCAGTCAATCTCCGAATGCCCGTTGAATAAGCTCTGGAGATTACTCCGTGAGGAGCTCCAATAGAGGTATGATCACCTCGGGGGATTGCACCCTATCAATTACTAGCAAAAATAATATTTTTTTTTGAATTTTTTTTTAATTTAATTAACTTTTTTTTAATTTTTTTTTAAATTTCAAATTTCGAATCACAGAATTCAAATTTTGAATTTAAATTTTTTTGAATTTTTTGAATTTTGGAAATTTTTTCAATTTTTTTTTTATATGAATGGTGGATTCCATTGTGATACACTTTTGATCGAAATAGTTTTACCAATTCTGAAAAATTTGACTTTTTTTTTCTCTTTGATTTTTCGATTTTTTGAACCTTTAGAAAACTTTAAATTTCGAATTTCAAATTTCAGAATAACTAATAAAAAACTTATAATAACTAATAATAACTACGAAATTACTAACTAAAAATAATCAAAATAAGAAAAATTAATAAAAATAAAAACTTACTACTGGAGTGCGTTCACTCCGGGTATCCAAAATCCGATTTGATCTTCGTGATCGTTCTTGCTTCTCGATTTGCCTCCCCGGCAACGGCGCCAAAATTTTGTTCGTCCTTTTCTGTCTACCTAAAAATATGCTAGACAGATCGTTGTTAGAACCGACGAACAAAAGTTGAATTTAAATTTACTCTTACCTGTTCTACTCGAAGAATAGTGGTCGTAAGAGGTCGATCCACAGGGAGGCGATTGGAGTTGCTTAAAAATAAAAATGTTCACTCGGATTCAAAAGCGATTTTTGAATATCAAAAGAAAAACATTACGTCGGAGATGTTGATAGATTCTCTAGTCTACCGGAGAATGATTTTTAATTAAAATTAACTAAAAGACATGTACTTAGATTCAAAAAGCATTTATATATTTAATGGAAAAGAAGAGTTTTTTGCATAAATTAAAATGGATGACAACAGTGCTTAGGGAGATTGAAGCCTGGAACATAGACTGCATGAAAGAAGATTTCATAAATTGCAACTAAAACGAGAATTTTTGAATGCATAAAACAAACTACAGGAATTAAACTTAACCTAAAACATGAATTGCATAAAAGAAAAATTAATGGATTGCATTAAAAGATTTCATAAAAAGAAAACAGAAATTAACTTGAACCTAGAACAGGGATTGCATGAAAGAAATTTTGCTAGATTTCATAAAAATAAATTGATTACAAAGGTAGAAATGAAGATTGGTGGCTTGATGCTGCCTTTCTTCTGCAAATAAAATAAAGAAAAGAAATAACAAAAAATCAAAAAGAACACTTCTCCCTTTCTCTCCCACGGTGGAACAACATAAAATATTATTTTTTTTCTTTCTTTCTTCTCCAAAAGAACAGAGCAATGCTCTGTTTCTTTTTTTCTTTCTTCTCTCCCTCCGAGCTCTCCCCTCTCTTGGTTCCCACCCCCTTTTATAGATCCCCAGCAAGCATGTGGATGGCTAGGATCACGGACTCGCCGGGAGGAGCGTGCGTTGCTGGATCACGGAAGAAGGACGCTGATCACGAAAGGATGCCATTCACGGACGTGGTGCTGGGAGCTGAAGCGGAAGGTGGGGTGCTGGCACGCGATCTTCAAATGGAGAAGGAAGATGGCGACGCGGTGCGGGATCGCCGGGAGGAATGCTTCATAGATGGAAGAAGATCCATCTTCTTCTTTGGCCCACGGACGGTTGCTGGATCCGTGATGAACGCGGACGGGAGAAGAGGCATCCCGACTGGCTGCATGATTCTTGGCGTGATGCGGAAGAGGATGATGCGGGGAGGCTGGGATTCGGATCGCAGAAGGAAGGAGATGCGGAAGAGGCGGACGCGGACTTCCTTCTTCGGGCTATCCTGGGATCATGAACTCGGGATGCTTGGATCACGGAGATGAATGAAGGAACAGGAGGTGTGGGATTCTGGGAATGGAAGATTGGCTGGGATGCTTGCAGTCGGAAGGAGTGGATCACAGGATGGTGGGGACCATTGCTCTCCCTGTTTTCGCACGGGATGCTTGCAGTCGGACGCTGGGATGCTGGTTTCCTCCTTCACGGGTGGCTGGGATGGATCGCGGAAGGAAGAAACGCGGAAGAGGCGGACGGGCTGGATCTTCAGAATGGGTGCACGGCTGGGATTTTCTTTGCCCTCCTGAGATGGGAGTTAGTTCGTCATCTGTTCTGAGTGGAGGTCAATTGCAAGTTTTTCATGTCATGGGTCACCCAGCACCTCATAGCTATGATATGGCCAAATTAGATTTGCCCAAATTTTTTTCCCAAAAGCACAAAGAAATTGGACCCGATTCAAATCCGAACCCGACTCGGACCCGACCCGATCTTCAACCGGGTCGGATCTGGGAAGGGATCCTTCTGAAGTCAAATTTGTACTTAATGTGCATTTTATCTCTAATTTATGATAATTTGTGTCAAACCCAAATATAATATTAATCCAGTGAATTTATCATTATTGGTTAGCAATAACACTAATTTTAGTGACATATAGGTCGCACTTTTGTGCTCTCATCAATAGGGACCTACTCAAACAAGAGATGTGTGGCAGCTTTGTGAGAGTGAGAAGATTGTCATCCGACGCAACGAACTGGGCCAGCCCATCAAGAGGGTTGGATGCATTTTAGCAAATTTTAAAGATCGGTTGCAAGGAAAGGTCAGTTGTATTCGCTCAAATATGCGAAGTAGAATCATATGCTTCCTTTGTATAAGGTTGAGCTTTTTAGAGTTGTACATATAAAGAATTGAATTTGATATTGTATGTTAATTTGTTTACTATTATAATTATAATTTTTGATTTAACATTGTTATAATATTCTTTACTTTGGCGTAGAGTAAGTTTGTGCTCCCTCCAGAGAGTCATGTGTTAGGATCTGTCACATGCCGCTGAAAATTCAAAATTTTTTTTAGATGCGCAGCGGAACGACATGTGCATATCCCGTTCATCGCATGAACATATTTTAAAACCTTTTGTAGATAGATCAGGATTAAATTCTTGTTAAATCATTTTAAAATCATGATTAAGAAGATCAGATCTTCACCTTGTGCGGGTAGATGGTCTCCGCAAATCTGATTCACGTGGTATTTGATGAAGGTTCAGTGGAAGCCGCACATGCGTCCGGCCTCTACGGGTATCCACACGAAGTAATGATTCGATCGAAACCTTTGAATCTCCCCGGGGTGCTAGCTCCCTTGCAGAGATGGCTATTGATGGTTGAATCCTTTCTCCTTGCAGCAATCAACACTTGGTTGCTTTCTCTTGAGAAAGAAGAAGAGGAGAAAAAAAATAAAATAAAAGGAAGCATACACTTGCAGCTTTTTATTTTTTTGGTGGAAGAAGGAAAGAAAAAAAATGCACACGCCTCCCTTCTTTTCTTTGTTGGTGGCTGATGAAACCCCAAAAGAGGAGAGGGCTTCTCACGGCTCAAAGAAGGTTGAGAGGAGGAGAGGTACGGCTCAATAATGGAATGAAAAAATCCCATGCGGCAGCCCCCTTTTATTTTTGTTTAAGATAAAGTTGGAGCTCCTAAAATTTAGGAGCTCCATCCTTATCCATTATTCAAGAGGTGGGGCGTGGGCCCCTCCTCCTTTTCTTCCCGTGAAATGCCAAGGGAGGGGTGTACGCCCCTCCCTCCTTATCTTACATCACGCATGCCTCCACTTGATCTAATCAAGTGGAGGTTAGGGGCTTAATCTTAGGTGGTTTAGTCCCTTTCAAAAAGGAACTAGGTGCACCCTTTCTTTCATTCCAAATCCTAATCCAATTAGGATTTAATTGAACCAAGATTCCATCGAACTCTTCAATCCTAATCCAATTAAGAGTCTTTTAATTAATTAGATTAAAATTAAAATTAATTAAAACTTAAGAAAATCCCAATCTAATTAGGACTTATTAAATTTTAGCCCTAAGGCAATTAGGACTTTAGAAATCCTACTCCAAGTAGGACTCTAATTTAATTTGAAATCCTAATCCAATTAGGACTCCAAGGATCCTACTCCAAGTAGGACTCGTGATCAAGTCCAATTAATTAAATTCAATTAATTAAATTAAATTGCAATCCGATTGCAATTGTTCCTTCTTCTAACCACTAACTCTTAGCGGGTTTTCCATTTATCAATCTAATTGATCGTATGTGATTCTTAATCACAATTCAACCATTAGATCGGTCAATACTTCTAATGTGTGTGATCCCATAGGTTCTATTCTGACTGGTAGTGAGATATATTGCGATCTCTATCACAATATCATTGAAAACTCCTTTCAACGGGTTGAAACAATTCCAACTTAACTCACCAGGAATTATCGACCATCGAGATGATCCCTGTGAATCTCACCATCCACTAGTGACACCTAGCAGTATGTAGTGGCTACCCAGCAGAATAGAATGATGAATCTCTAGGTGCAGTTATCGTATGATACAGTCCTTCTATCGTGGATCCATACAGACAGGAGGTCATGGATAACTCGTCAAACTCCGTCGTCTGTCATCTATCTAGATTTATTCGACTTGAGTTCGATAGTGGAAAACTCTTTCTCCACTTTATATTACTGCCTTGGCCAAGGTCTTAGAACTCAGTCTAATAAATCACATAGGATCACTCTTCTTCTATCAAGGTCGATAGATTTCATGTAAGTGCATACCCTACTCCTACAGTGAACCTACTGCAGCCAATCTACACAACAAGGACCCATATGACTAGATACCATGTATATGTGCAGTCAAACTACAATAACCTCACTGTAAATAGCCAAAGCACCGCAGGTCAAAGGAACAGTCACACTACTACAACATCAAGCAAGTCACTGACGAGTGGATAGACATCCAAATGACTTCTTGTCTTGGTCACGCTCAGTACCCTTGTTCTCTAACAAGCACTTGCACTATCACTTCAGTGTCCCTACACTGTGGACTCGAGTCTCGTCCATCCATAAGAAAAGCGATCCGTGCACTGATCGATCGATCACCGTCCTCGTGATGATCCATTGATTAGGAGCATTTAGAAGTTAATCACCAATGATACATGGCTCAAATTCTCAACTCTTGAGAATATGTATCATCATCTTATTAATTTTTTGGACGATTCATAGACACATAAACAATATGAATGAAAAGATGCCTATTTATTATTCAATAATAATAAAGTCAAGTACAAATTTATGTTCCAGAATTAATAATGTGTCCGCCAAATTGGCTTCTAGGGCATACATCTAACAATCTCCCACTTGCATTAAAGCAAATCAGACATATATCTAAGTCCCATCTTCTCAAGGTGGGCTTCAGTTTTCTGCTGATTTAACTGCTTAGTGAGCGGATCCGCCACGTTGTCTGTGGAGTCTACTCTCTGCACCTCGACATATTTCTTTTCGAGGTAGTCGCGTATGAGGTGAAAACGCCGCTCTATGTGCTTGAACTTCTGATGAGACCTTGGCTCCTTAGCAAGAGCTATGGCGCCATTATTATCGCAGTAGAGTGTGATGGCATCTGATGGAATTACATCTATCTCTGCAATGAATTTTTTGAACCAGAAGGCTTCCTTTGCAGCTTCAGAGGCGGTGATATACTCAGCTTCCATGGTAGAATCAGCAATAATTGGTTGTTTGAAACTCTTCCAATTTACCGTACCATCATTGCACAAGAACACATATCCAGATGTAGACTTTCTATTATCAATATCAGTCATGAAGTTTGAAGTTCTTCTTTAGCTCTTCGCCTGGATTCGACTGATATTTGCTAGTGACACTCACATCAAGGGCTATATCAGGTCATGTATACAGCATGGCATACATGAGGCTCCCTATTGCCGAAGCATAAGGGATCTTGCTCATGCATTGTATCTCTTCAGATGTGTTGGGGCACATCTTCTTAGAGAGATGAATCCCATGCCTTAGGAGTAATAGACCCCTCTTGGAGTTTTCTATACTGAACCTCTTCAGTACCTCCTCTATGTACATCTTCTGTGATAGGCCAAATATCCTCTTAGATTTATCTCTGTAGACCTTAATTTCCAAAATATAGGATGCTTCCCTAAGGTCTTTCATGGAGAACTCTTTTGACAACCAGACCTTGACTGAGGTTAGCATGGGAACATCATTTCCAATCAAGAGGATATCATCCACGTACAGTATGAGGAACACGACAGCACTCCCACTAACCTTCTTATAAACACATGGTTCCTCTTCGTTCTTGGTGAAATCAAACGATTTGATCGCATCATTGAAACGAGTGTTCCAACTCCGAGATGCTTGCTTCAGTCCATAGATGGACCTTTGCAGCTTGCAGACCTTGTGATCACCATCACTGGAAGTGAAACCCAAAGGCTACTCCATATAGATATCTTCATCAAGATATCCATTCAGGAAAGCAGTTTTCACATCCATCTGCCATATTTTACAATCATGAAATGCTGCAATGGCAAGCAATGTTCGAATGAATTTTAGCATGGCTACAGGTGAAAAGGTCTCCTGATAGTCAATGCCTTCGCGCTGACTATACCCTTTTGCCACTAGTCTTGCCTTATAGGTCTCTACCTTTCCATCCGAACCTATCTTCCTTTTATAGATCCATTTGCATCCAATAGGTACTATACCTTCTGGTGATCTACTAAGGTCCAAACTTGGTTGGAATACATGGAGTCTATCTCTGACTTCATGGCTTCCAGCCATTTCTCGGAATCGATATCAGATATCGCCTCGTTGTAGGTATTGGGATCCTGTATATGTTTCCTATCTTCCATGAGGAATATTTTCTCGGTGTCCTTTACTAGTATACTTAAGTATCTATCGGGAGGATGGAAGACCCTACTAGATCTACGAGGTGGAGAAGGTACTATATGTACTGGCTTTATGTGAATAGGTTCTATAGGATCCATGACTCGTTGCTTTTCAGAGACTCTCTCTTCAAGCTCAATTTTTCTCTCACTGCCTCTATCAAGGATAAACTATTTTTCCAGGAAGACGACATGTCGGCTCACAAATACATTGTGATCCTCTGAGACGTAAAAATTGTATCCTAATGACTCTTTAGGATATCCAATGAAACGAGCACATATGGTCCTAGGCTCTAACTTATCCGCCTGTTGTCGTTTGACGTGGGACGGACATCTCCAAATCTTGAGATGACCAAGACTCGGCTTCTTACCATGCCATATCTCATACGGTGTGGTAGGAATGGATTTAGAAAAAACTCTATTCAATAAGTAAATTGCGGATAATAAGGCATCTCCCCAAAGAAA
Source organism: Phoenix dactylifera (assembly GCF_009389715.1). Lineage (NCBI taxonomy): Eukaryota > Viridiplantae > Streptophyta > Magnoliopsida > Arecales > Arecaceae > Phoenix > Phoenix dactylifera. The sequence continues at coordinate 7,375,226 of NC_052397.1, read as the reverse complement.
CATAGGTAGATCAGTGAAGCTCATCATGGATCGGACCATATCCAATAGAGTCCGATTCCTCCTTTCTGACACTCCGTTGAGTTGAGGTGTATCCGGAGGCATCCATTATGAGACTATGCCATTCTCTTTGAGATAGTTTCGGAATTCCCCACTAAGGTATTCTCCTTCTCAATCTGATCGAAGAACCTTAAGAATTTTTTTAGTCTATTTTTCTACTTCATTTCTGAACTCTTTGAACTTTTCAAAAGACTCAGATTTGTATTTCATAAGATACACATACTTATATCGTGAATAGTCATCGGTAAAGGTAATGAAGTACGAATAACGACCCTTGGCTGACACATCAAATGGGCCACACACATCAGTGTATACCAGAATAAGTATTTCAGTGGTCCTCTCCCCATGTCCTACAAAAGGTAATCTAGCCATTTTTCCTTGAAGATAGAACTCACAAACTGGATATGACTCAGAAGTCAATGGGCCGAGAAGCCCATCTTTCTCCATTTTGTTCATTCTGTCCTCTCCAATATGGCCAAGCCTGAGGTGCCACAAATACTTTTGGTTTATCTCAGATCTTTTAGATTCTATGGCACTCACTACTTGCTCAGACACATTCACAGACACATCGACATGTAAGTGATAGAGACTGTCAATCATGAAACCACGTGCAACTAATTTATTTCTGAAATAAATAGAACAGCAGTCTTTGTCAAATGTTAAAACATGACTATCCTGTGCTAAACACGAAACATAAATCAAATTCCTGCTAGCAGCAGGGACATAATAACAGTCTCTAAGCAATAAACTAAATCCAGACGGTAATCGCAGAGGATAGGTGCCCACAGCTACAGCAACAACTCTTGCCCCGTTGCCAATCCGAAGGGTTACTGCACCTTCCGCCAGCCTCCTACTTTCCTTTAGACCCTGCATAGTAGTGCACAAATGAGCACTAGAACCAGAATCTATAACCCAACTAGAAGTAGAAGAAACCGTAAGGTTACTTTCAATTACGAGCAAGTCTAACATACCTTCTGAAGGTGTGTTTGCCTTTTTGTTCTTTAGGCTCCCGAGGTATGAAGGACAGTTCCTTTTCCAATGGCCGTCGACATTGTAGTGGAACCATTTTCTCTTGTCATTAGCCCTTTTCTTATGAACTTCCTTCTTAGGCTTCTTGTCTTTCTTCTGCTTCTTAGCAGGCTTCTTTTTCTTCCAAGTAGACTTTCTCTTGGAATCAGAAGTCAGCTCAGCAGCTAGAACAGAGCCCCTTGAACCTTTCAAGGCCCCTTCAGCAGTTACCAACATGTTCAACAATTCGGTCTTAGTGCATTCAATCTTATTCATATGGTAGTTTACTATAAACTGCCCAAATGAATCAGGAAGGGATTGCAGGATCAGATCTATCTGCAGTTCCTTATGCATGGACATACCGAGCTTTTCAAGCTCCTCGAGGTCCTTGATCATAGTCAGACAATGATCATGGACAGACTGCCCCTCGCGCATCTTTGCCTTGAAGAGGCTCTTGGACATTTCAAAGCATGCAGTGCGGCTCTGCTCACCATACAACTCTTGCAGGTGAGCCAGTATTTCCCTAGCAGTCTTCATGTTCTCATGCTGGCATTGAAGTTCATTAGTCATGGATGCCATGATGTAGCACTTGACCCTAATGTCATCATCTGTCCACTTTTGATGCGTCTCACGCTGATCATCAATAGGACGTGCTGGTAACCTGGAGATATCATTCTCGAGCACATATCCTAATTTCTCACAATTCAGAATAATTTTCAGGTTTCTAAGCCAGTCTTTGTAATTGGTTCCGGTCAGTCGGTTGGTCTCAAGGATACGGATCAAAAAGTTCGAAGCTGACATTGTGATCTGTAGAGAGTAAAGATTCTAGTTAGACTTTATACTTGAACTCTATTTATTTTAGGATCTTTTAAAACAAATATGCTCCCACTATTTTCTCGAATCCTTCATACTCTCCTGATGGAGAAACGAAAACCCTACGCGACTAGGGTTTCTAGTGGGTACTGCGGTCTCACCGATTTACATGCCGCCTCACCTAATAGTTATTGGTGACATATAAATGGATGAGTGTACAACTCTTGTACAATGCTTCTGAAGCAAATTGCAGTGGTACTTAGTTTCTAAGTCATGAAGACCTCACCTAATAGTTATTGGTCCCATTACTTAGTTAAGTCAGACCCACCGTATAACCGCAGGAATAAAGTCGTCATTGGGTCCTCACCTAATAGTTATTGGTGCCCAATCCCACTTTTATCCCACAACATCTCATGTCTAATAGAGAGGTCCAGTCCCCCGATGCAACTTGCCCACTGTGTCCAGCCGAGACAAATCAACACCGGAAAGACCTTAGTAGCTCTACTACGGTGGAACCTATGGACTTAATATTGCATAATCATGTCTTAGTGTTTGCAACTTGAGTTCTTCATAAGAGGTAATCGAACAATTGGCCAGATAAGCAGGTGGGAGGCTCCCCTTACTTGGAGAGTAAGGTCCTAATTAAGTAACCACCTTATAGGCTTGCCTAGACACCAATTAGATCAATTAATCAAATATGACTAACTCATGTTGGTTCACCATCGACTGATTAGGGAGGTTTATTATTCGGTCTCACTCGATCACGTATTCACATCTCATGCAAATATAAATCTACCGGCATAGATATAAATATTAAACATCCAGGTATTTATCAAAAATAAAATTAAATGGTGATGATCATGGATCCAAGATGGGGTCATTTTACAAACACATGCACGTCAATTGGTTAGATCGTTGATAAGTGTTAAATAAGGCGTAAATTAATCTATTTTTCATCGCACTTATCATTATTTTAAGTCATATATTTTGTAAATTTAACCATAAAAGAAATGTTACTCTTTATCATTGCATTTTAATAAATTATTAGAAATAATTCGAGTTTGCTTGATTTTATTGGTTGAGTCTAATGTGTGCAGGTCACGTCGAACTAATTAAGATGATGTCTGAACTAATGTGTGCAGGTCGCGTTTGCAGCTAAACCCATGTCCACGTCACCCTTTAAATGCTTAGAGATCAAGCTTCCACGTCACTTTCCAGTTCCCGGGTGCCACGAACAAAACCAAGCCTATCATCCCGTTCAAGTCCCAAATTTCATACGTCCGCCCCGCGTATATCCCAACACCTCTCCCCTGTTCCGCGTCACCAGATCATGTTTCATCATCCACTTCTTCCGAACATGCGCTCGTTCCCACTGAATCTCCAACGCCACGGATTAGCTTCCCAACATTTTCCTTCAACCGTGAATATCATCTCCAACTAAAATCCTTTCTCCCAAACCTATCCAGCATCTTTACGGCTTGATCCCATGGAATCCTCTGCTCCGCGTCCGTATAGTCCGTGATCCATCTTCATCCAAATTTCCTCCCAGCATTCCACCTTTCACTTAATCCCTTCCACGTTCAAAGGCCCAGCTCATGAATTCATTCCCTCTTCTTCCAGACTGATCCCAGCCGGATTCCCAAATCTCCCAACATTCCAAAGCTTCCACGAACCATGCGCTCCCAGCCAAATCCAAACTTCCCGTATTCTCTTTCCTCCCTCATCACTCCGTTTCTTCCGCACATCCCACACGGCCATCCATGCCCAAGGAACAGAACCGGATTCCCAGCTTACGTCGTCCCCCTGGCTTAATCCATCTTCCTAACCTCCCAACTCCACAACACTCCCAGTTCATTTCCTCTTACAAATCCAACCAAACTCCCAGCCGAGATCTTCTCAGCTCCCCTTCACGCCTGTGCCCATAAGCCACGTCTTCTTCCAGATCGATCTCACATTCGAGCTTATCCTCCCTCCCGTTTGCGGATCAAGCCAGCCTTCATCCCGTTCGTAAGATCCAGCTCCTCCCACAACTCTCCCAGGATATTCTCATCATCCATGCCATCCCCTGCATCCAAATAAATTCAATCTTCATTCCAACTGCATTGTTCTCTATTCCCAAACCGATTCCCCTATTTCGGGATTAATTTCAGCCGAATCCATCCGCCCATCCGCGGATTCGAAGCCCTTCTAGATCATCTCCCAGCAACCCATCTCCTCCCACGACCGGTTATTCAGCGAGTCATCTTCATCCCATGAGCTAGATCTTCTTTCTAGATCACATATCCCAGCTGCCATCCGAATCCCCTGTTTCTCCGTGATCTTCTCTCCTTCCGTTCGCGTTGGCCTCTTCCGGATCACTCCCAAACGGCATCAGCTCTCATCAGCGGAACAGAGATTTTCTTCCGGATGAACTCCAATCCCAGCGAATCAAATCAAGCATCCTTCCGATGGCTTCCTTCCATTATTCACGGGATGAATACCAGCAACTCGCCCACGCTTGTTCCAGTCGTCCGAGAATCTCCCAACATCCCAGATCTTCAACGCATCCGGAGATTAAGCAGAAATTTCTCAGCCTTATCTCGCTTCAATCCATCCTTATCGCGACGTGAAACGGGGAAGGAGAGAGAGAGGTTGCAGCCTATAAAAACCCAGACGTGCAACCGGGGAAGGCACTTTGGGTCCGGTTCCAGGATCTCTTCGGAGGAAGGGAGTTCCACACAAAAGAAAAAAATAAAAGGAGAGAGAGAAGACTTTGGGGCATTTCGGGAATGATTTCCCCTATATAAAAAAAATGAAGTGCTAAGAGGCAGTTTCTTTAATGTGAGTCGCCGGAGGAAGAAAAGAAGAAATGGAAGCCTGCTGCTGTGCCACTGCTGCTGTCGCCCACGACTCCATGGAAGGCTGATCTCCTCTCTAGGGCCGAATGCAGTCCTAACAAAGGGCCAAGGGTTTTGTATTTTTTATTTTTGTTCTTGGAATTGTATAAACTTTTTTTGATCTTAATGAATATTTCTTTAATTCAATATTTGAATTCTGTGATTTTAAATATAATGTTTATACAATTGTTCTTCATGATCACTAAGTAAATATAAGATAGTCCATGCTTAAGGAAGATGCAATGTGCTGCCACCTTAGATTAGGGTAGACATTTCATGCTAACTAAAGATGGATTATAACTAAATTACTTTTATAAAATTTTATTCGAATGCTTATTAGGCTTGTAGCCAATTTGCATGTTAATCCAAGAATAAATTAAAAATACAAATAACCCTTGTTCCGATGTTAGTGGTGAATTTCTTGCCCTAGGTTTTTCCAAACTGATATTATTTTAATTGCATTTTCTTTATTAAATTCCTTAGTTTAACTTTCTTCACAAACTCTTCCTTTTAAATATTTTTATTTTTAAGAAAACAACTGTACCCCAATCCCTGTGGATCGATACCCGTAATCACTATTCTACCAGATACGTGCTATTGCGTGGTCTTTAAAGTTGACTATCAATTTTTGGCGCAGTTGCCGGGGATTGTTAGCATAGTTGTTTTTCTTTAAAAAAAAATTTTTCAAAAAAAATAATAATAAAAATAAAAAATAAAATAATAATATATATATCTAAAATAAAATAAAATATTTTCTATTTTTTGTTACTTTCCTTATTTTTTTACTAATTTTTGATTTTTCTCTTGATATTATTTGATCAGGAATCGAAGAGGAACTCTAGGACGATCAAAAAGGGAACTGCTGGAAAAGGAATGCTGTAGAGGTTTGCCTACAAAAAAAAAAAAATAAAAAAAATTGCTTGAGAAATTTCCTTTGGTAACCTCTAAACCTTTCTTATTTAAATTAATTCCCTTTTGTGGTGATTGTTTGATTTTAAATTCAGCAAAAAGCGTGAATGCATGCCTGATACACATAGTAAGGGCAATCACCCCAACAAGATAAGAACTGGATTTCATCACCATATTCTTGCCCAAATTAGGTGAATCAATTCTCACATAGCTATCACTTTAATTAAAATCAATTAGACATTAGCCCTTAGGGACATTCGAGCTCAGTAGGACGAAGATCACCAAAAGTTGCACCAATTTCGCTCTGTGGCTTAGTTGATGTCTAAGCAAGCTTTGTCCCAAGGGAGACAGTTCATCTGTTCGAGGCAAGTGGTTTTTAAGTGGGACCTTTGCAACGCATCGTGACCCCCCACTTACCTGGGAGCTTACCTGGTCAACTCAGTTCATTAGACCGGATTGGAGGCTTAGGTGCCCTCTTCGAACCAGTTAGGAGCTGTCTAGTGATTTTAGGGCAAACGTACGGATTTGAAGTGTTTTTCTTTTAATGCATGCTTGATCGCACTTGACTGATTAGAAAAGTATTAGTGTATGCTAGGGTGTCGTTCCAGATCTCCTGAATTAGTACCTTTTGATTCTGAAATAGAGCGTTCTATTAGGGCCCTTCGAGCCGAAATCCGTACTTATAGAACTATAGGATCTGCCCCACCTGTCGAGATGGCTGAAGAACAACCCAAACTGTTAAAGGAGTACTTTACTCCTTCCATTTATACCTCTCCATCTTGTATTCGACTACCTGATACCACTGCTGCTGTACAATTTAAAATTAAGTCTAGTGTCATCCAAATGCTTCCCTCTTTTTATGGACTTAACAATGAAGACCCATACAAACATTTGGATGAGTTCCTTGAGATCTGCACTACTGTCAAAATTCAAAACTTCACTGATGATGCTCTGAAACTTAGGTTGTTCCCTTTCTCCCTTAAAGACAGAGCTAAACAGTGGCTCCATTCATTAGAAGCCAATTCCATTCTTTCATGGGCTCAAATGCAATATGAATTTCTGAAGAAATATTTTCCCATAGGAAGAACAAACCAATTTAGGCGTGCTATCACGAGCTTCTCCCAATCCGACGGAGAAGAATTTCATGAAACTTGGGAGAAATTTAGAGATTTACTCCAAAAATGCCTGCATCATCAAATACCTAAATGGCAATTAGTGCAATGTTTCTATGACGGGTTGTCCGAACGAAATCGTCAAATGGTTGATGCTTCTTGTGGGGGAACTTTTATGCTTAAAAGTGAACATGAAGCATGGCAATTGTTTGAAAATCTTAATGAAAATTCCCTCCACCATGCCTCCTCTGCTCGTCAAGCACCCACGAGTTCTCAAAGAAAAGGAACCATATATGAAGTTAGCCAGTCCATAGGTCTATCTGACAAAGTAATGCACTATCCCGCAAGTTGGACCAGCTAATGTCTAGAGAACAGCTTCCAAACTTTCTCCAAGCACAAGTTTGTGCTCTTTGTTCTAGCCCGTCTCACCCTATTCATGAATGCCCTTCGGCAGCTCAATTTTCTGAATTTGTGCAAGAACAAGTTAATGCTGCCCAAGCACAGTCCAGACCGGGTAATGACCCATTTTCCAATATATATAACCCGGGATGGCGTAACCATCCAAATTTCTCTTGGAAACAACAGACTCCCAATACTTCCCAACCTTTTTCCCAAAACTTTCAACCATTCCAGAATGTTCATCCAAACCGTCCTCCTACTCACTATTCACAATTTCAACATGTCCCTCCTCCAGTACCCCAAAGAGATATGGCTTTTGAGAAAAAAGTTTTGACTGCCCTTCAAGGACTCGAAGCCAATACACAATTGTTGCACTCCCATACCCAGTCTATTGCAAAATTAGAAACCCAGCTAGGGCAGCTAGCGAATGCACTAAATAAAAGAGAGGAAGGCAAGCTTCCAAGCCAACCAGTGAGTAACCAAAGAGGGCAGTACATGGCTCAAGAGACTCACCCGAATGATGTTCACCATGAACAAGCTAATGCCATGACTACCTTAAGAAGCGGACGCATAGTGGACAATAAGGTTGGAGAAAAAGAACATAAGAAAAATGAAGATAGGAGTATGACTATGCCTAAAGAGATCCCAAACTCCTCTAGGTCGCCATCGAACCCAGTATCGACCACACCTTTTACAATGAAGGCCCCTTTTCCTCAATGTCTGAAAGCACCTTCTCCCTTTGGCATGAAAGAAACTTCATTGGAAGAAATAATGGAGGTATTCAAATAAGTCAAAATCAACCTCCCTCTCCTTGATGCCATAAAATAAGTTCCATCGTATGCCAAATTTCTCAAAGATCTTTGTACCCAGAAACGAAAATCTAGGACACATGTGCCTAAAAAGGTCTTCCTAACTGAATAAGTGAGCTCCATCCTCCAACACAAAACCCCTCCTAAGTTCAAGGATCCTCATGCACCTACCATCTCTTGTGTGGTAGGAGATAATTCGATTGATCGTGCACTATTATATTTAGGGGCAAGTGTTAATCTTCTTCCTTATTCAGTCTATGAGAAGTTCGGATTAGGTGAACTAAAGCCTACTTCGGTGTCCCTGCAATTGGCTGATCGATCTGTCAAAATACCACGAGGAACAATTGAAGATGTCCTAGTCAAGGTAGATAAATTTTATTTTCCAGTTGATTTCATCGTCCTTGATATGGAACCTGTGCTGAACCTTAAGAAACAGATCCCTATGATTCTCGATCGTCCCTTCCTAGCTACAGCCAATGCATGTATTAACTGTAGAACTGGGGTGATGGATATATCTTTTGGAAACATGAAAGTTAAACTAAATGTATTCCATGCCTCTGATCAACCTGCAAGGGAAGATGAGTGCTTCCTAGTTGACAAAATGGACGATCTTGTAGAAGAAGCCCTTCCCTATATTCTGGCAGATGATCCTTTGGAAGCATGTTTAGCCCATTTTGACATTGTTAACTTTGATTTAGACAAGGCCATAGAAGAAGTCATTGTCCTACTTGACAATCCGTCTCCCATAAATTCTCATCCTTGGCAAATCCGATATGAACCTCTTCCTACCCTTTCTAGTACGCCACAGTGCCCCTCCATCGAGTCCCCTCCCAAACTTGAGTTAAAGCCACTTCCGGTAACCCTTAAGTATGCTTTTCTAGGACCCGAAGATACCCTACCTGTAATCATCGCGGCTGACCTGTCTGACAAACAGGAGAGTCAACTTTTGAGTGTACTCGAAGAACACAAACATGCAATTGGATGGTCCATAACTGATCTGAAGGGGATTGACCCATCCATTTGCATGCATCACATTCACCTAGAAAAAGATGCAAAACCAACCCGTGAAATGCAAAGGAGACTCAACCCAAACATGAAAGAGGTAGTCAAGAAAGAAGTAGTAAAGTTGCTAGATGCCGGAATCATTTACCCTATCTCTGATAGCAACTGGGTGAGTCCAACTCAAGTAGTACCAAAGAAGTCGGGCATTACTGTGGTTGAAAATGCAGAAGGAGAGTTGATGCCCACACGCACGACCACTAGCTGGCGTGTTTGCATTGACTACAGGAAGTTAAACTCCATGACTAGGAAGGACCATTTTTCTTTGCCATTTATTGACCAAATATTGGAAAGGTTAGCCGGTCAGGATTTCTACTGTTTCCTAGATGGTTATTCTGGATATAACCAAGTGGCCGTGTATTCTGACGATCAAGAGAAAACCACTTTCACATGTCCATTTGGGACATTTGCATATAGGAGAATGCCATTTGGACTCTGGAATGCACCCGCGACATTTCAACGATGCATGATGGCAATTTTTTCTGACATGGTAGAAAAATTTCTGGAGGTATTTATGGACGATTTTTCAGTTTTCGGCCCCTCATTTGATGATTGTCTCAGTAATTTAGCCCTGGTTCTGAAAAGATGTAAGGAGACCAATCTAGTGCTAAGTTGGGAAAAGAGCCATTTCATGGTTCAAGAGGTTATAGTCTTGGGACACATTGTGTCCAGAAGGGGTATTGAGGTAGATAAAGCAAAAGTTGATCTTATTTCTAATCTTCCTCCACCTAAATCTGTGAAACAAATCCGTTCTTTTCTTGGCCATGCTGGTTTTTACCATCGCTTCATTAAAGACTTCAGCAAAATCTCCAGGCCCTTGTGCAATCTCCTTGCCAAGGATGCACCCTTTGTCTTTGATGAAGCATGTAAAGAGGCCTTTGAAAAACTCCGATCTAAGTTGTCTACAGCACCTGTCATGCAACCTCCCAATTGGACCCTTCCATTTGAACTTATGTGTGATGCTTCTGACTATGCCATTGGGGCGGTTTTAGGGCAACGGCTAGAGAAGTTACCTCATGTCATCTACTATGCTAGTAAGACACTCTCAGATGCACAATTGAACTACACCACTACTGAGAAAGAATTACTAGTTGTAGTGTTTGCCTTGGACAAGTTTCGATCTTATCTCTTAGGATCTAAGGTTATTGTATTCACTGATCATTCTGCTCTTCGGTACCTCCTTTCAAAGAAGGACACCAAGCCTCGCCTAATTCGATGGATCCTATTGTTACAGGAATTTAATCTAGAAATTTGTGATAAGAAAGGTACCACAAATGTTGTAGCAGACCACTTGTCTAGAATCCTTCTCGAGCCTTCTCATAGCACTTCCCCACTTCATGACTCCTTTCCATATGAACAATTGTTTGAAGTGCAACAAGAAAAAACACCATGGTTTGCCAACATAGTAAACTATCTTGCCATAGGACAAATTTCCGATCATTGGTCCAAACAAGACAAGGATCGATTCTTTTTGCAAGTTAAGTTCTACTTTTGGGATGACCCCGATCTATTTAAGTACTGCCCAGATCAAGTAATCCGTCGATGTGTGCCGGAATGTGAATTTCAGAGTATTCTTGATTTTTGTCATACCGAAGCCTGCGGAGGACATTTTGGGGGTAGAAAAACTGCAGCTAAGGTCTTACAAAGTGGATTTTATTGGCCCTCATTGTTCAAAGATGCTCACAAATTTTGCCAGGCTTGTGAGCGATGCCAGCGAATGGGTACAATCACCCGTAGAGATATGATGCCACTCAACCCCATTTTAATTATAGAAATTTTCGATGTCTGGGGTATTGACTTCATGGGCCCTTTCCCACGTTCTTTCGGTTTTGAGTATATTCTTGTCGGGGTTGACTATGTCTCGAAGTGGGTAGAAGCGGTTGCCACTAGAACTAATGATCATAAGGTTGTGATTAAGTTTTTACAAACAAATATATTTAGTCGCTTTGGCACACCCCGAGCTATCATTAGTGATGGGGGATCACATTTTTGCAACCGATCTTTCGAAGCTTTGGTTCGTAAATATTCAATCACCCACAAAGTTGCTACCTCGTACCATCCCCAAACAAGTGGACAAGTTGAAGTTTCCAATAGGGAGATAAAACACATCTTAGAGAAAACAATACGTTCTGATAGGAAAGATTGGTCTCAAAGATTAAACGATTCTCTCTGGGCTTATCGTACTGCCTATAAGACTCCTATTGGCATGTCTCCTTATCGACTGATTTTTGAAAAAGCTTGTCACTTACCCGTAGAACTTGAGCATAGAGCTTTTTGGGCCATTAAAAAGTTTAACTTCGATATGGCATCAGCGGGTTCTAACCGAAAACTTCAATTGAACGAGCTTGAAGAGTTACGCAATGAGGCGTATGAAAATGCCAAAATATATAAGGCAAGGACTAAAGCTTTCCATGACAAATATATTAACCGGAAGTCTTTCGAGCCTAATCAAAAGGTTTGGCTATTCAATTCCAAATTGCGTCTCTTCCCTAGTAAACTTCGCTCTAGGTGGGATGGTCCATTTTTAGTTAGAAAAGTTTTTCCTCATGGTGCGGTAGAAATTCAGAACATCAGTGATGGTCGTGTCCTGAACGTCAATGGTCAGAGACTGAAACCTTATATAGAATGTGTTGCAGATGGACAGTTGATTGAATCCCTTGATTTGATGGATCCTATTTATCGGGATAATTAAGAATGTACTGCGTCTGGCTGAAGACGTTAAACTTAGCGCTTGTTGGGAGGCAACCCAATTTTCATAGGTTATTTTTGCATATTTTCTTATCACATTTTTTTCAGGTGTCCTCATATTACTGATGCAACTAAGGTACAATGCTTCTATCCTCCATATGCATCATATTTTCATCCAAAATAAAAATAATAAAAAAATAAAAAAATATATATTAATATAATATGTTTAAAGTAAAAAAATAAATAAACATTGAGGACAATGTCTGATCTAGGATGGGGGGTATAGGATTCGAATTTTTGAAGAAATTTTTCTTATTTTCGTATTTTTAAATAAGTTTATCTCAAAAAAAAACTAATTTCTATGCCTTAGTGCTGACATGATAAACACACAAAGTATATAAAATCTAAAAAGCCCAATGACTAGTCAGCAGTAAGTCAATTTGAGTTCTTTTTAAAAGTTCTTTTAGCGAGTTGTAAGATAATTTTTACTTTGGAATTTCACAATACACATGGCCTGCATTTGTAAGGGTTAGGTTCAACATGATGTTGTTAAGTCTGGTAGCAACGTTGAGTCCTGATGAATCATACCTATCTAATTCACTATTAAAAAAAAAAAGTGAATTTAGTCAGGTACATTGAAAAGGGCTACCTATTGTCAAAGGTCAGCGGGCTTATATGAGGAACCCGAGCATAGGTCCGTAGGGGAGTCTTGATGCCCAACACCTTACGCCATCTGGTGTGGGAGTGTTGACTGAATGCTCGCTACACGGAGGAATCATTACAAAAATAAAAGTGCGTAATTTATTTATAAATTTTTTTTAAAAAAAGAAAAAATAATATTGACTTTGAAAAAGACGATAGTGTGAAAGCCGTCGTTGTAAAAATTCGAGTAAACTGGAATATTACAGATAAAGCCCATGAGGTATTAAAGTAAACATCGACAACTCTCGAAATTCTGCAAGATAGGATGATTTTGAATCAGTGATTAGGTCTTATCTGACCAATTCTTGGAAACTACTAACTTTAGCAGTATTTTGGAGAATCTAAATCCTTAGCTTGTGTATGGTCCAGATATCACCGAGCACCCAAGTATAAATAAGTCTTACAACTCCTTAACAGAAACTTAATGACTTCAACTTAGGTTGCATACTGACCTAGGATTGGGCTGACTTAGTAATTAAAACTTTGTGTGCTTTTGAAATTCTTGACACTTATGCATTTGAAATTAGATTTTATAAAACAATAAAACAAATCTTTGGGTAAAGACAGCAATTTGTGGGTATCTGAGCCGGAAACCCTCACGAGACAAAACTCGTCCACTAGGGCCATCTAGAGGTTTAAAGCCTTATTGCATACGGTAAATGCAATCGCGATTCCTGCGAAAGTGAGTTAGTTTTTTATTTTGCTCGAGGACTAGCAAAATGTAGGTTTGGGGGTGTGATAAGTGTTAAATAAGGCGTAAATTAATCTATTTTTCATAGCACTTATTATTATTTTAAGTCATATATTTTGTAAATTTAACCATAAAAGATGTGTTACTCTTTATCATTGCATTTTAATAAATTATTAGAAATAATTCGAGTTTGCTTGATTTTATTGGTCGAGTCTAGTGTGTGCAGGTCACGTCGAACTAATTAAGATGATGTCTGAACTAATGTGTGCAGGTCGCATTTGCAGCTGAACCCATGTCCACGTCACCCTTTAAATGCTTAGAGATCAAGCTTCCACGTCACTTTCCAGTTCCTAGGTGCCACGAACAAAACCAAGCCTATCATCCCGTTCAAGTCCCAAATTTCATACGTCCGCCCGCGTATATCCCAACACCTCTCCCCTGTTCCGCGTCACCAGATCATGTTTCATCATCCACTTCTTCCGAACATGCGATCGTTCCCACTGAATCTCCAACGCCACGGATTAGCTTCCCAGCATCTTCCTTCAACCGTGAATATCATCTCCAACTAAAATCCTTTCTCCCAAACCTATCCAGCATCTTTACGGCTTGATCCCATGGAATCCTCTGCTCCGCGTCCGTATAGTCCATGATCCATCTTCATCCAAATTTCCTCCCAGCATTCCACCTTTCACTTAATCCCTTCCACGTTCAAAGGCCCAGCTCATGAATTCATTCCCTCTTCTTCCAAACTGATCCCAGCCGGATTCCCAAATCTCCCAACATTCCAAAGCTTCCACGAACCATGCGCTCCGAGCCAAATCCAAACTTCCCGTATTCTCTTTCCGCCCTCGTCACTCCGTTTCTTCCGCACATCCCACACGGCCGTCCACGCCCAAGGAACAGAACCGGATTCCCAGCTTACGTCGTCCCCCTGGCTTAATCCATCTTCCTAACCTCCCAACTCCACAACACTCCCAGTTCATTTCCTCTTACAAATCCAACCAAACTCCCAGCCGAGATCTTCTTAGCTCCCCTTCGCGCCTGTGCCCATAAGCCACGTCTTCTTCCAGATCGATCTCATATTCGAGCTTATCCTCCTCCCGTTTGCGGATCAAGCCAGCCTTCATCCCATTCGTAAGATCCAGCTCCTCCCAACATCTCTCCCAAGATATTCTCATCATCCACGCCATCCCCTGCATCCAAATAAATTCAATCTTCATTCCAACTACATTGTTCTCTGTTCCCAAATCGATTCCCCTGTTTCGGGATTAATTTCAGCCGAATCCATCTGCCCATCCGCGGATTCGAAGCCCTTCTAGATCATCTCCCAGCAACCCATCTCCTCCCATGACCGGTTATTCAGCGAGTCATCTTCATCCCATGAGCTAGATCTTCTTTCTAGATCACATATCCCAGCTGCCATCCGAATCCCCTGTTTCTCCATGATCTTCTCTCCTTCCGTTCGCGTTGGCCTCTTCCGGATCACTCCCAAACGGCATCAGCTCTCATCAGCGGAACAGAGATTTTCTTCCGGATGAACTCCAATCCCAGCGAATCAAATCAAGCATCCTTCCGATGGCTTCCTTCCATTATTCACGGGATGAATACCAGCAGCTCGCCCACGCTTGTTCCAGCCGTCCGAGAATCTCCCAACATCCCAGATCTTCAACGTATCCGGAGATTAAGCAGAAATTTCTCAGCCTTATCCCGCTTCAATCCATCCTTATCGCGACGTGAAACGGGGAAGGAGAGAGAGAGGCTGCAGCCTATAAAAACCCAGACGTGCAACCGGGGAAGGCACTTTGGGTCCGGTTCCAGGATCTCTTCGAAGGAAGGGAGTTCCACACAAAAGAAAAAAATAAAAGGAGAGAGAGAAGACTTTGGGGCATTTCGGGAATGATTTCCCCTATATAAAAAAAATGAAGTGCTAAGAGGGAGTTTCTTCGATGGGAGTCGCCGGAGGAAGAAAAGAAGAAATGGAAGCGTGCTGCTGTGCCACTGCTGCTGTCGCCCACGACTCCATGGAAGGCTGATATCCTCTCTAGGGCCGGATGCAGTCCTAACATTGGGCCAAGGGTTTTGTATTTTTTATTTATGTTCTTGGAGTTGTATAAACTTTTTTTGATCTTAATGAATATTTCTTTAATTTCATATTTGAATTCTATGATTTTAAATATGATGTTTATACAATTGTTCTTCATGATCACTAAGTAAATATAAGATAGTCCATGCTTAAGGAAGATGCAATGTGCTGCCACCTTAGGTTAGGGTAGACATTTCATGCTAACTAAAGATGGATTATAACTAAATTACTTTTGTGAAATTTTATTCAAATGCTTATTAGGCTTGTAGCCAATTTGCATGTTAATCCAAGAATAAATTAAAAATACAAATAACTCTTGTTCCGATGTTAGTGGTGAATTCCTTGCCCTAGGTTCCCTCAAACTGATATTATTTTAATTGCATTTTTTTATTAAATTTCTTAGTTTAACTTTCTTCACAAACTCTTTCTTTTAAATATTTTTATTTTTAAGAAAATGACTGTACCCCAATCCCTGTGGATCGATATCCGTAATCACTATTCTTACAGATACGTGCTATTGCGTGGTCTTTAAAGTTGACTATCAATCGTCTTCAACTCTTGACTTGATCTTGATCCCTTAGGTCCAATTGTGATCAACTTCTTGATCCATCTTCAATCAACCCTTGATCTCGATCCACGCATGTTGAGCTTGTTGATGTACATATCGATCAACCATCGACGTGCAACACACATCACAGATTACATCCCAGATTGCTTTAAAAAATTAAATAAAAATAAAAATAATAAATTACAACCCTTTCTTATGAGACATGCAGGTTTCTAATACATAAATTTAAGATGCACGCAGGCATCTAAAAAATTAAAATTACATGCATCACAGAATATCGCAGAACATTTCAGCACATTCAAAAGGTCCATCCATGATCATCACCATACGCATCACATGCATAAAAATTATTTTCAGATCTATAATTTAATTGATTATTCCATCTCATGACTTGCTGATCATGCTAGATTCGACTCTAAATATTTGTAATCATATTATCAAAGCATTAGAATCATTAATCTAAGCATCTAAAAATTAGTATGCAGAAAAATCAGCAAGCTGAAAATTCTGCATACATAAATTTCAGCAAGCATAATCCCTTAAATTTTAGATCTAAAATGCCTTAAAAAATTTAATCCTAATCTTAATCTACATAACCATGGCTCTGATACCACTGTTAGAATCTGTCACATGCCACTGAAAATTCAAAAAAAATTTCAGATGCGTAGCGAAATGACATATACATATCCCGTTCATCGCATGAACGTATTTTAAAACCTTTTATAGATTGATTAGGATTAAATTCTTGTTAAATTATTTTAAAATCATGATTAAGACGATCAGATCTTCACCTTGTGCGGGTAGATGGTCTCCGTAAATCTGATTCACATGGTATTTGATGAAGATTCAGTGGAAGCCGCACACGCGTCCGGCCTCTACGGGTATCCACACGAAGTAATGATTCGATCGAAGCCTTTGAATCTCTCCGGGGTGCTAAATCCCTTGCAGAGATGGCTATTGATGGTTGAATCCTTTCTTTTTGCAGCAATCAACACTTGGTTGCTTTCTCTTGAGGATGAAGAAGAGGAGAAAAAAATAAATAAATAAAAGGAAGCATACACTTGCAGCCTTTTATTTTTTTGGTGGAAGAAGGAAAGAAAAAAAATGCACACGCCTCCCTTCTTTTCTTTGTTGGTGGCTGACGAAACCCCAAAAGAGGAGAGGGTTTCTCACGGCTCAAAGAAGGTTGAGAGGAGGAGAGGTACGGCTCAATAATGGAATGAAAAAATCCCATGCGGCAGCCCCCTTTTATTTTTGTTGAAGATAAAGTTGGAGCTCCTAAAATTTAGGAGCTCCATCCTTATCCATTATTCAAGAGGAGGGGCGTGGGCCCCTCCTTTTCTTCCCATGAAATGCCAAGGGAGGGGTGTACGCCCTCCCTCCTCATCTTACATCACGCATGCCTCCACTTGATCTAATCAAGTGGAGGTTAGGGGCTTAATCTTAGGTGATTTAGTCCCTTTCAAAAAGGAACTAGGTGCACCCTTTCTTTCATTCCAAATCCTAATCCAATTAGGATTTAATTAAACCAAGATTCCATTGAACTCTTTAATTCTAATCCAATTAGGAGTCTTTTAATTAATTAGATAAAATTAAAATTAATTAGAACTTAAGAAAATTCCAATCTAATTAGGACTTATTAAATTTCAGCCCTAAGGCAATTAGGACTTTAGAAATCCTACTCCAAGTAGGACTTTAATTAATTTGAAATCCTAATCTAATTAGGACTCCAAGGATCCTACTCCAAGTAGGACTCGTGATCAAGTCCAATTAATTAAATCCAATTAATTAAATTAAATTGCAATCCGATTGCAATTATTCCTTCTTCTAACCACTAACTCTTAGCGGGTTATCCATTTATCAATCTAATTGATCATATGTGATTCTTAATCACAATTCAACCATCGGATCGGTCAATACTTCTAATGTGTGTGACCCCATAGGTTCTATTCTGACTGTTAGTGAGATATATTGCGATCTCTATCACAATATAATTGAAAACTCCTTTCAATGGGTTGAAACAATTCCAACTCAACTTACCAGGAATTATCGACTATCGAGATGATCCCTGTGAGTCTCACCATCCACCAGTGACACCTAACAGTATGTAGTGGCTACCCAGCAGAATAGAATGATGAACCTCTAGGTGCAGTTATCGTATGATACAGTCCTTCTATCGTGGATCCCTACAGATAGGAGGTCATGGATAACTCGTCAAACTCCGTCGTCTGTCATATGTCTAGATTTATTCGACTTGAGTTCGATAGTGGAAAACTCTTTCTCCACTTTATATTACTGTCTTGGCCAAGGTCTTAGAACTCAGTCTAATAAATCACATAGGATCACTCTTCTTCTATCAAGGTCGATAGATTTCATGTAAGTGCATACCCTACTCCTACAGTGAACCTACTGCAGCCAATCTACACAACAAGGACCCATATGACTAGATACCATGTATATGTGCAGTCAAACTACAATAACCTCACTGTAAATAGCCAAAGCACCGCAGGTCAAAGGAATAGTCACACTACTACAACATCAAGCAAGTCACTGACGAGTGGATAGACATCCAAATGACTTCTTGTCTTGGTCACGCTCAGTACCCTTGTTCTCTAACAAGCACTTGCACTATCACTTCAGTGTCCCTACACTGTGGACTCGAGTCTCGTCCATCCATAAGAAAAGTGATCGCCGTCCTCGTGATGATCCATTGATCAGGAGCATTTAGAAATTAATCACCAATGATACATGGCTCAAATTCTCAACTCTTGAGAATATGTATCATCATCTTATTAATTTCTTGGATGATTCATAGGCACATAAACAATATGAATGAAAAGATGCCCATTTATTATTCAATAATAATAAAGTCAAGTACAAATTTATGTCCCAGAATTAATAATGTGTCCGCCAGATTGGCTTCTAGGGCATACATCTAACACTATGCCTGGGTGCTAAAGTTTTTCAACTGCAAATAGAAATAATATAAGAGGAAGTTGAAGATGGAGGTATGACATAGGAAGAAGTTGCTCATAATTGTCCTGATATATATCCTAATCAGTGGAGGAAGTAAGTTCACTATTAATTTTTCAAGAGAGGACAGATTGTGTATAATCTCTCAATTTTGTTAAACTTGTATTTATTATTAATATAGATTGCAACTATATATATCAAATATATTACATTATATATATTTTTTGGCAAACATATTTCGATATTGGTAGAGCTGTACAAGCATCTTAGATAGTTTCAATACATCAGGCTCAAAAAGTTATGCGAGGCATAGAGATAAATTTGTAAGTGTCTTTGAAACTTTTTGTCATATTTCAAACTACTCAATCATATATTTGGAGAGATGAAACTCTTTGAATTCGTATGCGTGTATCTTCTATCATATATCACGTATCATGGATTATATAGTTTTATTTTTTTCAAATATTAATATGTGGCTATTTTTTTTAAAATATAGGATAGGGCTACATCCCTTATTTTAGAGCATATCAGAGAGTCATCATTATCTGGTGAGACCAGTTGCATTGAAGTTCAGATATTCACCAAATTGATGGGTTCGGAGCATTATGGTCGAGTGAGGGGTTATGGCATTGGAATTATCCCCATTCAGTTGTCTGTAGAGAGCAGATATATTTAAGATGCTAGACAAAGTAGTAACATTGTAGAGATTTGTAGTCTGAAGATAGCGATGAAGGAGATAAGTCAGAGCCATTAGAGAGAGATGGAGATGAGGCAGAGCCGTCAAACAGAGTTATAATATTTGAGGGCTCAGCTTGAGTAGATTGAATCTATATTGCATAGGTTTGTCCCTACTCAGATAAATAACTACATCTATTTGAATATTTTATATAATTGTCATGTATTTTTGTATGAGTTTAATGATTTTGTATTCTTAACTTTTAATTTCTATCTTTTTCTTGTGCGTTCTTGATACTTCTTCTACTTGTAGAGATGATGATGATGCCATCAACCCCTGATAGGTCTTAGTCTATTTTAGATGTTTTATATGTAATTTTTTTTTATATTTTTTGAAACAAATTGTAAATATAAATTGTAATATAAATGTAATAATATTTGACAATATGAATATTTCAAATGATCTATTTGATTGTGACATGTGTTATTATATGACTTTTGTTGTGTATGTGTTTGGTGTATATAAATGTATATAGAGTCTTAATTTTTTTAAAATATTTTTTTAATAAAAAAATAACTCTTACGATGCTTTAAAGCATCATTAAAATATATATTAGCGGTGCTTATTAGCATTGTTAATTAAAGATGCAAGTAAGCGTCGCTAATATGAGACGCTTCATCGTCGTCAACGCTTTTAACAAGCACGGGCAATTAGCGATGCTTATAAGCATCGGCATCTTTTATAATTACCGACGCTTTCAAAAAGTATCATGCTGAGTTACGTCCCGTTCGATGCGACGTTCGCAGCAGAATTCGAATGGAACGTCGTTCATCGCATGAACGCACCTCGGATCGTAGAATTCAAAAATTTTTCTGGATCCAAATCCAGAAGATCTTTGAATTTATTAGGGAGGGAATATTAGGATCTGAGGAAGGTTGATTAACATTCATAAAACTGAAACTAAAATCAAAAGAAATTAATTTGAAGATCTCATCTTCAAAAATTCTGCAGGTGAAGAACACCGCAGCCTGATGATCTATCTAGGTTTCTATTTGAGCCACACAATTGTCAGGCCTCTACAGGTATCCACACGAGGATCTAATCATCTGAGATAGGGTCTTACCGGAGTGCTAGTTCCTTACAAAGACCTCTCATGACTATCATATAGATTAGAAGATAAAAATCTGCAACATACTTCCTTAAAGAAGAATCCTTTCTTCTTCAACCTTGCTCGCGATGGAGGAAGAGGAAGGAGGAACCTTGCACGTGGATCTTCCTTACCTTGCTACCGTGGAAGAAGAGGAGGATGAAGACCCCTTGCTGCCATGGAGAAGGAGGAAGAAAGAAGAGGAGGCATGGAGAGGAAGAGGAGAGAATTAATTCATAACTTCTCCCTTGCTACCCTTTTATAGATTTGGTTTAGGGCTCCTCCTAATCTTATTAGGAGTATGGGACTATAACCCACCCTTGGATTAATGCCAAGTGTCCAATCCTTGTGCTCATAGATGCATGACATGTGTCTGTTTAATCAATTGATTAATTTTCTAATCATATTAGGATTCCTAATCTCATTAGGAGAATTAATTGATTTGGGAGCATGCATCCTACGACGCCATGTGGACTTTAAAATCCACATAGTGTGAACATGACTTAAGTCATATTCATCCTACGACGACATGTGGTCTTTAAAATCCGCACAAATCTTGGTTTAATCAAATTGACCCAATCATGAACCCAAATCAATTTGGGTCGAACCCAATTTGATTTGGCTCATTAAATAGCCCAATTGTAATCCAATTGCAATCAATTCCACTTAATTCTTCTTCCATTAACTCATTAACACTTAGTGGGTTAATTCAATCACCAATTATATTGATGATTGATTTCTATTATGACTCCAAATCATAATTATGATAGTTAGACTAATTAAATCCTCTATGTGTGTGACCCCGTAGGTTCTATTCTGACTGGTAGTGAGATATTAAGATCTCCATCTCAATATCACTGAAACTCCTTTCAGTGGACTGAAACGATTTCAGTTCTACTCTTAGGGTTCACTGATCACCAAGTGAATGCCTTCGAGTCTCACAATCCACTAGTGACACCTAACAGTATGTGGTGGCAACCCAGTAGAATGAAATATCTGAACCTCTTGGTGCAGTTAGCGTATGATACAGTCCCTCTATCATGGATCCCGACGTGACGGGGGTTATGGATATCTCGTTAAACCCCATCGTCTACCATATGTCAAATTTATACGATTTCTAGTTCGAGATATGGAAAACTCTTTTTTTAAAATACCTAGCCAAAAATTTATCGAACTCAGTCTAATAAATCACATTGGATCACTCCTAATCTATCAAGGTCGATAGATCCCATCTAGATGTAACCCTATTTCAAAATGAACTTACTGCAGCCAATTCGTACTACAAAGACCCGAATAACTAGGGCCCAAGTTCACATGCTCGTCAAACTACAGCAACCTCACAGTGAATAGCTGAGGCATCGCAGGTCAAAGGACCAGTCATACAACTGCAGCATAAGTAGTCACTGACGAGTGGATAGACATCAATGTGACTACTATTTTTGGTCATGCTCAGTACCTTGTTCTCTAACAAGCATTTGCATAATCACTCCAGTGTCTCTACACCATGGACTCGAGACTCGTCCATCTGACTAAGTGATTTGTGCACTAATCTCAGCGGATCGATTACCGTCCCTCGTGATAGATCCATCGATTAGGAGCATTTAGAAATTAATCTCTAATGACACATGCCTCAAATTCTCAACTCCTTGAAATTATGTGTCAGCATCTATTAATTTTTTGAACGATTCATGGACACATACAAACATGAATGAAAAATAAATTACCTAATCTTATTTATTAATAAGTGTCAAATTACAAATTTATGCCCCAGATTACAAATATACGTCAGCCACGTTGGCTTCTAGGGCATACTTCTAACAATCTTCCACTTGCACTAAAGCCAATCAGACATATATTTAAGTCTCATTTTTTCAAGATGGACTTCTAATTTCTTCTGACTCAGCTGCTTAGTGAATGGGTCCGCCACGTTATCAGTGGAGTCTACTCTCTACACCTCTACATATTTCCTTTCGAGGTAGTCGCGAATTAGATGAAATCGCCGCTCTATGTGCTTGGACTTCTGGTGAGACCTTGGCTCTTTAGCCAGTGCTATGGCGCCGTTGTTGTCGTAGAAAAGGGTTATGGCATCTGATGACATGATTCCTAGCTCTTTGACAAACTTCTTGTACCAGAACGCTTCCTTCGTAGCATCCAATGCAGCAATGTACTCTGCTTCCATGGTAGAATCTGCAATAATCGGTTGCTTGGAACTCTTCCAATTTACCGATCCTCCATTGCATAAGAATACATATCCTGATGTAGACTTTCTATCATCAGGGTCAGTCATGAAGTCTGAATCAGTATATCCTTCTACCTTTAACTCTGTGCCTCCCCCAAAGACCAAAAATAGGTCCTTAGTCCTTCTCAAGTACTTAAGGATATTTTTCACAGCTATCCAGTGCTCCTCGTCTAGATTTGACTGATATCTGCTCGTGACACTCACAAAATGTGCTATATCAGGTCGAGTACATAGCATAGCATACATGAGGCTCCCTATTGCCGATGCATAAGGGATCCTACTCATGCGCTGAATCTCTTCAGATGTTTTGGGGCACATCTTTTTTGAGAGATTTATCCCATGCCTTAGGGGTAACAATCCCCTCTTAGAGTTTTCCATGCTGAACCTGTTCAGCACTTTTTCTATGTACATTTTCTGTGATAGGCCAAGCATCCTCTTAGATCTATCTCTATAGACCTTAATCCCCAAAATATAAGATGCTTCACCTAGATCTTTCATGGAGAACTTCTTAGATAGCCATAACTTGACCGATGTGAGCATGGAAATATCATTCTCGATTAGGAGTATATCATCCACGTACAATACGAGAAATACTGTAATCCTCCCACTGACCTTTTTGTACACACATGGTTTCTCTTCGTTCTTGATGAAATCAAACAATTTGATCACATCATCGAAATGAGTGTTCCAACTCCGAGATGCTTGCTTTAGTCCATAAATGGATCTTTGCAGCTTGCAGACCTTGTGATCACCATCACTGGAAGTGAAACCCTAAGGTTGTTCCATATAGATATCTTCCTCAAGATATCCATTAAGAAAAGCAGTTTTCACATCCATCTGCTGTTGTCCGATTCCTGTTTACTTAAAAATATGCTAAACAGATCATTGTTAGAACCGACAAACAAAGTTTAATTTAATTTTACTCTTACATTTTCTACTTGAAGAATAGCGGTTGTAAGAGGTCGATCCACAGGGAGGCGATTGGAGTTGCATAAAAATTAGAACGTTCACTCGGATTCAAAATCGATTTTTGAATAATAGAAGAAAAACATTATATCGGGGATGGTGATGAATTCTCTAGTCTACCGGAGAATTATTTTTAATTGAAATTAACTAGAAGACATGTACTTAGATTTAAAGAGCATTTATATTTTTAACTAATCAAAGAAAAGCTTTGGCATAAATAAAAATGGATGAAAACAAGAAAAAACCGTATAAAGGAAAATTTAATGTATTGCATAAAAAGAAAAATTAAATGATTGCATAAAGAAAACAGAAATTAAACTAAACCTAGAACAAGGATTGCATGAAAAAGAAATGATAGATTTGATAAAAATAACATCGATTACAAATAACAATGGAGATTAGACCTAATACTCCTTCTCTTTTGTAAATAAAATAAAGAAAAAGAAAGTAGAACAAATCACTTTTCTTCTCCCTCTCTCTCCCACGGTGGAACTCCCAAAATAAAATACTCTCCCTTTTTTTTTTTCTTTCTTTATTCCTTTCTTCTCCGAAAATAGAGGTTCCCCTATTTTCTTTTCGTTGTGGACCGAAGCAGGGCTTTCTCTTTTGACCCGCCGGCCACCGCCCACCTCCCCAGCTTCTCTCCTCCCTTCTCCTCCTCTCATTCTCCCCTTCTTATAGCTCGCCACAGCATGGAGAGGAGGAGAAACGGAAGCATGATCAATGGGATTGGGTCTCCGGAAGCTGGCCGTGGGATGGGAGGCTGAGATGGAGAAGCTTGATCACGGACGCTGGGATGCGGAATCAAGGATGCTGATTCGGGATGTTGAGAGATCGCTGAGGCTTGATCCGTGGAGCGGCTGATGAGATGCGGATTGGAACGAACGGAAGACACTGAGATTCCGGGATCGATCACGGAAGGAAGGAGGCGCGGGCTAAGGCGGAGGTGCTGCAGACGGAGGAGGCCGGACGAATCCGGAAGGGGGAAACGGCTGCGAGGTGCTGGGATCATGGCGGATTGCGGAGGAGGGGCTGGAGATCTGGAATGGCAGCTGGGAGTAAGGGGACGTTGAGAGTTGGAGCTCGGACGCGGTGTCGGAGGCTGGGAGATCGCTCGGGATCATTTGGAGGCTGATCCGGCTGGAAGCTGGGATTTGAGAGGAGCTTGGATCACGCTGCAGTTGGACGGGGGCGGATGCTTCACGGGCGTGGGAGGTTGAGCCGATCACGAGATCCTTGGAGCTGAAAAGATGGACGGCTGCGATGGTGCTGTGATCCGTGGGATGCTAGGAGGACTCGTTGAAGATGCGGACGAAGTGGATTTATTTGGGATGTTGATGATTAGCTGGACGGATGGCTGAGAAGGAAATGATCACGGGGCCTTGATGTGGGATTGATTTGGAAGGTGATCTGATGGACGGCGTGGGATTTTATGCTTGCATGGCATCTGGAAAATTTGTTGAGCTCGGGGCATTGGGCTCAAACCCAATGTTATTGGTCTCTTAGATTCCTTGCACTCAAACACAAATACAATGTTAATTCATTAATTTTATCATTAAAAATTAACTATAATACTAATTAAGGTGGTACGATGATTGCACTTTTATGCTCTCATCACACCCCCCAACTAGCTTATTGCTAGTCTCTAGCAATTTAGTGCAAAAATGATAAGAGTGCAAAAGTGTTATTTATTATATAAATATACTAAGATAAATACTCACTTTCGTAGAGCATTACGATTGCACTTAGCACGTGCAACAAGCCATTAAACCCCTAGGTTACCCTAGTGGACGAGTGTTGTCTCGTGAGGGTTTGCAAAGAAGTTTACCCACAAACTTCATTAGTCAGGAATTTTCAAATTTTAACTCGAAATTTGAACAAGTATTACTGTATGAAACTAGAATTGCAAGGACAATAGAGACTTGTTGTTATCATATTTAAACAGACTCTAACTCAAGTTTCATTACACCCCATCTATCTGCTAATAAGTCAAGAATGTAGTGAAGTGCAAGATAGTATCATATAAATGAGTGGCTTTTACTTACTTCCAACATGATTGCTCCATTTTTCAAGACTTTCTAGAGTTAAATGGTAATGAACACCCCGGATTTATTTATTCATTTATTTATTTTTTTCAGACTAAATGCTAAGAAGAATGACTTGTGCAATATTTAGCCTTATTAAGCTTTCTAGCTAACCCATGTAGCGAGTGTTAGGCCAATGACTCTCGATCCAGATGGCTCAGGGCACTAGGTGTAGAGACACCCTAACAGGCTTAATAACTCAAGTTAACTAGGCTTCAAGGCCAAATTAGTCACTCAGAGTTTAATCTCAATCATCCTCACCTTTTTACGCGAACACTCGCCGCTTGCCAGGCAAGAGGCTCGGTTACTCAGTGAGAAGACTTAAAATAAACTCATTATTTTATTTTATTTTATCTCTTTTTTTTTTGATTAGGGTGTTCATCACGCATGTAACTTTAAATTATCCCGAAGATTAAAAGTATTCATATTAGTTGC